>NC_135650.1:4437392-4754764 GCF_053574225.1 Canis aureus | reverse complement strand
TTTAAATACCATGGATTTATTTTAGAGAGTTAGAACAAATTATTTTAAGATTTGTGTGGAATCAGAAAAGACCCTGAATAGCCAGGGGAATTTTAAAAAAATAAAGCCAATCTGGGAGCATCACAATGCCAGATATCAGGTTGTACTACAAAGCTGTGGGCATCAAGATAGTGTGGTTGTGGCACAAAAACAGACACATAGATCAATGGAACAGAATAGAGAACCCAGAAGAGGACCCTGAATTTTATGGTCAACTAATATTTGAAAAAGGAGGAAAGACTATTCACTGGAAGAAAGACAGACTCTTCAATAAATGGTGCTGGGAAAATTGGACATTCACATGCAGAAGAATGAGCCTAGACCACTCTGTTTCACCATACACAAAGATAAACTCAAAATGGATGAAAGATCTAAATGTGAGACTAGATTCCATCAAAATCTTAGAGAAGAACCCAGGTAACACCTTCTTGAACTTGGCGACAGTCACTTCTTGCAAGATACATCCATGAAGGCAAAAGAAACAAAAGCACAAATGAACTATTGGGACTTCATCAAGATAAGAAGCTTCTGGGATCCCTGGGTGGCGTAGCGGTTTGGCGCCTGCCTTTGGCCCAGGGCGCGATTCTGGAGACCCAGGATCGAATCCCACATCGGGCTCCCAGTGCATGGAGCCTGCTTCTCCCTCTGCCTGTGTCTCTGCCTCTCTCTCTCTCTCTGTGACTATCATAAATAAATAAAAATTAAAAAAATAAATCTTTAAAAAGATAAGAAGCTTCTGCACAACAAAGGATTCAGTCAACAAACTAAAAGACAGCCTACAGAATGGGAGAAGATATTTGCAAATGACGTATCAGATAAAGGGCTAGTTTCCAGGATCTATAAACAACTTATTAAACTCAACACCAAAGAAACAAACAATCCAATCATGAAATGAGCAAAAACATGAAGAGAAATCTCACAGAGGAAAACAGACATGAACAACATGCATATGGGAAAATGCTCTGCATCACTTGCCAACAGGGAAATACAAATCAAAGCCACAATGAGATACAACCTCACACCAGTGAGAATGGGTCAAATTAACAAAGCAAGAAACCACAATGTTGGAGAGGTTGCTGAGAAAAGGGAACCCTCTTACACTGTTGGTGGGAATGTGAACTAGTGCAGTCACTCTGGAAAACTGTGTGGAGGTTCCTCAAAGAGTTAAAAATAGACCTGCCCTATGACCCAGCAATTGCACTGTTGGGGATTTACCCCAAAGATACAGATGCAATGAAACACTGGGACACCTGCACCCAAATGTTTATAGCAGCAATGGCCACAGTAGCCAAACTGTGGAAGGAGCCTCGGTGTCCATCCAAAGATGAGTGGAACATGAAGATGTGGTTTATGTATACAATGGAATATTACTCAGCTATTAGAAATGACAAATACCTAACATTTGTTTCAACATGGATGGAACTGGAAGGTATGATGCTGAGTTAAGTAAGTCAGTCGGAGAAGGACAAACATTATATGTTCTCACTCATTAGGGGAATATAAATAATACTGGGTGGGAATATAGGGGAAGGGAGAAGAAATGTGTGGGAAATATCAGAAAGGGAGACAGAAAGTAAAGTCTGCTTACTCTGGGAAACGAACTAAGGGTGGTAGAAGGGGAGGAGGGCGGGGGGTGGTAGTGAATGGCATGGGGGTTATTATGTATGTTGGTAAATTGAACACCAATAAAAACTAAATTTAAAAAAGCCAACCTTACACCTAAAGGAGCTAGAGAAAAAACATAAATGGATCCTACACCCAGGAGAAGAATTTAATAAAGATTCGAGCAGAACTCAACGAAATCGAGACAAGAAGAACTGTGAAACAGATCAACAAAACCAGGATTTGGTTCTTTGAAATAATTAATAAGATAGATAAACCATTAGCCAGCCTTATTAAAAACAAGAGAGGGAACCCTGGGTGGCACAGCGGTTTAGCGCCTGCCTTTGGCCCAGGACGCGATCCTGGAGACCCGGGATCGAATCCCACATCAGGTTCCCGGTGCATGGAGCCTGCTTCTCCCTCTGCCTATGTCTCTCTGCTTCTCTCTGTGTGTGTGTGTGTGACTATCATAAATAAATAAATAAATAAATAAATAAATAAATAAATAAATAAATAAAATATTTAAAAAAAATAAGAGAGAGGACTCAATAAAATCATAAATGAGAAAGGAGAGATCACTACCAACACCAAGGAAATACAAACGAATTTAAAACATATTATGAACAGCTATACACCGATAAATTAGACAAGCTAGAAGAAATGGACGTATTTTTGGAAAGCCACAAACTACAAAAACTGTAACAGGAAGAAATAGAAAACCTGAACGGGCCAATAACCAGGGAGGAAATTGAAGCCGTCATCAAAAACCGCCCAAGAGAAATCCCTGGGTGGCGCAGCGGTTTGGCTCCTGCCTTTGGCCCAGGGCGCGATCCTGGAGACCCGGGATCGAATCCCACGTCAGGCTCCCGGTGCATGGAGCCTGCTGCTCCCTCTGCCTGTGTCTCTGCCTCTCTCTCTCTCTCTCCGTGTGACTATCATGAATAAATAAATTTAAAAAAAAATCCCAAGATGCAAGAGTCCAGGGCCAGAAGGCTTCCCAGGGGAATTCTATCAAACGTTTAAAGAAGAAATCCCACCTATTCTACTAAAGCTGTTTGGAAAGACAGAAAGAGATGGAGTACTTCCAAATTCGTTCTATGAGGCCAGCATCATCTTAATTCAAAACCAGACAAAGAATCCACCAAAAAGGAGAATTACAGACCAATATCCCTGATGAACATGGATGCAAAAATTCTCAACAACTTACTATCCAGTAGGATCCAACAACACATTAAGAAAATAATTCACCATGACCAAGTAGGATTTACACCCAGGACACAAGGCTAGTTTAACACTCATAAAACAATCAATGTGTTTCATCATATCAGCAAGAGAAAAACCAAGAACCATATGATCCTCTCAATAGATGCAGAGAAAGCATTTGACAAAATACAGCAACCATTTCTGATCAAAACTCTTCAGAGTGTAGAGATAGAGGGAACATTCATCAACATCTTAAAAGCCATCTATGAAAAGCCCACAGGAAATGTCATTCTCAATGGGGAAGCACTGGGAGCCTTTCCGCTAAGATCAGGAACAAGACATGGATGTCCACTCTCACCACTGCTATTCAACATAGTACTGGAAGTCCTGGCCTCAGCAATCAGACAACAAACACACATAAAATGTATTAAAATTGGCAAAAAAAATATTGGCAAAGAAAAATTCAAATTTTCCCTCTTCACTAATGACATGATACTATACATAGAAAACCCAAAAGCCTCCCCCCAAGATTGCTAGAACTTATACAGCAGTTTGGCAGTGTGCAGGATACAAAGGCAATGCCCAGAAGTCAGTGGCATTTCTATACACTAACAATGAGACTGAGGAAAGAGAAATTAAGGAGTCAATCACTCTGACAATTGCACCCAAAGATATAAGATACCTAGGAAAAACTTCACCAAAGAGGTAAAGGATCTATATCCTAAAACTATAGAACACCTCTGAAAGAAATTGAGGAAGACACAAAGAGATGGAAAAGTATTCCATGATCATGAATTGGCAGAATTAATATTGTGAAAATGTCAATGTTGCCCATGGCAATTTACATGTTTAATGCAATCCCTATCAAAATACCATGGACTTTCTTCAGAGAGTTAAACAATTTATTTTAAGATTTGTGTGGAATCAGAAAAGACCCCGAATAGCCAGGGGAATTTAAAAAGGAAAACCATATCTGGGGGCATCACAATGCCAGATTTCCAGTTGTACCACAAAGCTGTGGTCATCAAGACAGTGTGGTACTGGCACAAAAACAGACATATAGATCAATGGAACAGAATAGAGAACCCAGAATTGGACCCTCAACTTTATGGTCAACGAATATTCGACAAAGGAGGAAAGACTATCTACTGGAAGAAAGACAGTCTTTTCAGTAAATGGTGCTGAGAATATTGGACATCCACATGGAGAAGAATGAAACTAGACTACTCTTCTGCACCATACACAAAGACAAAAGCAAACTGGATAAAACATCTAAATGTCAGACAAGATTCCCTCAAAATCCTAGAGGAGAACACAGGGAACAGCCTTTTGATCTCGGTCACAGTAATTTTTTTTGCAAATGGAGGCAAAAAAACAAAAGCAAAAATGAACTATTGGGACTTCATCCAGATAAGAAACTTTTGCAGGGCATCCCTGGGTGGTGCAGTGGTTTAGCTCCTGCCTTCAGCTCAGGGCGCGATCCTGGAGACCCGGGATCAAGCCCCATCAGGCTCCCAGTGCATGGAGCCTGCTTCTCCCTCTGCCTGTGTCTCTGCCTCTCTCTGTTTCTCTCTCTCTCTCTCTGTCTCTCTGACTGTCATAAATGAAAAAAGAAGCATTTGCACTGCAAAGGATACGGTCAACAAAACTAAAAGACAAACTACAGAATGGGAGAAGATATTTGCAAATGACGTATCAGATAAAGGGTTAGTATCCTAGTTCTATAAAAAACTTATTCAACTCAACAGCAAAGAAACAATCCAATCATGAAATGGACAAAAAAGATGAAGAGAAATCTCAAGAGGAAGACATAGACATGGCCAACAAGCGCATGAGAAAATGCTTGGCATCACTTGCCATCAGGTAAATTCTTATCAAAACCACAATGAGATACGACCTCACACCAGTGAGAATGGGGAAAATTAACAAGGCAGGAAACCACAAATGTTGAGAAGATTCAGAACAAAGGGAACTTTGAAAACTGTGTGGAGGTTCCTCAAAGAGTTAAAAATAGACCTGCCCTATGACCCAGCAATTGCACTGTTGGGGATTTACCCCAAAGATACAGATGCAATGAAACACTGGGACACCTGCACCCAAATGTTTATAGCAGCAATGGCCACAGTAGCCAAACTGTGGAAGGAGCCTCGGTGTCCATCCAAAGATGAGTGGAACATGAAGATGTGGTTTATGTATACAATGGAATATTACTCAGCTATTAGAAATGACAAATACCTAACATTTGTTTCAACATGGATGGAACTGGAAGGTATGATGCTGAGTTAAGTAAGTCAGTCGGAGAAGGACAAACATTATATGTTCTCACTCATTAGGGGAATATAAATAATACTGGGTGGGAATATAGGGGAAGGGAGAAGAAATGTGTGGGAAATATCAGAAAGGGAGACAGAAAGTAAAGTCTGCTTACTCTGGGAAACGAACTAAGGGTGGTAGAAGGGGAGGAGGGCGGGGGGTGGTAGTGAATGGCATGGGGGTTATTATGTATGTTGGTAAATTGAACACCAATAAAAACTAAATTTAAAAAAGCCAACCTTACACCTAAAGGAGCTAGAGAAAAAACATAAATGGATCCTACACCCAGGAGAAGAATTTAATAAAGATTCGAGCAGAACTCAACGAAATCGAGACAAGAAGAACTGTGAAACAGATCAACAAAACCAGGATTTGGTTCTTTGAAATAATTAATAAGATAGATAAACCATTAGCCAGCCTTATTAAAAACAAGAGAGGGAACCCTGGGTGGCACAGCGGTTTAGCGCCTGCCTTTGGCCCAGGACGCGATCCTGGAGACCCGGGATCGAATCCCACATCAGGTTCCCGGTGCATGGAGCCTGCTTCTCCCTCTGCCTATGTCTCTCTGCTTCTCTCTGTGTGTGTGTGTGTGACTATCATAAATAAATAAATAAATAAATAAATAAATAAATAAATAAATAAATAAAATATTTAAAAAAAATAAGAGAGAGGACTCAATAAAATCATAAATGAGAAAGGAGAGATCACTACCAACACCAAGGAAATACAAACGAATTTAAAACATATTATGAACAGCTATACACCGATAAATTAGACAAGCTAGAAGAAATGGACGTATTTTTGGAAAGCCACAAACTACAAAAACTGTAACAGGAAGAAATAGAAAACCTGAACGGGCCAATAACCAGGGAGGAAATTGAAGCCGTCATCAAAAACCGCCCAAGAGAAATCCCTGGGTGGCGCAGCGGTTTGGCTCCTGCCTTTGGCCCAGGGCGCGATCCTGGAGACCCGGGATCGAATCCCACGTCAGGCTCCCGGTGCATGGAGCCTGCTGCTCCCTCTGCCTGTGTCTCTGCCTCTCTCTCTCTCTCTCCGTGTGACTATCATGAATAAATAAATTTAAAAAAAAATCCCAAGATGCAAGAGTCCAGGGCCAGAAGGCTTCCCAGGGGAATTCTATCAAACGTTTAAAGAAGAAATCCCACCTATTCTACTAAAGCTGTTTGGAAAGACAGAAAGAGATGGAGTACTTCCAAATTCGTTCTATGAGGCCAGCATCATCTTAATTCAAAACCAGACAAAGAATCCACCAAAAAGGAGAATTACAGACCAATATCCCTGATGAACATGGATGCAAAAATTCTCAACAACTTACTATCCAGTAGGATCCAACAACACATTAAGAAAATAATTCACCATGACCAAGTAGGATTTACACCCAGGACACAAGGCTAGTTTAACACTCATAAAACAATCAATGTGTTTCATCATATCAGCAAGAGAAAAACCAAGAACCATATGATCCTCTCAATAGATGCAGAGAAAGCATTTGACAAAATACAGCAACCATTTCTGATCAAAACTCTTCAGAGTGTAGAGATAGAGGGAACATTCATCAACATCTTAAAAGCCATCTATGAAAAGCCCACAGGAAATGTCATTCTCAATGGGGAAGCACTGGGAGCCTTTCCGCTAAGATCAGGAACAAGACATGGATGTCCACTCTCACCACTGCTATTCAACATAGTACTGGAAGTCCTGGCCTCAGCAATCAGACAACAAACACACATAAAATGTATTAAAATTGGCAAAAAAAATATTGGCAAAGAAAAATTCAAATTTTCCCTCTTCACTAATGACATGATACTATACATAGAAAACCCAAAAGCCTCCCCCCAAGATTGCTAGAACTTATACAGCAGTTTGGCAGTGTGCAGGATACAAAGGCAATGCCCAGAAGTCAGTGGCATTTCTATACACTAACAATGAGACTGAGGAAAGAGAAATTAAGGAGTCAATCACTCTGACAATTGCACCCAAAGATATAAGATACCTAGGAAAAACTTCACCAAAGAGGTAAAGGATCTATATCCTAAAACTATAGAACACCTCTGAAAGAAATTGAGGAAGACACAAAGAGATGGAAAAGTATTCCATGATCATGAATTGGCAGAATTAATATTGTGAAAATGTCAATGTTGCCCATGGCAATTTACATGTTTAATGCAATCCCTATCAAAATACCATGGACTTTCTTCAGAGAGTTAAACAATTTATTTTAAGATTTGTGTGGAATCAGAAAAGACCCCGAATAGCCAGGGGAATTTAAAAAGGAAAACCATATCTGGGGGCATCACAATGCCAGATTTCCAGTTGTACCACAAAGCTGTGGTCATCAAGACAGTGTGGTACTGGCACAAAAACAGACATATAGATCAATGGAACAGAATAGAGAACCCAGAATTGGACCCTCAACTTTATGGTCAACGAATATTCGACAAAGGAGGAAAGACTATCTACTGGAAGAAAGACAGTCTTTTCAGTAAATGGTGCTGAGAATATTGGACATCCACATGGAGAAGAATGAAACTAGACTACTCTTCTGCACCATACACAAAGACAAAAGCAAACTGGATAAAACATCTAAATGTCAGACAAGATTCCCTCAAAATCCTAGAGGAGAACACAGGGAACAGCCTTTTGATCTCGGTCACAGTAATTTTTTTTGCAAATGGAGGCAAAAAAACAAAAGCAAAAATGAACTATTGGGACTTCATCCAGATAAGAAACTTTTGCAGGGCATCCCTGGGTGGTGCAGTGGTTTAGCTCCTGCCTTCAGCTCAGGGCGCGATCCTGGAGACCCGGGATCAAGCCCCATCAGGCTCCCAGTGCATGGAGCCTGCTTCTCCCTCTGCCTGTGTCTCTGCCTCTCTCTGTTTCTCTCTCTCTCTCTCTGTCTCTCTGACTGTCATAAATGAAAAAAGAAGCATTTGCACTGCAAAGGATACGGTCAACAAAACTAAAAGACAAACTACAGAATGGGAGAAGATATTTGCAAATGACGTATCAGATAAAGGGTTAGTATCCTAGTTCTATAAAAAACTTATTCAACTCAACAGCAAAGAAACAATCCAATCATGAAATGGACAAAAAAGATGAAGAGAAATCTCAAGAGGAAGACATAGACATGGCCAACAAGCGCATGAGAAAATGCTTGGCATCACTTGCCATCAGGTAAATTCTTATCAAAACCACAATGAGATACGACCTCACACCAGTGAGAATGGGGAAAATTAACAAGGCAGGAAACCACAAATGTTGAGAAGATTCAGAACAAAGGGAACCCTCTTACACTGTTGGTGGAAATGTGAACTTGTGCAGTCACTCTGGAAAACTGTGTGGAGGTTTCTCATTTAGTTAAAAATAGACTTGCCCTATGACCCAGCAATTGCACTCTTGGGGATTTACCCCAAAGATACAGATGCAATGAAACGTCGGGACACCTGCACCCTGATGTTTCTAGCAGCAGTGTCCACAATAGCCAAACTGTGGAAGGAGCCTCATTGTACATCGATAGATGAATGGATAAAGATGTGGTTTACGTATATTACTCAACCATTAGAAATGACGAAAACCCACCATTTGCTTCGTTCAATGTGGATGGAACTGGAGGGTATTATGCTGAGTGAAGTAAGTCAATCTGAGAAGGACAAACATTATATGTTCTCATTCATTTGGAGAATATAAATAATAGAGAAAGGGATTTGAGGGAAAGGAGAAGTGGGTAGGAAATATCAGGAAAGGAGACAGAGCATGGAAGACTCCTAACTCTGGGAAAAGAACTAGGGGTGGCATAAGGTGAGGAGGGTGGGGGGTGGGGGTGACTGGGTGGTGGGCACTGAGGGGGGCACTTGACAAGATGAGCACTGGGTGTTATTCTGTATGTTGGCAAATTGAACACCAGTACAAAATAAATTTATTAAAAAATAAAAAACTAAAAATCTTTGAATGAAAATTGAAGAGGATGAAATAGAATTTTCAATTTGTGTAATATTTTAAAAATTGATGGAGGAAAAAATGACCCTGAAAACTACCTTTTCAAAAGCTCTTTTATGCTTTTTAAATATCTGATTTTTAGCCATTAAGTACTTTGGTACATAATCAAAACATTTTGTTTGAGCAAAGATGTGTCAAGGAAAGTGGCTGAGAAAATATAGAAGCAGTAAAATTGGAGGATTTTAAGGGAAGACTAAATTGTCCTG
Organism: Canis aureus; assembly: GCF_053574225.1. Taxonomy (NCBI): domain Eukaryota; kingdom Metazoa; phylum Chordata; class Mammalia; order Carnivora; family Canidae; genus Canis; species Canis aureus. The sequence continues at coordinate 4,745,384 of NC_135650.1, read as the reverse complement.
TACTCATTGCTCTGTATTTATAGTTCTAAATGAAATATAGTTTTTACTTTTTATGATTTTATTTATTCATGGAACACACACACATATGTAGAGAGAGACAGAGTGAGAGAGGGACAGAGAGGCAGGGACACAAGCAGAGGGAGAAGGAGGCTCCTTGCAGGGAGCCTGAGGTGGGACTTGAACCCAAAACTCTGGGATCATGTCGTGAGCAGAAGGCAGATGCTTAAATGCTGATCCAGTAAGGCATCCCTGAAATACATTTTATTGTTGTACAATACATATGATCAAAAACCATCTGTCTACAAGTCTACCAGGTATATGTTTATATTTCATTAATTACATTTAGGTAAAAAAAAATTTAAAAAAATTACATTTAGGTAATCGAGTATACTTTAAGCATATTAAATGAATTAATAATTTTGTACAATCTCCCTGAAACCCATTATGAGAACACATTTCTTCTTTTAAAACTAAAACTCTCGGGATCCCTGGGTGGCGCAGCGGTTTGGTGCCTGCCTTTGGCCCAGGGCGCGATCCTGGAGACCCGGGATCGAGTCCCACATCGGGCTCCCGGTGCATGGAGCCTGCTTCTCCCTTTGCCTGTGTCTCTGCCTCTCTCTCTCTCTCTGTGACTATCATGAATAAATAAATAAAAAATCTTTAAAAAAATAAAATAAAACTAAAACTCTCTACCATGAGTCAGAAAATTCCCACTACTGCCTCCATCCAGCCCTTGGCAAACAACATTCTATTTTCCATCTTTAAGAATCTAATTTACATTTGAAGATGAATATGATGTATCTGGAAAACAGATGTCTAAGCGTGTTTCTCTTGCCCTAGAAATGATGTCAGCACCCTCCTAAAACCTCTTGCCCAAGCTACACACAGCCATGCTCTGCTGGGCACCTTCAAATCCATAGGCTTCTGGGACCTTGAGGGCCCCAGGGTCCAAAACTTACCTACAATCACAAGGATTCCGCAGGCTCCTTTGTTTAAGGCAGATGAATTTTTTCTGAGACACAGGCTCATTCTCTGTCCAATGGTGAATCAAATAAAAGAGAGTGAAATGATAGAAATGGATATACAAGATGCCAAAGATCTTAAGAAGAGGTGAAAGTGGTGTAATGTGAACAATGGAATGACTAGCATAATCTCATAACAACATGGCTCATGGGTGGGTCAGTGGCTGAAGCATTTGCCTTCAGCCCAGGTCTTGATCTCAGCATACTGGGTTAAGGCCTGCATCAGGCTCCCTACTCGGTATATTCTGATTCTCCCTCTCTCTCTGCCCTTTGCCCCGCTTATGTCCTCTCATTCAGTCTCTCTCTCAATTAAACAAAATCCTTAAAAAAAGAAATTTTCTCATAATCTTATGGATTTGCTTCATTTTAAAAGCTTTTTTCAATACATCAACAGCCTTATGTACCTTCCCTGACAAGACATTGGACAGGTGTATGTCAAACTTCTAGACTTCAAAATCATGATTTATTCTCCAACTTTGGGAAGATTACTTTTCATCTCAGACTTAGGCATTCTCTCTCTCTTTTTTTTTTGACTTAGGCATTCTCTACCAGTCAGTGCAGGGCAGGGGAAAGGAAACATGTGCAACCAGCAGTTGTGTCCTCTTCCCTCCACGGGGATGGAGAATCTGCGACAGCCTGTTGACTCTTGGAACACACTTCGATTCACCATGGAGATAATCTAAGAATGCCTCCCCATTTCATTAGGATGCATTATCAGTGCTCACGGAGAGTGGTACTAGCCTGTCTGGCCATTGGGTTGTGTCCCCTGTGCCCCAGCTCTCCCTAGTCCATGCAAACACACATACACACACATCCATCCATGTGTGCTCAGGCACAATGATGGCTCATACAAAACTTAGGAATCCTGCATCATATGACATTAAGGCAAGAGGTTACTAAGAACATCCCCTGGTCAACCTGATGACCTACTGTCAATGGAACAAATAATTCAATCAGGAGAATGAGAAAGTGTAGACAGCCACACAACATCTACTTCTTTGTAGACATTGTTTAAGCATCTGAAGTAGGCTTCAAAATCATGAAACTCTGGGAATATCAGTGTTTGGAGCTCAGACCAGAAACTCCCATCCCCTAGGGAAGTTGGACAGGACAAAGGAATTCAGTGTCCACACACAACGGTTGTGGCTTCGAAGTACCATTGGTTTGAGGGAATACACAGCAAACCATTGATAACTTCAACACATTCTGTTCGCTGAGCAATGACAGCATTTCTCTAAATTAAGAGCTTTTATGAAGACCAGGATGCCATTGAGTCTTCAGTAAACATCCCCATTTCAAAGAGAACACAGTGGATTAGACCCTCAGATTCTGCTCAAGATCACATACGTTGGGCTGAGAATACACCAAAATATGGGCTGCATGGCATTTCTCCTAAGCTGATGTAGCTCCGTCTGACCTGACATAGGGAGGAAGGATCAGGGGAGAACCACCTTCTTCTGCAGGCCCCAGGGGTGCCAAGCTTTTCTACTCTGGTTCTTGGTTTGCTCTGATCATCTCTGGGTCTTGAGTTTGACCATGAATGTGACCTGTTCTCACTGCAGAAAGGCAATTGATGTTGTTGTTGTCTGATGCATTGCCCTTGTCAGGGGAGATGAAGCTGTTGAACCCTTGGAGCAACTCATCCAGGATTTCCTTTTTGGATTTCTACAAAAATGACAAACATGTACTGGGGTTAGGAGGCATCAGAACTTCACCCAAATCTGGGGTTCCAGGTTATGGCAGATCTAGCTACTAAAATAGTCTGTGGAGGGATCCCTGGGTGGCGCAGCGGTTTAGCGCCTGCCTTTGGCCCAGGGCGTGATCCTGGAGACCCGGGATCGAGTCCCACGTCGGGCTCCCGGTGCATGGAGCCTGCTTCTCCCTCTGCCTGTGTCTCTGCCTCTCTCTCTCTTTCTCTCTCACTGTGTGCCTATCATAAATAAAAAAAAATAAAAAATAAAATAAAATAAATAAAGTAGTCTGTGGGGACACAAAAAGTGTTCCTCGCAGCACTGCAGAAATGGCAAAAGAATGTCATCATGTCAAGTGCCAAGAGCCTTTGAAAGGCTGAATCACTGTGGCAGATGGCCTCATTTATGCAGTACTACAAAGATCTATAAGGATATTGCTCATGACCTGTTGAGCCTACAATGACCTGATGTGTTCTTACAGAAAACACATTATAGAGAAATATATAGGACAGCTTCATACACCCTTCCTTTGATGTCAAATCACGCTCTTTAGTACGATGTTTTGTAAGAGCCTAGAGACGTTCTGCAGGGACAATGGAGCTGGGTTCTACACAGGATATCTGGGAAGTGAGGGTGAAATAATAAAAATAGTAGTAAAACACTATAGTAAAATAGTAGTAAAACACTATAGTAAATAGTAGTAAAACACAAAGGTACCCATTGATCTGTGTGAAGCAAACACCCCCACTCTTCAAAAACATTAAATGTATTCTGCACCATTCTAACATAGGTGAAGAATGCCTTCCCACCTCATATATAGCTAGAAGTTAGGAGTGGAGATTCAGATCTCTTTGCACTTGGGTCTGTGGATCCCTAATGAGGAAACATGATGGGATGCCCCGGATTTCTCTCCATGTTTGTGTGCAGGCAATAGTTGTGTGGAGAATACTCTTCCCATTCTTATCTCAGAACATTACTGATCCTTGTTTGTCTGATGTACCGGATAATTGTCTAGGGTTTTTGAATATGTGAAGACACAGACATTCTCCCCCAAGATCTCCTGGGTGCAGCTCTGCAAATACAGTGTCCCGTATTTACAGGGACAAGAGACAGAGAGCCCTCCCTGGAAATCATTCCATGGGAATAACCCCATTAGAAACCATGTTCCGCAGGTCAGTGCACAGAGGCATCTAGCAAGAATGAAGCCAGATGAAAGAGATTCTTGGGCTCATGAATATCATATTTGAAGTTGCGAGCTTGATCCCCAGCACTCAACTTTCTCATTTTGCGTGCTATGAACTTCAGTCTGAACAGAAAAGATGTGTCAGCCTTCCAACACTTGGTAGCTGGTGTCTCCCCAAGAAGGGCATGTTCCTTTCCTCTGTCCCATCTACACACAAAAAAACCACTCACACACACACAGACATACACAGCGACACACTCAATGATGTGTAAGTGATGTCAGCCCCCTCAGCTGGGATCACAGTGTGGTCTGTTCTACAGTGGGCTGCCATAACCCAAGGGTTATGGTTAACCCAAGTAGCCTTGTGATACCTGTTGATGTCTCCCGACACATAACCAGAAGCTTCAGAGTTGAAGGCTGAGCTGACATCGACAGTGGCATGAAAACCTCTAATTCTGGACTATCCTGAGCCCAGAGCGCCTGAAGGTAGGAATACAATGGTACATCTTTTCTCTTGACCATCTCCAGTTAAATGAGCTGGAGAGTGGGAAGTTCTAGAATACAGGTTCCTGGTTACCAAGGTTCTAAATCAGTTTTGCACCTGTCACCAAGGAAGTGAAGTAACTTTTTCGAGATTCCAGCACCTGGGCCCTTTCCTTCAGTCAGACCTGTTCAGGGCCTCTTCTTGGCATTTGACTGCTTGCCCCATGTCATCTCCTTAACTATAGATCATGAGCCAAAAATGACATAGACAAAACTCTCTGAAAAGGCAAGTAAGGTCCTATGTTTGAGGAGACAGAGCTGAATACAGAACTATATTTCTCTGTTTTTCTCTTTAACAGTCCTGTGTCCTATCTACCCCGCTGTGTCTCACATATTCCCCAGTTTCCCAACATGAACCTTGATAGAATGAGGCTAGAATCTACTTCCTAGGGACATGATCAGGTGTCTATAGATGATATTTATAACGTGTGTGGGCTGGTATCCTGTATATCTAAGGTGCAAATTGAAGAATGGAAGAGTGACTAGAAGGGGGGAGATGTGGCATGGAGTACTACTTGAACTTGGCCTGGTTTTCTGCAGCATAATATCCAATGGTCACTTTCTCTCTGGCCTCATTTCAATGTGAGCACCACGATTGGGTGGAAATACTCCAAGATGCAGACATGGTCATCTTGTGTCATAAAACTGTACAATTGTTTCCTGTTGTATTTAATATGAGACCCAGTTGCCTCATTCTGGCCTCTGAACACCGAGCCGTCACAATCCCTCCCAGTGATCCTAACCTGTGGCATACCTATCCCTGTGTAACTGACTTCTGACAAATACTGTACAGCCAACACAATGGCATGTCACAACTAAGTGCCAATTTGAACTATGGTTATGGTTAGTATTAGGGTTAGGGTCTGGGTTAGCGTTGTGTGAGGGTTAGTGTTGGGTTTAGTTTTAGGGTTTAGGGTTAGGGTTTTGAGAGAGGTTTAATGTTAGGGTTATGGTTAAGGTTAAGGTATAGGGTTTAGGATTGGTTTTAGGGTTAGGTTTTAGGTGTAGGGTTAGTTTTAGGTTTAGGGTTCGAATTCGGGTTTGGGTTTGGGTCTGATTAGTTTCAGGTTATTTTTCAGGATAGGGTTCAAATAGTGTTAGGGTTAGGGTTCGGATTAGGGTCTGGTTCCAGATTAGGAGTTTGGTCTGGGTTCTTTAAAGGTTTATGCTCAAGACATGGGACTCGGGTTCAGTATTATGAGTTGGGTCTGGATCCATAGTTACATTAGTGTTTGTGTTAGGGTTCAGTTTCTGGTTAGACTTCATGTTAGGTGTTAGGGTAAGGGTTATGGTTAGTGTTTAGTTTTGGTTTGGGTACCCCATCTGTTGCTTCTTTGACACATTTGCCTCTTCTCAGGGGGCCCCCCAAATGAAGCCCTCCCAATGGATTTCAAGAGATCCATGAGATCCTGGGCTCTGAGAGTCACTCCCCAGCCACTCCTGTAGTCACAATGTGCTCCATGGAGATATTGAGGATCTCCTTCTGGATCCAAAAACCAATCAAAATTTTACTTGATCTTACAAAAAATTTTAAGGATAATTATTAATTTATTGGAGAGAGAGAGAGAGAATAAGGAGGGTGAGCAGCAAGAGAGTGGGAGGAGCAGCACACTATTGAGCAGGGAGCCCAATGTAGAGCTCAAACCCAGGACCTGGAATCATGACCTGACCAGAAAGCAGAGACCTAACTGACTAAGCAACCCAGTGCCCTTACTTGATCTTATCATCCATTCTTAATGGTACAAATGGGGTGGATCCTTAATCCCATGAAATGGCCATGAAGATGTCACATCATATAAACTATGGATATGTGTGCCTAAGATGGGTAGAATGATTGACACTCTAATTAGACTTGGGACCAAGACACTGTATCTACTGTATTTCTTCAATGATATTAGTGACTAGAAATGTGTCTGCAATAATAGACGTTTATATGATTGGATGTAGGAATACATACCAGCACTTTTCATAGACTGAGTGGACTTTGAGATGCTCTGCCTTTCCCTAGGACCTCTACTCTGGGCACACAAAGGACAAGTAGCAGGACCAGTTAGATGGAATCCCAGAAGTCCTTTGCAAACAGGAAACCTGTCTGCTATCCATGAGCTTCTGTAAACCCAGAGTGCCAAATACCCATGAGGGTTGATGTGGATAGCTTCTTCGTTGGAGAGAGAAAACTTCTACACATAAAAATACTCAAACCCCTTTCAACAGGGCCAAGCACCAGACAAGTCTGTTCCAGGTTTTCTCCCAGGATTTCCAACAGTAGCCCAATGAGGTTTATTCTCTACCACAGCACTTTTCGAGGATGAAAAGGAAGCTGAGAGAGGTGCAGTGACATTCCCAAAACATGCTGGTAGTAGAGGCGAACATCACCCTGTGTGCTTTATATGGGGTGGTTACTCACCTGTGGAACTGATGACCCAGGACCTGTTGGGCAGTGGTTAGCCACTGGTAGATAGGGAAATGATTGGGTTGAGAGGCTTCCATCTCTGAAGGATGGCATCAGGGACTGTACAAAATTATCCATTCTGCCTTCTTTGAGAGTCAGCATTATCCTGGCATCAACCAAGGACAGGGTTGATTCCTTTTCACACCAGAGACAAGGAGGGGCACTGTAGTCAGATTCAAATCAATGAACCACTGGGAAGATCAGTGTCTGATTCTCAGACCAGAGACTCCCATCCCCTTGGGAAGTTGTGCAGGACAAAGGACTTCAGTGCAAACACAGAGAAAAGTTCTAGGCTTCAAAGTGCTATTGGATTGAAGTGAGACATGGTAAATCATTGGTAACTTCAACACATTCTGTTCACTGAGCAAAAATAGCATTTCTCTCAACTAAGAGTTTTTAGGAAGTCCAGTATGACATTGAGTCATCAGTAACATACCTACTGCAGATAAAACACAGAGGGTTAGAACCCCAAATGATGCTCAAGATCACATACATTGGGTCTGAGACCAAAGAGTGGGCTGCATGGCATTTCCTGTAAGCCATGTTCCTGTTGTAGCTTGTCTGTTCCTGACATATGGAGGAAGGGTCAGGCAAGAACCACCTTCTACTGCAGGTCACCAGAGAGCCAATTGTTTCTTGTCTAGGTACTTGGCTTTCCCTAATCATCTCTGGGTCTTGAGTTTGACCATGTATGTAACCTGTTCTCACCCCAGACTGGCAATTGATGTCATTGTTGGCCTGATGCACCTGGGCTTGTCAGGGGAGATGGAGTCGTTGAACCCTTAGAGCAACTCATACAAGATTTCCTGTGTGGATCTCACCAAAAATACAGAGACAACTACTGGTGTCAGGAGGCATCAGAGGCCTTTAATGTAATCTGAGGTTCCAGGATATTGTAGTTTAAGCAACTAAATGATCCTGGGTAACACTAAGGTTTTCCTTGGAGAACTGCAAAAATGTCAAGAGGATGGCATCAGGTCAAGTGCCAAGGGCCTTGAAAGGCTGAATCCCTGTGGCAGACGGCCCCATTGATGGAGTACTACAAAGATCTATAAGGACACAGCTCAGGACCTGTTGGGCCTACAATGATCTAATGTGTTCTGACAGATGACACATTATAGATAAACATATAGATTGGATTCGTCCCTCACTTCCTTTTATGTTAAAACACCGTCTTTAGTGTGATGGCTTGTAAGGACTCAGAGACCCTCTGCAGGGACCGTGGAGCAGGGTTCTACACAGTATACCTTGGACACATAGGTAAAATAAAAAAAATAGTAGTAAAACTCAAAGATACTCATTGCTTTGTGTGAAGCACAAAGGACCTTTTTTGCTCCTCAAAAGCATGAAATCAATTCTGCACCATTCCAACATAGGTTAAGAGTGTCTTCCCACCTCACATGTACCTGGTTAGGAGTGGAGGTTCTGATTTCTTTGCATTTGGCCTGTAGGGCGCTCATGGTGGAATCATATGGGAAGCCATATGAACCTGGGATAAACCCCAGGTTTATCTCCATGTTGGTGTGGAGTCCATATTTGTGTGGAGAACCCTCTTCTCATTCTCACCCAGAAGAGCACTGATCCTTTTTGCCTGTTACACCCAACAATTGCCTAGGGAGTTAGAATAGTTTATGCTACAGACCATCTCCTCCAAGCTATCTTGAGCGCAGCTCTGCCAATACCGTGTCCTGTAGACACAAAGCCAAGAGACATTAGGATCCTCCTTGGACATCACTGCAAGGGGATACCAAAATTAGAAACCCTGTTTTCCAGTTCAGACCACAGGGACAGCTGAAGTGTCATCTGGCAAGGAGGAAGCCAGCTTAAAGAGTCTCTTGGGTTCATGGCTACCATATTCAAAGTTGAGCTTGGTCCCCAGAACTCAACTTCTCATCTTGCCTGCTACACCCAGGAGTCTGGACACAAAAGATATGCCAGGCTTTCAACATCTGGCAGCTGGTTTATGCCCAGGAAGGGCATGTTTCTCTCCTTTATCTAGTACAGAGGCAAACACACACACACACACACACACACACACACACATACTCAAAAACACATACACACACGAACACACATGAGGAGGCATAAGAGGTGTGAGCCCGCTCAGTGAGATCACAGTGTGGTCTGCTCTCCAGTGGGCTACCCCAAGTTGCCTTGGGTTACCTGGTGATGTCTCCAACACATAACCAGAATCTTCAGAGAAGAGGGCCAAGCTGACATCAACAGCGATATAAATATCTCTCTCACTGGACTCTTCTGAGCCCAGAGAGCCTGAAATTAGGACAACAGCAACAGAATGTCTGTTCTCTGGACTGTCTCCAGTTATGTGAGCTGGAATGTGGGAAGTTCTTGAAAGCAGGTTCCTGGTTACCAGAGTACTCAATCAGTTTGGGGCTTGTCACTAAGTAAGTGAAGTCACTTTTTTCAAAATTTCAGCACCTGGACCTTTTCCTTCTTCAGACTATCCAGAGGCTCTTCTTCACAGATGACTGCTTACCCCACGTCATCTCCTTAACTGTACATCAGAGCCAAAATTCCATAGCCACAACTCTCTGAAATTTCAAATAAGGTCCTACATTTGAGGAGATGAAGCTGAAATCAGTTTTTTTTTTCTCTGCCTGCTTTCCCACTTCTGTGTCCTATCTAACACATGGTGTCTCTCACATAGTCCCTAGTTTCCCAACATGCACCTTGTTAGAATGAGACTAGAATCTAATTCCTAGAAACATCATCATGTGACTATGCATGATACTTATAACACGGGTGGGCTGGTATCCTGTGTATCTGAAGCGCCAATTGAAAGATGGAGATTGACAAGAAGGGGTGGAATGTAGCATGGAATACCTTTGAAAGTGGCCTGGGTTCCAGGAATGTGATATCCAACGGTCACTTGTTGCACGCTCTGCAGCAACACAATCAGGGTCCTGAGGGAAAGGGGATGAGGAAATAAAAGTAAAGAGATGGGGACATGAGGGACACAGTGAATGATTTCCAAGCAGTGTCAGGCTTTACTCAAGGTTCTACATTATATAGCATGAGCAAAACTATTCTTAGCATGTTTCTGAAAACCTCCAAGCCTCCCCTTTATCAGCATGCAAAACAGACCCACTGGCGCCAGAAGACCTTGGTTAATAGATAAGCTAGTTGCTCCAGATGTATATACTTCAAAGGAACATTAGATATGGTTAACAGACCAGCAAGAACAGCACATACCCCTATTTAACTTTATGGCTAGGCCAGAATACATTGTGTCTAATGTGTTATGTGGGCAATCACGTACAAGTGAGCTCTGAAAACCATTGCTCAAGCCCTTTCTCAAGCGTCAACCAACTATTTACCCTTTAGGCTCCTGAGCCTTTTGAGTGAATGAGGGATGCAAGTCCTGGCCTGGTTTGGTTTAGCTACTCCAGCTAGTCCGTGGCCACCCACAGCCACTTTTCCTCTATCATCATTTCAATGGGGTCACAGCGATGGGGTAGAAGTGTTCCAGATTCAAACATGGTCATCTTCTGTAGTAAAATTGTCCACTTGTTTGCTCTTATATTTAGAATGAGAAACTGTTTCCTTGTTAGGGCTTCTGAGGGACACAGCCTTCACAATGGCTCCCAGGGATAGTAACTTGTGGCATAAGTATCCCTTTGTAAACTCGATATCTTTAGTAACACATTTCTGGCCAATACAATACAGCCAACACAATGGCATGTCATATCTAATTTCCAATTTGAGCTATGGTTAGGGTTAGGTTTAGGGTTAGGGTTAGGGTTAGGAGTAGGATTTAGGGTTATGGTTAGGGTTACAGGTGAGGGTTAAGCTTAGGGTTATGGGTGAGAGTTAGGTTTAGGATTGAAGGTTAGGTTTAGGGTTTAGGATTCTGGTTTGGCTTAGGGTTTAGTGTTAGGTTTAGGATTATGGTTAGGGATCAGGTTCAGGTTTGATTCTGCTGAGGATGTGTTAGGTTTTGGTTAGGGTTCAACTAGTGTTCGAGTTACCATTTGGATTAAGGTTCAAGTTTGGATTAGGGTTCGGATCCAGGATCATGTTAACCTTAGTGTTTGGTTCAAGGATTGTGTTCAGTGCAATTGTAAATGGGATTGACCCCTTAATTTCTCTTTTGTCAGGCTCATTGTTAGTGTATAGAAATGCCATTGATTTCTGGGCATTGATTTTGTATCCTGCCATGCTACCAAATTGCTGTAGGAGTTCTAGCAATCTTGGGGTGGAGGCTTTTGGGTTTTCTATATAGAGTATCATGTCATCAGCGAAAAGGGAGAGTTTGACTTCTTCTTTGCCAATTTGGATGCATTTAATGTCTTTTTGTTGTCTGATTGCTGAGGCTAGGACTTCCAGTACTATGTTGAATAGCAGTGGTGAGAGTGGACATCCTTGTCTTGTTCCTGATCTTAGGGGAAAGGCTCCCAGTGCTTCCCCATTGAGAATGATTTTTGCTGTGGGCTTCTCATAGATGGCTTTTAAGATGTTGAAGAATGTTCCATGTATCCCTGCACTCTGAAGAGTTTTGATCAGGAATAGATGCTGTATTTTGTCAAATGCTTTCTCTGCATCTATTGAGAGGATCATATGGTTCTTGGTTTTTCTCTTGGTAATATGATGAATCACATTGATTGTTTTATGAGTGTTGAACCAGCCATGAATTCCAGGGATAAATCCTACTTGGAGATGGTGAATAATTTCCTTAATATACTGTTGGATCCTATTGGCCAGTATCTTTTTGAGAATTTTTGCATTCATGTATATCAGGGATATTGGTCTGTAATTCTCCTTTTTGGTGGGGTCTTTGTCTGGTTTTGGAATTAAGCTGATGTTGGCCTCATACAACGAATTTGGAAGTACTCCATCTCTTTCTATCTCTCCAAACAGCTTTAGGAGAATAGGTATGATTTCTTCCTTAAACGTTTGATAGAATTCCCCTAGGAAGCCATCTGGCCCTGGACTCTTGTGTCTTGGGAAGTTTTTGATGACTACTTCAATTTCCTCCCTGGTTATTGGCCTGTTCAGGTTTTCTATAACTTCCTGTTCCAGTTTTGGTAGTTTGTGGCTTTCCAGGAATGTGATACTTAGGAATAAACCTAACCAAAGAGGTAAAGGATCGATACCCTAAAAGCTATAAAACACTTCTGAAAGAAATTGAGGTTGACACAAAGAGATGGAAAAATATTCCATGCTCATGGATTGGAAGAATTAATATTGTGAAAATGTCAATGTTACCCAGGGCAATTTACACGTTTAATGCAATCCCTATCAAAATATCATGGACTTTCTTCAGAGAGTTAGAACAAATTATTTTAAGATTTGTCTGGAATCAGAATGACCCCAAATAGCCAGGGGAATTTTAAAAAGGAAAACCATATCTGGGGGCATCACAATGCCACATTTCAGGTTGTACTACAAAGCTGTGGTCATCAAGACAGCGTGGTACTGGCACAAAAACAGACACATAGATCAATGGAACAGAATAGAGAACCCAGAAGTGGACCCTCAACTTTATGGTCAACTAATATTCGATAAAGGAGGAAGGACTCTCCACTGGAAGAAAGACAGTCTCTTCAATAAATGGGGTGGGAAAATTGGACATCCACATGCAGAAAAATGAAACTAGACCACTCTCTTTCACCATACACAAATATAAACTCAAAATCTATGAAAGATCTAAATGTGAGACGAGATTCCATCAAAATTCTTGAGGAGAACACAGACAATACCCTTTTTGAACTTAGGCACAGTAACTTCTTGCAACATACATCCACAACGGCAAAAGAAACAAAAGCAAAAATGAACTATTATGACTTCATCAAGATAAGAAGCTTTTGCACAGCAAAGGATACCATCAACAAAACTAAAAGACAACCTACATAATGGGAGAAGATATTGGCAAATGATGTATCAGATAAAGGGCTAGTTTCCAAGATCTATAAAGAACTTATTAAACTCAACACCAAAGAAACAATCCGATCATGAAATGGGCAAAAGATATGAACAGAAATCTCACAGAGGAAGACATAGACATGGCCAACATGCACATGAGAAAATGCTCTGCATCACTTGCCATCAGGGAAATACAAATCAAAACCATAATGAGATACCACCTCACACCAGTGAGAATGGGGAAAATTAACAAGGCAGGAAACCACAAATGTTGGAGAGGATGCAGAGAAAAGGGAACCCTCTTATACTGTGGTGGGAATGTGAACTGGTGCACCCACTCTGGAAAACTGTGTGGAGGTTCCTCAAAGAGTTAAAAATAGACCTTCCCTATGACCCAGCAATTGCACTGTTCGGGGATTTACCCCAAAGATTCAGATGCAATGAAACACCGGGACACCTGCACCCTGATGTTTCTAGCAGCAATGTCCACAATAGCCAAACTGTGGAAGGAGCCTCAGTGTCCATCGAAAGATGAATGGATAAAGATGTGGTTATGTATAAAATGGAATATTACTCAGCTATTAGAAATGACAAATACCCACCATTTGCTTTGACTTGGATGGAAGTGGATGGTATTATGCTGAGTGAAGTAAGTCAATTGGAGAAGGACAAACAATGTATGTTCTCATTCATTTGGGGAATATAAATAATAGTGAAAGGGAATAGAAGGGAAGGGAGAAGAAATGTGTGGGAAATATCAGAAAGGGAGACAGAACATAAAGACTCCTAACTCTGGGAAACGAAGTAGGGCTGGTGGAAAGGGAGGAGGGTGTGGGGTTGGGGTTAATGTGTGATGGACACTTAGGGGGGCACTTGACGGGATGAGCACTGGGTGTTAATCTGTATGTTGGTAAATTGAACACCAATAAAAAATAAATTTATTTAAAAAATAGGATTGTGTTCGGGTTCATGTTAGAGTTAGGGTTTAGGTTAGGGTCGGTGTTCAAGTTAATGTTAGGGCACGGGTTAGGGTTTGGTTTAGGGTTTAGGATTAGGGTTAGGTTTCAGGTCCACGATAGTGTTAGAGTTGGCTTAGGCCCAAGGTTCTGGTTTGGTGGGTTAGGGGTTAGGGTTCACGTTAGTGTTCCTGTTTGGGTTAGGGTTCGTGTTTGTGTTAGGGTTTGCATTAGGATTCAGATTCGAACAAGGGTTGGGATTGGGTTGTGGTTTGGTTTTGTGTTCGGTTAGAGTTGAGGTTGGGGTTACGGGTTAGGGTTAGTGTTAGGGTTAGGGTTCGGGTTTGGCTCATGCACCTCCTCTGCTGCTCCCTTAGACTCATTTTCTCCTTCACTCGAAGCTCCAAAATGAAGCCATGCCAATGGAAATCAAAAGATATATGAGATCCTAGGCTCTGAGAATTGTTTCCCAGCCAGAAACCCTGTAGTCTCCCAACATGCTCTGTGGAGGCATCAAGTTTCTCCTTCTGGATACAAAAAATTTCAAAGTTTTCCTTGACCTTTAACAAAAAATTACCCAAATATTTATTAATTTGTGGGAGAGAGAGAATAAGGAGGGTGAGCAGAGGTAGCTGGAGGAACAGGCTCCCTTCTGCTCCCATTGAACAGGGAGCCCAATGTAGGGCTCAAATGCAGGACCTGGAACCATGAACTGACCTGAAGGCAGAGACCAAGCTGAAAGAGCCACCCAGTGCCTTACTTGATCTTATTGTCCACCCAAATGGTCCAAGTGTGTGTATACTTCATCCCAAGATGTGGCCATGAAGATGTCATATCTAACAAGCACATGTCACATCTAACATCTAACAAGACATGCATGTCTACGATGTGTACTGTGATTGTCTGTCTGACACTCTGATTATACTTGAGATTGAGACACGTATGTAGTGTATTCTTTTAATGAACTTAGAGACTAGAAATGTGTCTGTAACACTAGGTGCTTAATCTGTATTATTTGATGAAGGAATCCCAACAAGCACTTTACATATATTGAGTGTCCTTTGAGCTAATCTGCCTTCCTACGGTGAGCTCAACGCTGCCCATATAAAGGACAAGTAGCAGAACCAGTTAGATGGAATCCCAGAAGTCCTCAGCAAAGAGGAAAACTGCCTGCTTTCCACAAGCTTCTGTAAACCCAGAGGGACACAGGCCCATGAGAGTTGATGTGGAGAGCTTCTTCCCTGGGGAGAGAGAACAGCTAGACATGAGGATGCCAGCAGCCCTTTTAACAGGTCCAGGCACCAGCTAAGTCTATGCCATGGTTTCCCCAGGACTTCCCACAGTAGCACCATGAGGTTCATCCTCTTACCACAGCACTTTTCACAGGAGGACAAAAAAGCTGAGAGAAGTGCAATGATATTCCCAAAGCATACCATTAGTAGAGGCAAACCACACACTCTGTGCTGTGATTGGCGTGGTCACTCACCTGTGGAACTGCTGGCCGAAGACCTGTTGGGCTGCGCTGAACTCCTCATAGGAATAGGAAATGATTAGATTGTTTGAGAGGCCTCTATCCTGGAAGGATGGCACCAGGGACAGTAAAATTATCCATTCTGCCTTCCGAGAGTGTCGGCATGGTCCAGACTTCACCCAGGGACAGGGTTGATTCCTTTTAATACCAGAGACACAAGGAGGGGCACTGCAGTCAGCTTCAAAACATGAAATACTGAAAATATCAGTGTCTGGAGCTCAGGCTAGAGACCCCATCTACTTGGGAAGTTGTGTAGGACAAAGGACTTCAGTGAACACACAGTAAAAGATTCTAGGCTTCAAAGTACCATTGGTTTGAGGGGAGACATGGAAAACCATTGGTAAATTCAACACATTCTGTTAGCTGAGCAGCAACAGCATTTCTCTCAACTAATAGCTTTTATGAAAACCAGGATGCCATTGAGTCATCAGTAAACATACCCATTGCTGATAGAACACAGAGGGTTAGAGCCTCAAATGCAGCTCAAGATCACATTTGTTGGGCCTGAGAATAAACTAAAACATGGGCTGCATGGCATTTCCCAAAAGCTGATGTATCTTGGTCTGTTCGTGAAATAGGGTGGAAGGGTTAGGGGAGAACCACTTTCTTCTGCAGGCCCCAGGGGAACCAATTCTTTCTAGTCCAGAATCATGGGTTTCCATGATCAACTCTGGGTCATGGTTTTACCATGAATGTGATGTGTTCTCACCACAGACTGGCAATTGATTTTGTTGGTAGCCTGATGTACCTGTACTTGTCAGGGGAGATGGAGTATTTGAACCCTTGGAGCAACTCATCCAAGATTTCTTGTTTGATGTCCACAAAAGACAGAGCCAGCTACTGATGTTAGGAGGCATCAGAGGCCTTCCCTATAATCTGGAGTTCGAGGTTTTGGAAGATCTAGCAACTGTGGGGACACATAAGATGTTCCTTGCAGCACTGCAAAAATGGAAAGAGAATTGCATCAGGTCAAGTGTTGAGGACCTTGAAAGGCTGAATCACTATGGCAGATGGCCTCAATTATGGAGTACTAGATCTATGAGGACACAGCTCAGGACCTGTTGGGCCTAATAAGATCTGATTGTTCTGACAGAGGACACCTTATAGAGAAACATATAGAATGGCTTCATACCAACCTTCCGTTTATGTTAAATCACCTCTTTAGTGTGATGCTTTCTAAGGTCTAGGATACCTTCTGCAGGGACTGTGGAACTGGGTTCTACACAGGATATCTGGGACGTGTAGGTGATATAATAAAAATAGCAGTACTATGCAAAGATACTCATTGATTTGTGTGAAACAAGCAAATCATCCCCACTCCTCAAAAACATGAAATATATTCTGCAGCATTCCAACATAGGTGAAGCCTCTCTTCCCACATCATAGGTAGCTGGAGGTTATGACTGAAGGTTCAGATCACTTTTCGGATGGGCCTGTGGGGTATTCATGTGGAAACACTATGGGGGGGACCCATGTTTCTCTCCATGTTGGTGTGGGGGTCATATTTATATGGAGCAGCCCCTTCCCATTCTCACCCCAGAAAAGCACTGATCCTTCTTTGCCCATTGCACCTGAAAATTGTCTAGGGAGTAGAGTAGTTGATGCCACACAGCGTCTTCTCCCAGGATCTCCTGAGTACAGCTCTGAAAATACATTGCCCCATGGAAACAGGGCCAAGAGACATTAGGGCCCTCCTTAGACATTACTGCAAAGGGTTCCCCCATTAAAAACTGTGTTCTTGGGCAGCCCCAGTGGCGCAGCTGTTTAACACCACCTGCAGCTTGGGGTGTGATCCTGGAGACTGGGATCTAGTCCCATGTCATGCTTCCTGCATGGAGACTGCTTCTCCCTCTACCTTTGTCTGTGCCTTGCTCTCTCTCTCTGAATGAATAAACAAATAAATAAATCTTTAAAAAAAGAAACCGTGTTCTCCAGTTCATGCCAGAGGGGCAACGGAAGAGAATACTGGCAAGAAGGAATCCATATGAGATAGACCCTTGGTCTCATGACATATTTGGAGTTGCTCTTGGTCCCCCACACTCAAGTTCTCATCTTGCCTGCTATTACTGGGGTCTGAACACAAAAGATGTGTCAGGTTTCCAACACCTGGCAGCTGGTTTCTGCCCTGAAATATCATGTTTCTCTCCTCTGTCCACTACACACATACACACACACACACACAATCACACACATACACATGCCAAGACACACACAATGGGTGGGTAAGAGTTGTAACCTGCTCAGCTGAGATCACAGTGTGATCTGTTCTCCAGAGGCTTCCCCAAGTTGCTTTGGGGTAC
The DNA here is from genome assembly GCF_053574225.1 of Canis aureus. Lineage (NCBI taxonomy): Eukaryota > Metazoa > Chordata > Mammalia > Carnivora > Canidae > Canis > Canis aureus. Next base: position 4,727,823 of record NC_135650.1, on the reverse strand, counting down.
CTGTTGATATCTCCTGACACAATACCATAAGCTTCAGAGAAGAGGGCCAAGCTGATGTCAACAGATACATGAAAATCTCTCCCTCTGGACTCTCTTGAGCCCAGAGTGCGTGAAGGTAGGAAAACAGCAACAGAAAATCTTGTTCTTTTGACCATCTCCAGTTATGTGAGCTGGAAAGCTGGAAGCTCTAGAAAGCAGTGTCCTGTTTACCAGATTTCTCAAATAGTTTTGGGTCTGTCACCAAGAACGTGAAGCCACTTTTTCAAGATTCCAGCTGCTGGGCCCCTTCCTTCTCTCAGATTATTCAGAGCCCCTTCTTGGATGATGACTGCTTACCCCATGACATCCCCTTAATTATACATCATAAGTGAAAAATGTCATAGCCACAACTCTCTGAAAATGCAAGTAAGGACCTACTTTGAGGAGATGAAGCTCCTCAAAGAATCCAGAATTCTATTTCTCTGCTTGCGTTCCCAGTGCTGTGTCCTATCTAACCCATGGTGTCTCTCACATAGTGTCATTTTCCCAAACTGTATGATGGTAGAATCAGGCTTGAATCTACTTTCTAGGGACATAATCAGGTGTCTATAGATGATACTTATAATGCGTGTGGGCTTGTATCCTGTGATTCTGTGGGGCAAATTGAAGGATGGAAAATTGACAAGAAGGGATGGCATATGGCATGCAGTGCCACTTGAAAGTGGCCTGGGTTCCAGCAACATAATATCCATGGTCACTTTCTTTCTGGAATTATTTCAATGGGGACACCACGATGGGGTGGAGATTCTCCAAGAGGAAGACATGGTCATCTTCTGTAGTAAAATTGTTCAATTACTTCCTGTTATATTCATAATGGGACCCAGTTGCCTTGTTTTGGCCTGTAAGACCCCCAGCCTTCACAATGACAACCAGTGATAATAACCTGTGGCATAAGTTTTCCTGAGTAGCCCTAAGGTGCTTAGAGACTGACATGTCACATCTAAATTCCAATTGGAATAGACTCTCACTATTTCTTTTCTCTCCTGTTTCAGTCACTTATCTTCCACTTCTGGCCCTTTCCCTTCCCAATTTCTTCTCTATACCTGAATCAAAAATCAACCAGAGTTGCTGAACTGCCATATATAGATGCTCATGTGGCAGAAAACTGAGTCCACTTGGCAGAAAGTCGTCTGCCAGTCTAGACACTCATGAGGGATAGTCACAACCTCTGACATAACTTGGGGTGTAGAAACCAAGCTAATTTGAGCCTGGATTCTTCAAGCACAGGGCAGGTGAGAAATTAAACATACGATTTGTCATGAGAGGTATTGGGGCAATACAGTAGTAGAGGAATAATGCACAACTAACAGTCTACGAGGCCTCAGCATCTCTCCCTGCCCTAATCCCTCTCCTTAGATCCCCCCCACATTTCCTCTCAGACACACTGGCTGCTTTTAACCTCCTCTGGCCAAACCATCTTTTGATAGTGAGTTTCTGCAGCAGGGGTCCTTTCTTTTCAACACGCTGCACCCAGAGGTATATAACTCGCTTTTGTTATTCTTTTCTCAGCAATGTCATCCTCAGTGAGACCTTTCATACATTTCCATTGATTCCCCAGCCTTGCCTCACATCACAGAATCTTGAGTAGCAAGCAGCACTAGCTCTTTTATTTCATACATTGTTGTTTCTGTGCACCTGTCCATCTCCAGACTGTGAGTTCCTAATGGCAGGGAGCTCATGGTATTTTCAGCTACACCCATGGTCCCAACAAGGTACACGAGTTCTTAGTGCTGTGTTATGGAATAAATCAATGAGAAATTTGTGGAAGCCCTTACCATTTTAACTACCTTGACTGCATGAATGAATGCCACTCAGATTTTTCAAGTGGTTTCTTACCAGGAGGATGACAAATTGGCCCTGAAGGTGACTTTCCTCTGCAGTTCCTCCATCAGAATTCCCTAGATACAATTGAAAAGGAGGCCTCCTGCATCGTGTTCTCCAGCTCTAGTGTTACAGCCCCAGGTCTACACTTCACCAAAGAAAAGGATAATATTATTTCGGTGCCCTTTCAGAATCACAGGACAAAGGATCAGGACCTATGGGCTCCAGGAGCAGAGTAAATGACTTCAGAAACCTCCCTTTCTTTGCTTTCCTTTCCTCTCTATTGGTGTCTTCTTTACAATGATGAGACCACACCTCAGACAGAAGACAGAAGAGTGACCCTGCACCCATCCATACCTATCTAAACGAGGATGCTGACTGTCTTGTGGACACTTTTCTTGTCCAAGTACCCCAGCTGCATTGTAGAGTGCTCTGGCATTCCACTAGATAAAATAGACACAGAATAAACAGGTAGCCAACATGACTAACCATCAGAAAAATACAAGCAAAGAACACATGAGACATCACATCATATCCATTGGATGAGCTATCATAGAAAGAGAATAAATAAGAAATGATGCTGAAAATGTGGAGAAAAGGGAACACTTGGATACTGTTGTTGGGATCGCACATTAGTACAGTTGCTATGTAAAACATAGGGTGGTTCCTCAAAATTTAAAAGAAGAACTACTATATGATCAAGCATTTCCACTTCGGGCACCATATCCATAGAAGACAGAAGAATATTGCTAGAAAATACTTGCACTTCCATGATCTGGAAGCACTATTTTCTTTCTTTTTTGTTTTTTTTAAATAAATTTGTGGTTTTTTTTTTAAATTTTTATTTATCTACGATAGTTACACAGAGAGAGAGCTAGAGAGAGGCAGAGACATAGGCAGAGGGAGAAGCAGGCTCCATGCACCAGGAGCCTGACGTGGGATTCGATCCCGGGTCTCCAGGATCGCGCCCTGGGCCAAAGGCAGGCGCTAAACCGCTGCGCCACTCAGGGATCCAATACATTTGTTTTTTATTGGTTTTCAATTTGTAAACATAGAGAATAATACCCAGTGCTTATACCATCGAGTGCCCACCTCAGTGCCAGCCACTCAGTGACCCCCATGCCTCGCCACCCTCCCCTTCCACCACCCCTAGTTCGTTTCCCAGACTTAGGAGTCTTCATGTTCTGTATCCCTTTCTGATATGTCCCACTTATTTTTCTCATTTCCCCTTTATTCCCTTTCAATATTTTTATATTCCCCAAATGAATGAGAACATATAATGTTTGTTCTTCTCTGATTGACTTATTTCAATCAGCATTATACCCCCCAGTTCCACAGTTCCACCCAGGTTGAAGCAAATGATGGGTATTTGTTATCTCTAATGGCTGAGTAATATTCCATTGTATACATAAACCACATCTATTTCTATTCATACCTTTTGCCCATTTCATGATTGGATTTTTTGTTTCTTTGGTGTTGAGTTTAATAAGTTCTTTATGGATCTTGAAAACCAGCCCTTCATCTGATATGTCACTTGCAAATATATTCTCCCATTCTGTAGGTTGTCTTTTCATTTTGTTGACTCTATACTTTGCTGTGCAAAAGTTTCTTATCTCGATGAAGTACAAATAGTTCATTTTTGCTATTCTTTCTTTTTGCCTTCGTGGATGTATCTTGCAAGAAGTTACTGTGGCTGAGTTCAAAAAGGGTGTTGCCTGTGTTCTCCTCTATGATTTTGATGGAATGTTGTCTCACATATAGATCTTTCATCCACTTTGAGTTTATCTTTGTGTATGGGGAAAGAGTGGTCTAGTTTCATTTTTCTGAATGGGGATGTCCAATTTTCCCAGCACCATTGATTGAAAAGACTGTCTTTTGTCCAGTGGATAGTCTTTCCTCCATTGTCGAATATTAGTTGACCATAAAGTTGAGGGTCCACTTCTGGATTCTCTATTCTGTTCCATTGATCTATGTGTCTGTTTTTGTGACAGCACCACACTGTCTTGATGACCACAGCTTTGTAGTACAACTGAAATCTGGCATTGTGATGCCCACAGCTATTGTTTTCTTTTTTAAAATTCCCCTGGCTATTTGGGGTCTTTCTGACTCCACACAAATCTTAAATTAATTAGTTCTAACTCTCTGAAGAAAGTCCATGGTATTTTGATAGGGATTGCATTAAATGTGTAAATTGCCCTGGGTAACATTGACATTTTCACAATATTAATTTTGCCAATCCATGGATCCCTGGGTGGCGCAGCGGTTTGGCACCTTCCTTTGGCCCAGGGCGCGATCCTGGAGACCCGGGATTGAATCCCACATCAGGCTCCCAGTGTATGGAGCCTGCTTCTCCCACTGTCTATGTCTCTGCCTCTCTCTCTTTCTCTCTCTGTGACTATCATAAATAAATAAAAAAATTTTTAAAAATTTTAATTCTGCCAATCCATGAGCATGGAATATGTTTCCATCTTTTGTGTCTTCCCCATTTTTTTTTCAGAAGTGTTCCATAGGTTTTAGGGTATAGATCCTTTACCTCTTTGGTTAGTTGATTCCTAGGTATCTTATGCTCTTGTAAATGGGATTGACTCCTTAATTTCTCTTTCTTATTCACATTGTAAGTGTATAGAAATGCCACTGACCTCTGGGCATTGATTTTGTATCCTGCCATGCTGCCAAATTGCTGTAGGAGTTCTAGCAATCTTGGGGTGGAGCCTTTTGGATTTTCTATGTAGAGTATCATGTCATCAGCGAAAAGGGAGAGTTTGACTTCTTCTTTGCCAATTTGAATGCCTTTAATGTCTCTTTGTTGTCTGATTGCTGAGGCTAGGACTTCTAGACTATGTTGAATAGCAGTGGTGAGAGTGGATATCCTTGTCTTGTTCCTGATCTTAGGGGAAAGACTCCCAGTGCTTCCCCTATGAGAATGATTTTTTGCTGTGAGCTTCTCATAGATGGCTTTTAAGATGTTGAGGAATGTTCCCTCTATCCCTGCACTCTGAAGAGTTTTGATCAGGAATGGATGCTGTATTTTGTCAAGTGCTTTCTCTGCATCTATTGAAAGGATCATATGGTTTTTGGTTTTTCTCTTGCTGATATGATGAATCACATTGATTGTTTTATGAGTTTTGAACCAACCTTGCACCCCAGAGATAAATCCTACTTCGTCATGGTGAATGATATTCTTACTGTACTGTTGTATCCTACTGGCTAGTATCTTGTTGAGAATTTTTGCATCCATGTTCATCAGGGATATTGGTCTAAAATTCTCCTTTTTGATGGGGTCTTGGTCTGGTTTTGGAAATAAGGTGATGCTGGCCTCATAGAATGAGTTTGGAAGCACTCCATCTCTTTCTATCTTTCCAAACAGCTTTTAGAATAGGTATGGTTTCTTCTTTAAACATTTGATAAAATTCCCCAGGGAAGCCATTTGGCCCTGGACTTTTGTGTCTTGGGAGATTTTGGATGACTGCTTCAATTTCCTCCCTATTTATTGTCCTGTTCAGGTGTTCTATTTCTTCCTGTTCCAGGTTTGGTAGTTTGTTGTTTTCCAGAAATATGTCTATTTCTTCTGGATTATCTAATATATTGGTGTATTGTTGTTCATAATATGTTTTTAAAATTGTTTGTATTTCCTTGGTATTGGTAGCGATCTGTCCTCCCTCATTCATGATTTTATATTAATTTGAGTCTTCTCTCTCTTCTTTTTAATAAGGCTGGCTAATGTTTTATCTATCTTATTAATTTCTTTCAAAGAACCATCTCCTGGTTTTGTTGATCTGTTCCACAGTTATTATGGTCTCGATTTCATTGCGTTCTGCTCAAATCTTTATTAACTCTCTTCTGCTGGCTGTAGGATATATTGGCTGTTTTTTATAATAAATTTATTTTTAAAAAAATAATAAATTTATTTTTTGTTAAAACTTGCCAACATACAGAATAACACCAAGTGCTCATCCCATCAAGTGCCCACCTAAATGCCCATCACCGATTCACCCCCACTCCCTGCTCTCCTCCCCTTCCACCACTCCTAGGTTGTTTCCCAGACTTAGGAGTCTTCATGTTCTGTCCCTGTTTCTGATATTTCCTACCCATTTCTTCTGCCTTCCTTTCTATTCCCTTTCACTATTATTTATATTTCCCAAATGAATGAGAACATAGAATGCTTGTCCTTCTCTGATTGACTTATTTCACTCAGCATAATACCCTCCAGTTCCATCCACGTTGAAGCAAATGGTGGGTATTAGTCATTTCTAATGGCTGAGTAATATTCCATTGTATACATAAACCACATCTTCTTTATCCATTCATCTTTCGATGGACACTGAGGCTCCTTCCACAGTTGGCGATTGTGGATATTGCTGCTATAAACATCAGGGTGCAGGTGTCCTGGCATTTCATTACATCTGTATCTTTGGGGTTAATCCCCAACAGTGCAATTGCTGGGTTATAGGGCAGGTGTGTTTTTAACTCTTTGAGGAACCTCCACAGAGTTCTCCAGAGTGGCTGCATCATTTTATATTCCCACCAACAGTGTAAGAGGGTTCCCTTTACTCTGCATCCTCTCCAACATTTGTAGTTTTCTGCCTTGTTAATTTCCTCCATTCTGACTCGTGTGAGGTGGTATCTCATTGTGGTTTTGATTTGTATTTCCCTGATGGCAAGTGATGTGGAGCATTTTCTCATGTGTGTGTTGACTATGTCTATGTCTAATTTGTTTTTCTCCTGTCCGTCTGGCTGGTCTTCCGGTGGAGGGGCTTGCTGTGCTGATTTTCAGGTGTTAGCAGTTGGGGTGCTGCTCAGCCCCCTGCCTGGTGCAGGGCTCAGTGAAAGATGTTTAAGCTGTTTATCTGGTGAGGTCACTGTGAGGCTCAGTGTGGGTTGTTTATCCTGTGAGGCCCCAGGAGGAACAACAACAGTGGCAGCGGCCAGCTCTGAAGCCCTGGATTCAGCTCCCACATTAAATATGGATCTCTCAGTATGCAGGGGCCCTGATGCTCCTGGGGTGGGGCCCTTGATTTGCTCAGGTTGGGGCCAATGTGTTCTTGCTGTCTTGTGCCCTCCTGGCTTCTGCCTGTCCCAGGGGGAGCACCAGATCTTGGGCTGTGTCCCCGGTGCCCTGTGCTCCTGGGCCTGCGCTGTTGGATTTGCATTCCCTGTCACGCACCCCCTCCCCCTGGAACCCCTGCCTAATCCCCTCCAAGCTCTTCCTGGGGCCATACAGCTCCCTCTGTGCTAAGCCTTAGCCTGAGCCCCACTGAGTTGTTCATGGTGCCACACACCCCCTTCCGCATGGAGCCTCTGCTGGAGCTCCCACCGAGCTGCTCCTGGGTCCATCCATGCTCACACTGCAGCCCTTTAGGGAGCTTGGCTGTGGGGTGTGGCATGGTCTCCCTGGGGTGCAGGTGCTCTTTTTGTGTCCCTGGGAGTCTGAGGGCATTACCGCCCCTCCTAGGGTCCTTCTCTAACTCCCTGCCCTGGCCTTCCCGCCTGGGAAGATTGGTGAAGCTCCTGCTTCTCTGGGATTCAGCTTTCCTGTCTTTGTGACACTCTCTCCAGCCTTATCCTGGGTCCTCACGGGGCCCCTCTCCCTTGGATGCCTTTTGTTTATTTCTTTTTTCCCCCATCTTCCTACCTTGATAGAAGCATGAACTCTTCTCACTGTAGCATTCCAGCTGTTCTCTCTTTAAATCTCAGGTTGAATTCATAGATTTTCAGGATGATTTGAAGCTTATCTAGGTAATATGGTGGGGACAGGTGACTTGGGGTCCCTTCTCTTCAGCCATCTTGCCCCACCCCCCTGGAAGCACTATTTTCAACAACCAAGACAGGAAAATGTCCGTGCCCCTCAGTGGTGAATCAATAAAGAAGTGTTAGCTGTAGAATGGAATAGGAGTCAGCCATAGGAAAGGATATCCTGCTACAAGTGGTAACAGTACTGGACCTGAAGGCATTATGCCAAATGAAATGAGTTAGACAGAAAATGGCTTATATTCCCTTACATGTGGAATCTAAAGCAAAAGAAAGAAGAAAATCTAATTCAGAAAAAGAGATCAGATTGAAGTCACCAGAATGCTGGTTGTGGGAAAGGTGAAAAGGTACAATCTTTCAACTTTAAGATAAAGAATTATTAGCGACTTACAGTACAACATGATGACTACAATGAATACTGCTTTATAGTGTATCTGAGAGTTCGCAGGAGAGTAAATATTGAGAGTTCTCATCACAAGGAAAATTGTTTTTTATTTACTATATTTCTGTATCTATCAGATATGATGGTGTTTAAGCAAACATATTCTGGTCATCGTCTCAGAATATAGGAATGTAAAATCATTCTGCTGTTTGTCTTCAACATACAAGGTACTCTCTGTCAATTATATCAATAAAACTGTGGCCATCAATACTGTTGTATTCATAATAAGGATTAGAAAAGTTGACTTGGTTAAAGTAATGACACACACACAAAAAAAACTTTAAAGAGCAGACCCTGTCTCTAGTATGATACAGATAAAAATATCCAACTATTTGCCTAAAAAGAATCAATTCTGATTTTAAAAATCATTGAAAGAAAATTGAAGTGGATGTAATAGAATTTTTAATTTGTGTGAGATTTTTTAAATTTATGGAGAAATTATTTGACCTTGAAAACTAACTTGTCAAAAGATATTTTATGCTTAACATTCTGATGTTAAGCCTTTAAGTACTTGGGCATGGGATGAGAACATTTTATTGAGCATATTGTTCTCAAGGAATGTGCTGTGATAAAAAACAGCAGGAAAATTGGAGGGTATAAAGGGAAAACAGCACAGTCCTGTGCTTATTTCTCTGCATTTACAGCTTTGAGATGAAATATATTACAATTATTTGTTTTTTAAGGTTTTATTTATTTGTTTGAGAGAAAGAGAGAGAGTGAGAGAGAGAGGAAGAGACAAAAGCAGCGGGAGAAGCAGGCTCCATATAGGGAGCCTGATGTGGGTCTGGATCCAAGGACCCTGGGATCATGCCGTAAGCCAAAGGCAGATGGTTAACCGCTGAGCCACTGAGACATCCCTGAAATACATCTTATTGATGTACAATACACATGATCAAAAACATACTATCTACATATCTATCATGTATATATTTATATTTACTTAATTACATTAAGTTGAGTACAATTTAAGCATATTAAATATATTAATAGTTTTGTACAACCTTACTGTCACCCATCTTCAGAAGGCATGTCCTTTTGTACAACTAAAACTCTCTACCATGAGTCATAAACTTCCCACTTCTGTGTCCTTTCAGCCTTTGGCAAGCAGCACTCTATTTTCTGTCTTTACAAATCTACTTTACATTTGCAAGAGGAATAGGATGCATGGAAAAAAAGACATCTAAATGTGTTTCTCTAGCCTCAGAAATAAGGCCAGCATGCACCCATAACCTCTTGCCCAGGCTACAGCTGCTAGGCTCTGCGAGCCCCTTCAAAGGCACTAGGCCTCATGATGTCCACAGTCTCTTGTGACCAAACTTAGAGGTCCCCATGGTCTAAAAAACTCCCACAGGCCTGAGGATTTCCCAGGCTCCATAGTTTAAGGCAGATGAATTTTGTCTGAGACACGGGCTTATCCTTTCTCCAAATGTAAGTCTACTTTTTAAAAAGATAGCCAAATGATGGAAATGGATATGCAAGATGCCAAAGATCTTCAGAAGAGGTGAAAGTAGGGTAATGTGAAGAATGGATTGACTAGCACAATCTCATAACAACTTGGCTTCTGTGATGATCAGTGGGTGAAACATCTTCCTTCAGCTGAGGTCATGATCCCAGAATACTAGGTTGAGCCCTGTATCAGGCTCCCTACTTGGTGGGTATCCTGCTTATCCCTCTCCCTCTGTCCCTGGCGCATTGATGCTCCTTCATTCAGTCTCTCTCTCAAATAAATAAAACCCTTAAATTTTTTTTCTCAAACTCTTATGGATTTCCTTTGTTTGAAAAGTTTTTTTCAATATATCAATAGCCTTATAAAAATTGTACAATTAAATTAAAAATTATTGAAAGAAAATTGAAGTGGATGTAATAGAATTTTTAATTTGTGTGAGATTTTTTAAATTTATGGAGAAATTATTTGACCTTGAAAACTAACTTGTCAAAAGATATTTTATGCTTAACATTCTGATGTTAATAGCCTTCCCTGATAGGATATTGGATAGGTGTATTTCAAATTTCTAGATTTTAGAAGCATGATATGTCCCCCATTGGGAGGATTACTTTTCTATTTATTTATTTATTTATTTATTTATTTATTTATTTATTTAATTTATTCATGATAGACGGAGAGAGAGAGAGGCAGAGACACAGGCAGAGGGAGAAGCAGGCTCCATGCCAGCAGCCCGAAACAGGACTCGATCCTGGGAATCCAGGATCGTGCCCTGGGACAAAGGCAGGTGCTAAATGCTGAGCCACCCAGGGATCCCTGGAGGATTACTTTCCAACTCAGATTTAAGCATTCTCTTCCAGTTGGTCCAAGGCATGCTCAAAGAAACAGGTGCAACCTGTAGATGTGGCCTCTTCCCTTCTGGGGGATGGATAATATGCCACAGCCTGTTCGCTCTCGGCAGGCACTCCAATTTACCATGGGGATAATCTGGGATTGCCTCCCTAATTCCTTGGGATGGATAGTCGGTGCCAAGGAGAGTGTTACTAGCCATTCCTGGCCGAGTGGCCTCTCCTGTACCCCAGCTCTCCCATATCCATGTACACACACACACACACACACACACACACACACATGCATCCATGTGTTCACATACACAATGATGGTTCATACAAAACTTTGGAATATCTACCCCACATCATCAGACACTACGGCAAAAGGGGACCTAGAGCATCCACTCGTCAACCTGATGACCTACCCTCAATGGAGCAAAGAATTCAATCAGAAGAACAAGAAAGTGTAGACAGCCACCCAACATCCAGTTCTTTGTCTTGTATTCACGAAAACTAACTTTACACTTAAGTAAAATGCTCAGCAATTTCTACATTTCTCGGACCTCTCAGCAGCCAGAGTGTCTACCAAAATATAAGTGCAAGAGGCCACATGGGATTACAGACAGCTAGTGTATGAAGGGATAATGTCAGGTGCTCATCTTGCCTTTCCTACTTGCTCTTTTGTGATACCTAGAACAATGATATGAAGGGTGGAGCTACAGCCACCTTTCTGGACCAAGAAGATTGGGAAGACTAGAACCATGGAACCATTGCCAACCCCCAGGTATTTCTGGACTTTTACTTCATGTTGAAAGTGAATACACTTCAGTCATTGTACACACTTACATCTGTGTGCTTCATGTTCTGTTATTAAGAGATGGATGTAGCTCATAACTATTACAGAAGATCAAAGGTGTGAGAGAAGGGGATAAAACACCCTGGAAGATGGTCTCAGAAGGGAAGGAGATTGCGGGATTATCAAACAAAAAGAAGAAAGTTGACTAAAGAGGCAAATTTCCTTCTCATAAATAGAAACCAAGGCAGAGGAGGAGGAATGCCAGTTTGAGAGCCCACCCTAAGAAGCAAACTTTCAGGCAGCATCACTCATCTGGGGATAGGAGATACCATGTGGTAAATGAGTGAGGCATCAGATCCAGGGTGAGAATGGAGGCTTTGGAAACACTGCACAGAGGCAGTTCACTGGAAGAGCATTGGCCCCGCAGGCACAGGACACGGGACAGTGCGCTGGCATCTGTAGGATCCCATACACATGTTGCCAATTGAGCCCCTGAATAAGGAGTATCACTGGCTATACGGGGCCCCCAGGTCCAGTGCAGGCCCCCCTCTCCACTTACTGTGTGTGGGCTGCCCTGAGAAAATACTCCACAGAACAAAGCAGAAGCAGATGGCACGAGGTCAAATCCCAGCACCTCAGTGAACCTGTTGGAAAATGCTCCACCTTTCAAAATTTGTGCAAAGGGAAGTAATACACAGAGACAGCTGATGGTGTTGTCAGGAGGAACATGTAGGGAACGTGCATGAAGCACTAAGTACTGGGAGAGTTCAGCCACACCAGCCTTAGGACTGGCAGAGTTCAGCCACACTGCCTTAGGACAATGTCGGATCCTGGAATCTCAGGATAGAATCCTGCATTGGGAGTCCTGCATGGACCCTGCTTCTCCTTCTCCTCTCTCTCTCTCTCTCATAAATAAATGAAATCTTAAAAAATAAAATATCTCAAAAGTCTATGTAACAATTACTTAACCAAGAGAAAGAAGACTTACTAGAAGGCAGTATGAAACTAGCATCTCATTTGGCGAATTAAGACTTAGGGTCAGGGTCAGGATAGTGGTAGAAGTTAGGGTAAGAATAAATGGTTGAGTTAGTGGTTAGGGTTAGGGTTATGGTTAGGGTTGGTAGCTGAGGTTAAAAGTTGAAATTTGGTTTCAGGTTAGGGGTTTGGATTCTGGATATGGGTCTGGACGGTTTCAGAATACGGGCTTGTGTTGGGGTTCAGGTTAGGTTTGGATGGGTTTCAGTTTATGGGTTTGGCTATGGGTTCTAGATCAGTTTATGGTTTGGGTCAGGGCTCAGGTCGGATTGGGTCTGGGTTTAGGGTCAGATTATGATTAGGATTAGAGTTAGGGCTCAGTTCGGATCGGGGTTAGGGATCAGGTTAGGGTTCTGGTTAGGGTTCGAGTTAGGGTTCATGTTTGGGTTCAGGGAAGTGTTTGTGTTAGGTTTCTGGTTAGGTTTAGTGTTAGGGTTATGGGTTAGGCTTGGGGTTCGGGTTCAGGTGTGTGTCAGGTTAGGCTTCTGTTTGGTTTCATAATAGTGTTCAACTAGTGTTCGATTTAGGGACGGGTTAGGGATCGGGTTAGGGTTATGTTTTGCTCCGTGTTCATCTTAGAGTTAGAATTAGCATTATGGTCAAGGTTTGGGTAGGGTTCTGGGTCGGGTTTGGTTCAGGATAGGGGTCAGGACAGGTTCAGAATAGGGTTTCAGGTTGAGGTTGGGTTTGGGGTTTGATTGGTTTTGGGTTAATGTTTTGGGAACAGATTCAAGATTGGGTTATGGATTGGGGTCACAGCTTGGGTCAGGGTTTGGGTCAGGGGTACGGGTCAGATTACAATTAGGATTAGATTTAGGGCTCGGTTTGGGTTAGGGTTAGGGATTAGTGTTCAGGTTAAGATTTGGGTTAGGGTTAAGGTTAGGGTTCAGGTACGAATTAGGTTTAGGGTTAGGGTTAGGGTAAAGGTCGGGTTAGGGTATGGGTTAAGTTTCAGGATAGGGTTAGGGTTAAGGATTAGGGTTCCAGTTCGGTTTTGGGTTAAGGTCAGGTTAGGGTCAGGTTAGATTTCAGATTAGGGTTTGACTAGTGTTCTGGTGAAGGTTTAGGATAGGGTTTGGGTTAGGATTAGTGTTCAGGTTCATGTTCATTTTAGGGTTAGGATTAGGGTTAGGGTCAAGGTTCGGGTTAGTTCCTGGGTTCGGGTTAGTGTTAGACTTGGGGTTCAGAATAGGGCACTTGTTCTAGTTAGGGTTAAGGATTAGGGTTTAGGGTTAGGTTTAGGTTTATGGTTTCTTTTTCAGGTTTGGGTCAGATTAGGTTTTAGGTTAGGGTTTGACTAGAGTTCAGGTTAGAGTTTGGATTAGGGTTGGGTTTTGAGTTTGGGTCTGGTTTGTATTATGGCTCATATTAGGGTTAGGGTCAAGGTTCATGTTAGATTAGGTATTAGGGATCAAGTTGGGGTTTGTGTTCAGGTTAGGGTTAGGGACCAGTTTCGGGTTAGGGACTCCATCTGGTGCTCCATTTGACTCAGTTGCCTCATCACAGGAAGTCCTCGAATGAGCCCTCCCAATGGAAGTCAAGAGATCTATGAGATTCTGGACTCTGAGAGTCACTCCTCAGCCAAAATCCCTTTTGTCTCCCTAAGTGCTCTGTAGAGGTATCAAGGTTTTGCTTCTGGATCCAAACAGCAATCAGAATTTTCCTTGATCTTTTACCAAAACTTGTTAAGGGTATTTATTAACTTCTTGGAGAGAGAATGAGAGAATCAGTAGAGTGAGCAGCAAAAGGAGCAGGAGAAGCAGGCTCCCCACTGAGCAGAGATCCCAATGTAGGGCTTCAACCCAGGACCCTGTAATGATGACCTGACATGAAGGCAGAGGCCTCACTGGCTGAGCCACCCAGTGCCCTTACTAAATCTTATCATTCATCCTAATTGTCAAATGTGGGTGGATCCATTCATCCCATGAGGCGGCCATGAAGATGTCACATCTAACCAACTATGGACATGTGTGCCTACGATGTGATGAGTGATTGACTGTTTGACACTCTGATTAGACTTAAGACTCAGACACTGTATCTACTGTATTCCATCAATGATCTTAGTGGCTAGAAATGGGTCTGCAATACTATATGTGCTTAATTTATATGATTGGATGAAGAAATCCCTGCCAGCACTTTCCATAGACTAAGTGGACCTGAGCTGCTCTGTCTTCTCCTGGTGACCTCTATCTACTCTGGACACATAAAGGACAAGTAGCCGACCAATTAGATGGAATCCCAGAAGTCCTTTGCAAACAAGAAAACTGCCTGATCTCCATATGCTTCTGTAAACCCAAAGTGCCACAGGCCCATGAGCTTAGATGTGGAGAGCTTCTTCACAGGAGAGAGAGAACTACAACACATGAAAAAGCCCAGCATCCCTTTCTATAGGGCCAGGCACTGAGAAGGCTTTGCCAGGTTATCTCACAGGATTTCCCACAATAGCCCCATGAGATTCATCCACTTACCACAGCACTTTTCAGATGAGGTAAAGGAAGCTGATAGAGGTGCAGTGACAGTCCCAAAACATACCGGTAGTTGGTGCGAGTTACACCCCCTTGCTGTGTATGGGTCATCACTCACCTGAGTAACTCCTGTCCCAGGACCGTGGGGAATACCTGGTAGATACAGGAAATATTGGGTTATTTCAGAGGCTTCTATCCTTCCAGGATAGGATAGGAAGGATGGAAGGATGATACCAGGGAGTGTACAAAATTATCCATTCTACCTTCATGAGCGTCTGCATGATCCAGGCATTACCCAAGGACAGGGTTGATTCTTTTTCACACTGGAGACACAATGATGGGCAAGAGACAGCTTCCAAACCATGAAACACTGGGAAGATCTGGTTCTGGCACCCAGAGCAGAGACTCCTGTCCCCTCAGGAAGTTATATAGGAGAAAGGACTTCAGTTCCCACACAGGAAATGTTCTTGGCTTCAAAGTACCATTGGTGTGAGGGAAGACATGCTATACCAATGGTATTGTCAACACATTCTGTTCGCTGAGTAACAACAGCATTTCTCTCAAATAAGAGCTTGACAAAGACCAATATGCCATTGAGTCATCAGAAACATTCCCAGTGCAGATAAAACACAGAGGGTTAGATCATTAAATGATGCTCAAGATCACATATATTGGGCCTGAAAATAGAACAAAACATGGGCTTCAAGGCATTTCCCCTAAGCTGATGTAGCTTGTTTTGGTCCTAACATAGGAAGGTAGGGTCAGGAGAGAACCACGTTCTTCTACAGGCTCCAGGGAAGCCTATTTTTTATAGTCTCCATTTTTGGCTTGCCCTGATCATTTCTGGCCCTTGAGTTTGAATGTGACCTGTTCTCTCCCAGACCGGCTATTGTTGCATGTAGTGGCCTGATGCACCTGTGCTTGTTAGGGGATATGGAGTAATTGAAACTATGGAGCATCTAATCCAAGATTTCCTGTGTGGATCTCTGCAAAAAAAGACAGACACAGATACTGGGGTCAGGAATCTTAGAAGCTATCTATGAAGCCCACAGCAAATATCATTCTCAATGGGGAAGCACTGGGAGCCTTTCCCCTAAGATCAGGAACAAGACAGGGATGTCCACTCTCACCACTGTTATTCAACATAGTACTGGAAGTCCTGGCCTCACCGATCAGACAACAAAAAGACATTAAAGTCATTCAAATTGACAAAGAAGTCAAACTCTCCCTCTTGGCCGATGACATGATACTCTACACAGAAAACCCAAAAGCCTCCACCCCAAGATGGCTAGAACTCATACAGCAATTTGGCAGCGTGGAAGGATACAAAATCAATGCCCAGAAATCAGTGGCATTTCTATACACTAACAAGGAGACTGAAGAAAGAGAAATTAAGGAGTCAATCCCATTTACAATTGCACCCAAAAGCATAAGATACCTAGGAATAAACCTAACCAAAGAGGTAAAGGATCTATACCCTAAAAACTATAGAACACTTCTGAAAGAAATTGAGGAAGACACAAAGAGATGGAAAAATATTCCATGCTCATGGACTGGCAGAATTAATATTGTGAAAATGTCAATGTTACCCAGGGCAATTTACACGTTTAATGCAATCCCTATCAAAATACCATGGACTTTCTTCAGAGAGTTAGAAAAAATTATTTTAAGATTTGTGTGGAATTAGAAAAGACCCCGAATAGCCAGGGGAATTTTAAAAAAGAAAACCATATCTGGGGGCATCACAATGCCAGATTTCAGGTTGTACCACAAAGCTGTGGTCATCAAGACAGTGTGGTACTGGCACAAAAACAGACACATAGATCAATGGAACAGAATAGAGAACCCAGAAGTAGACCCTCAACTTTATGGTCAACTAATATTCGATAAAGGAGAAAGGACTATCCACTGGAAGAAAGTCTCTTCAATAAATGGTGCTGGGAAATTTGGACATCCACATGCAGAAAAATGAAACTAGACCTCCCTTTCACCATACACAAAGATAAACTCAAAATGGATGAAAGATCTAAATGTGAGATAAGATTCCATCAAAATCCTAGAGGAGAACACAGGCGACACCCTCTTTGAACTTGGCCACAGTAACTTCTTGCAAGATACATCCATGAAGGCAAAAGAAACAAAAACAAAAATGAACTATTGTGACTTCATCAAGATAAGAAGCTTTTGTACAGCAAAGGATACAGTCAACAAAACTAAGACAACCTAATCAGGTGTCTATTCATGATATTTATAATGTGTGTGAGCTGGTGTCCTTTGTATCTGATGCGCACATTTAAGAATGGAAGTTTGACAAGAAGGGGTACGATGTGGCTTGGAGTACCACTTTAATGTACTATGAGATCCAGCAATGTAATTTCATAAAGGTCTCTTACCCTCTGGCCTCATTTCAATAGGGATATAAGAATGTGGTGGACATACTGCAAGATGTAGTCATGGTCATCTTCTGTAGGAAAACTGTTCAATGTTCTCCTGTTATACTAGAATGAGACCCAGTTGCCTCGTTTTGGCATCTGAGGGCCACAGCCTTCACAATGCCTCCCAGTATCTTAACCTGTGATATAAGTATCCCTTTGTAACCTCAAGATTGTTAGTGATTGGATTCTGACCAATACTGTTACAGCCAACAAAATGGCATGTCACATTTAAGTTCCAATTAAAAATGTGGTTATGATCAGGGTTAGGGTTAGGGTTAGGGTTTAGGTTGAGGGTTCGTGTTAGGGTTAGGGTTAGGGTTTAGGGTAAGGGTTAGGGTTAGGATTTAGTGTTAGGGTCTAGTGTTTTGGGTTAGGTTTTAGCATTTAGTTTTATGGTTAGTGGGAGATTTACAGTTAGGGTTCGGGTTCTTGTTTGGGTTTGGTTCCACTAGGTTTGAATTAGGTTTCAGGTAAGGGTTTGACTAGTCTTCAGTTTAGGATTTGGGTTAGGGTTCAAGTTAGTTTTAGGGTTTGGGTCCAGGTTCATTTTAGGGTTAGGGTCAAGGGTCAAGTTTGGGCTTGGGTAAGAGTTTAGGGTTTGGGTTAGGGTTCATTTTCATGTTAGGGTTAAGGTTCAGGTTCGGGTTGGGTGGTTTTAGGGTCCGGTTAAGTTTCGTGTTATAGTTCAACTAGTGTAGGTTAGAGGTCGCATTAGGGTTATGGGTAGGTTCCGGTTTCGTGTTAGGGTTAGGATTAGGTTCAATTTCAGGGTTATTCAGTTTCGGAGTTATTTTTCAGGTTAGGTTTTATGTTCGGGTTAGGGATGGGTTTCAGGTTGGATATCGGGTTAGGGTTCACATTGGGTTCGGGTTCATGTTAGGGGTTCTGTTTATGGTTAGGGTTAGGGACCTGATTCAGATTAGGGACTCCATATGCTGCCTCATTTGACTCATTTGCCTTTTCACAGAAAACCCCCAAAATGAAGCCCTCCCAATGAAAATCAAGATATCTATGAGATCCTGGGCTCTGAGAGTCTCTCTCCAGCCACAATTCCTGTAGTCCCCCAACATATTCTGTGAAGACATCAAGTTTCTCCTTCTGGATCAGAAGACCCATCAAAGTTTTACTTGATCTATTATAAAATATTTTAAGGATACTTATTAATTTCTTGGAGAGAGAGAGAGAGAGAGAGAGAGAGAGAGAATTAGCAGGTGAACAGCAGAAGAAGCAGGAGACTCAGGCTCAACATTGAGCAGGAGCGCAATGTAGGGCTACATTCCATGTGCTTCTGTAAGTACAGAGTTCCTCAGGCCCAGGAGGGTTGAGGTAGAGAGCTTCTTCCCTGTGGAGGGATGTCTGCTACACATGAAGTTGCCCAGCAGCACTGTCTACAGGGTCAAGCACCAGATAACTCTATGCCATGTTTTCTCCTAGCATTTCCAATAGTAGCCCCATGAGGTTCTTCCTGTTACAGCACTTTTCAGAGGAGGAAAAGGAAGCTCAGATACTTGCAGGGACATTCCCAAAGCATATCAGTAGTAGAGGCGAGTCTCACCCACTGTGCTGTGTATGGAGTGGTCACTCAGATATGGAACTGGTGGACCAGGACCTGTTGGGCTATGCTGAATACCAGATAATACAGTCAATGATTAGGTATTTTTTAATTTTTTTAAATTTTTATTTATTTATGATAGTCACAGAGAGAGAGAGAGAGAGAGGCAGAGACATAGGCAGAGGGAGAAGCAGGCTCCATGCACTGGGAGCCTGATGTGGGATTCGATCCTGGGTCTCCAGGATCGCGCCCTGGGCCAAAGGCAGGCGCCAAACCGCTGTGCCACCCAGGGATCCCAATGATTAGGTATTTTGAGGGGCTTTATCCTGGAATGATGGTACCAGGGACTCTACAAATTTATTCATTCTGCCTTCCTTGAGAATCAGCATGGTCAAGGCCTCACGCTGGAACAGGGCTGATTCCTTTTTAAACCAGAGACAAAAGGAGGGGCACTCTAGTCAGCTACAAAACCACGAACCACTGGGAAGATCTGGGTGTGGCACACAGACCACAGATTCCTATCGCCTAGGGATTTTGTACGGGACAAAGGACATCAGTGACCACATGGAGAAAGGTTCTAGGCTTCATAGGACCATTGGTTTGAGAGGAGACATGGAAAACCATTTGTAACTTCAACACATTCTGTTAGCTGAGCAACAATAGCATTTCTCTCAACTAATTGCTTTTATGAAGACCTATGCCATTGAGTCATCAGTAACCATCCCCACTGCAGATAGAACACAGAGGGTTAGAACCTCAAATTCTGCTCAAGATCACATACAGTTGACCTGAGAAAAGACCAAAGCATTGGCTCCATTGCATTTCCCATATGCTGATGTAGCTTGGTCTGATCCTGACATAGGGAGGATAGGTCAGGGAAGAACCATGTTCTGCAGCTGCCAGGGTAGACAATTCTTTCTAGTCTGTATTCTTGGCTTACTCTGATCATCTCTGGGTCTTGAATTTGATCATGAATGTGACCTTTTCTCAACCCAGGCCGGCAATTGATATCGGTAGTGGCCTGATGCACCTGTGCTTGTCAGTGGAGATGTAGTGATGAATCCTTGGAGCATTTCATCCAAGATTTCCTGCGTGGAACTCTACAAAAAAGACAGCCACATCTGTTGAAGTCGAGGCATCAGAGGCCTTCTGTGTAACCGGGAGTTCCAGTTTATGAGAGGTATAACACCTAAAACAGTCTGTGGGAACACTTAAGGTGTTCCTTGCAACACTGCAGAAATGTCAAGAGAATGGCATCAGATGAAGTGCCAAGGGCCTTGAAAGGCTGAATCACTGTGACAGATGGCCTCATTGATGGAGTAGTATGAAGATTGATAAGGACACAGTTCATGACCTGGTGGGCCAACAATGATCTGGAATGTGTTCTGACAGATGGCCTTATAGAGAAACATATAGAATGGCTTCATTCCACCCTTTGTATTGTGTTAAATCACCCTATTTAGTGTGATGATTTGTTAGAGCTTGGAAATATTCTGCAGGAACAGTGGAGACAGTATCTACACATGATATCTGGGATGCGTAGGTGAAATAATAAAACACTATTAAAACACAAAGATTCTCATTGATTTCTGTGAAACAAGAAAACCACCCACACTCTTCAAAAACATGAGATATGGGGGATCCCTGGGTAGCGCAGTGGTTTGGCGCCTGCCTTTGGCCCAGGGCACGATCCTGAAGACCCAGGATCGAATCCCATGTCGGGCTCCCGGTGCATGGAGCCTGCTTCTCCCTCTGCCTGTGTCTCTGCCTCTCTCTCTCTCTCTCTGTGACTATCATAAATAAATAAAAATTTTAAAAAATGAGATATGGGGTGCACTATGGCAAGATAGGTGAAGAGTGTCCTCCCATGTCATACAGAGCTGGAGTTTAGGACTGGAGGTTCAGATCTCTTTGCAGTTGTGCATGTGGGGCAAACATGGGAGTTCCCAGGTTCTCTTCATGTTTGTGTGTGGGCCACAGTTTTGTGGAGAACCCTCTTCCCATTCTCACCTCAAAATAGCACTGATCCTTTTTTACCTGGTGCACCTGATAATTGTCGAGGGTGTTAAAATAATCGAAGCCACAGACTGTCTCCTCCAATATCTCCTGGATGCGGCTCTACAAACACAGTGCCCTGTTTATAATCAAGAGACAATACGGTGCTCTCTGGACATCACCCAAGGGGACAGCCCCACTAGAAACTGTGTTCTCTAGTTAATGTCACAGGGGCAGCTGAAGAAACATCTGGCAAGGAGGAAGCCAGATGAAAGAGACTCCTGGGCTTATGATTAACTTATTGGAAGTTGAGCTTGGTCCCTAGCACTCACGTTCTCATCTTGCCTGTCATGACCTGGGGTTTGAACACAAAGATGTGTCAATCTTCCAACATCTGGCAGCTGGTTTCTGCCCTGGAAGTGTATATTCCTCTAATTTTCCCCTCTACACACACACACACACACACACACACACACACACACACACACACACACAGATACACACACAATGATGGGTAAAGGGTCTCACTCCACTCAGCTGTGATGGTAGTGTGGTCTGCTCACCAGTGAGCTGACCCAAGTTGCCTTGCTGTACCTGTTGATGTCTCCTGACACATAACAAGAAGCTTCAGAGAAGAGGGTCGAGCAGGCGTACAATGACATGAAAATCCTCATTCTGGACTTTTCTGCACCCAGAGCATCTGAAAGAAGGAAACCAGCAAGAGAGCAACCTGTTCTCTTAACCATGTTGAGTTAAATGAGCTGGAAAGCAGGAGGTTCTAGAATGCAGGGTCCTGGTTACCTGAGTTCTAAAGCAGTTGTGGATGTCACCAAGGAAGTGACGTCACTTTTTCAAGATTCCAGCATTTGGGGCTCTTCTTTCAGTCAGACCTATCCAGAACCCCTTCTTGCAGATGACTGCTTACCCCTGTCGTCTCCTTAACTGCCTCATCAGCCAACAATGCCATTGCCATAACTCTCTGTTAATTCCAGTAAGGTCCTAACTTTTAGGAGACAGAGCTGAATCCAGACCTTTAGTTTTCTGCTTGGCTTCTCAGTTCTGTGTTGTATCTAACTCACGATGTCTATCATATAGGTCCCTGTTTCCCAATTAGCACAGTGGTAGAATCAGATCAGAATCAACTTTCTAGGGGCATCATCAGGTGTCTATGGATGATATTTACAACATGTGTGGGCTGGTATCCTGTATCTGAGGTGCTAATTGAAGGATGGAAGTTTGACAAGAATGCTGGGGATGTGACATGGAGTACCACATGAAAGTGGCCTGGGTTCCAGCAATGTAATACCACAATAATCACTTTCTCTCTGGTCATTTCAATGGCGGAACCACAATTGGGTGGAAATGTTCAAAGATTCAGACATGGTCATCTTCTGTAGTAAAACTGTCCAATTGTTTCCTATTTTATTTATGTATTTATGTATTTATGTATTTATGTATTTATGTATTTATTTATTTTTAAGATTTATTTATTCATTCATTCATAGAGAACGAGACAGAGACAGAGACACAGGCCGAGGGAGAACCAGCACCATGCAGGAAGCCCTATGTAGGACTCGATTCCAGGGTCCAAGATCACTCTCCGGGCTGCAGGCGGCGCTAAACCTCTGTGCCACCAGGGCTGCCCTTCCTATTATATTTATTTATGTATTTATGTATTTATGTATTTATGTATTTATGTATTTATTTATGTATTTATTTATTGGTGTTCAATTTTCCAACATACAAAATAAGACCCAGTGCCCATTACCCAATCACTCCCACCCCCCGCCCTCCTCCCCTTCTACCACCCCTATTTCGTTTCCCAGAGTTAGCAGTCTTTACGTTACGTCTCCCTTTCTGATATTTCCAACACATTTCTTGTCCCTTCCCTTATATTCCCTTTCACTATTATTTATATTCCCCACATGATTGAGAACATATAATGTTTGTCCTTCTCCGACTGACTTACTTCACTCAGCATAATACCTTCCAGTTCCACACACCTTGAAGCAAATGGTAGGTATTTGTCATTTCTAATAGCTGAGTAATATTCCATTGTATACATAAACCACATCTTCTTTATCCACTCATCCTTCGATGGACACCGAGGTTCCTTCCACAGTTTGGCTATTGTGGCCATTGCTGCTATAAACATCAGGGTGCAGGTGTCCTGACGTTTCATTGCATTTGTATCTTTGGGGTAAATACCGAACAGTGCAATTGCTGGGTCATAGGGCAGGTCTATTTTTAACTCTTTGAGGAACCTCCACAGAGTTTTCCAGAGTGGCTGCACCAGTTCAATTCCCACCAATAGTGTAAGAGGGTTCCCTTTTCTCCGCATCCTCTCCAACATTTGTTGTTTCCTGCCTTGTTAATTTGCCCCATTCTCACTGGTGTGACGTGGTATCTCATTGTGGTTTTGATTTGTATTTCCCAGATGGTAAGTGATGCAGAGGATTTTCTCATATGCATGTTGGCCATGTCTATGTCTTCCTCTGTGAGATTTCTGTTCATATCTTTTGCTCATTTCATGATTGTATTGTTTGTTTCTTTGGTGTTGAGTTTAATAAGTTCTTTATAGATCTTGGAAACTAGCCCTTTATCTATATGTCATTTGCAAATATCTTCTCCCATTCTGAAGGTTGTCTTTTAGTTTTGTTGACTGTATCCTTTGCTGTACAAAAGTTTCTTATCTTGATGAAGTTCCAATAGTTCATTTTTGTTTTTGTTTCTTTTGCCTTCATGGATGTATCTTGCAAGAAGTTACTGTGGCCGAGTTCAAAAAGGGTGTTGCCTCTGTTCTTCTCTAGGATTTTGATGGAATCTTGTCTCACATTTAGATCTCTCATCCATTTTGAGTTTATCTTTCTGTATGGTGAAAGAGAGTGGTCTAGTTTCATTCTTCTGCATGTGGATGTCCAATTTACCCAGCACCATTTATTGAAGAGACTTTCTTCCAATGGATAGTCTTTCCTCCTTTATCGAATATTAGTTGACCATAAAGTTGAGGGTCCACTTCTGGGTTCTCTATTCTGTTCCATTGATCTATGTGTCTGTTTTTGTGCCAGTGCCACACTACTTTAATGACCACAGATTGTAGTACAACCTGAAATCTGGCATTGTCATGACCCCAGATATGGTTTTCTTTTTTAAAATTTCCCTGGCTATTCGAGGTCTTTTCTGATTTCACACAAATCCTAATATAATTTGTTCTAACTCTGTGAAGAAAGTCCATGGTATTTTGATAGGGATTGCATTAAACGTGTATATTGCCCTGGGTAACATTGACATTTTCACAATATTAATTCTACCAATCCATGAGCATGGAATATTTATCCATCTGTTTGTGTCTTCTACAATTTCTTTCGAAAGTGTTCTGTAGTTTTTGGGGTATAGATCCTTTACCACTTTGGTTAGGTTTATTCCTAGGTATTTTATGCTTTTGGTTGCAATTGTAAATGGGATTGACTCCTTAATTTCTCTTTCTTCAGTCTCCTTGTTAGTGTATAGAAATGCCACTGATTTCTGGGCATTGATTTTGTATCCTGCCACGCTACCAAATTGATGTAGGAGTTCTAGCAATCTTGGGGTGGAGGCTTTTGGGTTTTCTATGTAGGGTATCATGTCATCAGTGAGGAGTGAGAGTTTGACTTCTTTGCCAATTTGAATGCCTTTAATGTCTTTTTGTTGTCTGATTGCTGAGGCTAGGACTTCCAGTACTATGTTGAATAGCAGGGGTGAGAGTGGACATCCCTGTCTTGTTCCTGATCTTAGGGGAAAGGATCCCAGTGTTTCCCTATGGAGAATGATATTTGCTGTGGGCTTTTCGTAGATGGCTTTTAAGATGTCGAGGAACATTCCCTCTATCCCTACACTCTGAAGAGTTTTGATCAGGAATAGATACTGTATTTTGTCAAATGCTTTCTCAGCATCTAATGAGAGGATCATATGCTTCTTGGTTTTTCTCTTGCTGATATGATGAATCACATTGATTGTTTTATGGGTGTTGAACCAGCCGTGTGTCCCAGGGATAAATCCTACTTGGTCATGGTGAATAATTTTCTTAATGTACTGTTGATCCTATTGGCCAGTATCTTGTTGAGAATTTTTGCATCCATGTTTATCAGGGATATTGGTCTGTAATTCTCTTTTTTGGTGGGGTCTTTGTCTGGTTTTGGAATTAAGGTGATGCTGGCCTCATAGAACGAATTTGGAAGTACTCCATCTCTTTCTATCTTTCCAAACAGCTTTAGGAGAATAGGTATGGTTTCTTCTTTAAACGTTTGATAGAATCCCCCTGGGAAGCCATCTGGCCCTGGACTCTTGTGTCTTGGGAGGTTTTGGATGACTGCTTCAATTTCCTCCCTGGTTATTGGCCTGTTCAGGTTTTCTATTTCTTCCTGTTCCAGTTTTGGTTTTGTGGCTTTCCAGGATGCGTCCATTTCTTCTAAATTGCCTAATTTATTGGCGTATAGCTGTTCATAATATGTTTTTAAAATCGTTTGTATTTCCTTGGTGTTGGTAGTGATCTCCCCTTTCTCATTCATGATTTTATTGATTTGAGTCTTCTCTCTCTTCTTTTTAATAAGGCTGACTAATGCTTTATCTATCTTATTAATTCTTTCAAAGAACCAACTCCTGGTTTTGTTGATCTGTTCCACAGTTCTTCTGGTCTCGATTTCGTTGAGTTCTGCTCGAATCTTTATTAACTCTCTTCTTCTCCTGTGTGTAGGATCTATTTGCTGTTTTTTCTCTAGCTCCTTTATGTGTCAGGTTAGATTTTGTATTTGAGTTCTTTCCAATTTTTTTTTTTCTTTCCAGTTTTTGAATGGATGCTTGTATTGCGATGTATTTCCTCCTCAGGACTGCTTTTGCTGCATCCCAAAGATTTTGAACGGTTGTATCTTCATTCTCATTAGTTTCCATGAATCTTTTTAATTATTCCTTAATTTCCTGGTTGACCCTTTCACCTTTTAGCAGGATGTTCCTTAACCTCCACGTGTTTGAGGTCCTTCCAAATTTCTTGTTGTGATTTTGTTCTAATTTCAAGACATTATGGTCTGAGAATATGCAGGGGACGATCCCAATCTTTTGGTATCAGTTCAGACCTGATTTGCGTCCCAGTATGTGGTCTATTCTGGAGAAAGTTCCATGTGCACTTGAGAAGAATGTGTATTCAGTGGAGTTTGGATGTAAAGTTCTGTAGATATCTGTGAAATCCATCTGGTCTAGTGTATCATTTAAAGCTCTTGTTTCTTTGGAGATGTTGTGCTTAGAAGACCTATCGAGGGTAGAAAGAGCTAGATTGAAGTCACCAAGTATAAGTGTATTATTATCTAAGTATTTCTTCACTTTGGTTAATAATTGATTTATATATTTGGCAGGTCCCACATTCGGGGCACATATATTGAGGATTGTTAAGTCCTCTTGTTGGATAGATCCTTTAAGTAGATATAGTGTCCCTCTTCATCTTTCACTAAAATAGTTGGGGTAAATTTTAGTTTATCTAATATAAGGATGGCTACCCTTGCTTTCTTTTGAGGACCATTCGAATGGTAAATGGTTCTCCAACCATTTATTTTTAGGTGTCCTTCTGTCTAAAATGAGTCTCTTGTAGACAGCAAATAGATGTGTCTTCCTTTTTTATCTAGTCTGAAACCCTCTGCCTTTTGATGGGGTCATTAAGCCCATTCACATTCAGAGTTACTATTTAGAAATATGAGTTTAGTGTCATCATGATATCTATTCAGTCCTTGTTTTTGTGGATTGTTCCACTGAATTTCTTTTTAAAGGGGAATTTTAAGAGTCCCCCTTAAAATTTCTTGAGGAGCTGATTTGGAGGTCACATATTATTTCAGTTGCTGACTGTCTTGGAAGCTCTTTATCTCTCCTTCATTTTTTTTTAATTTTTTTATTTTTTTAAAATTTTTATTTATTTATGATAGTCACAGAGAGAGAAAGGCAGAGACACAGGCAGAGGGAGAAGTAGGCTCCCTGCACCGGGAGCCCGACGTGGGATTCGATCCCGGGTCTCCAGGATCGCGCCCTGGGCCAAAGGCAGGCACCAAACCACTGCGCCACCCAAGGATCCCTCTCCTTCCATTTTTGAATGAGAGCCTTGCTGGATAAAGTATTCTTGGTTGCATGTTCTTCTCATTTAGGACCCTGAATATATTCTGTCAGCCCTTTCTGGCCTACCAAGTCTCTGAGGAGAGGTCTGCTCTTACCCTAATATTCCTCCCCATAAAAGTCAGGGATTTCTTGTCTCTTGCTGCTTTAAGGATCTTCTCTTTATCTTTGGAATTTGCAAGCTTCACTATTAAATATTGAGGTGTTGAACGTTTTTTTTTTTTATTTTGGTGGGGGATCTCTTTATTTCCTGGATTTGAATGTCTGTTTCCCTTCCCAGATTAGGAAAGTTTTCATCTAGAATTTGTTCAAATACATATTCTGGCCCTCTGTCCCTTTTGGCGCCCTCGGGAACACCAATTAAGTAAGTTTTTCTTCCTCACACTGTCGTTTATTTCCCTTAATCTATCTTCATGGTCTTTTATTTGTTTGTCTCTTTTTTCCTTAGTTTCCCTCTTTGCCATCAACTTGTCTTCTATGTCACTCACTCATTCTTCCACCTCGTTAACCCCCGTCGTTAGAACTTCTAGTTTGGATTGCATCTCATTCAATTGATTTTTAATTTTGCCTGATTGAATCTAAATTCTACAGTCATGAAGTTTCTTGAGTCCTTTATGCTTTTTTCTAGAGTCACCAGTAGCTGTATAGTAGTGCTTCTGAATTGGCTTTCTGACATTGAATTGTAATCCATATTTTGTAACTCTGTGTGAGAGAGGACTGTTTCTGATTCTTTCCTTTGAGGTGAGGTTTTCCTTCTACTCATTTTGCTCAGTGCAGAGTGTCCAAAAGTAAGTTGTATTTGGAAAAGGAGAAAAAGAGTGGAGATAAAGAAGGAAAGAAAATAGAAAGAGGAAAAAAAAGGAAGAAAAAAACGAAAAAAAAAGAAGAAAAAGGGAAAGAAAAAGAAAGAAGGGGATAAAAGGGGGTGGGGGAAGGAAACAAATCAAAAAGCAAAACAAAACAAAACAAGGAAAAAAAGAAAAAAGAAAAAAAGAACCACGGGGGAGTATCTTCTGATTCTGTGTACTTTAAGTCCCTTGGCTTCCCCTGGAATTTGTCCGTCTAGTTGGTCTTCTGGGGGAGGGGCCTGTTGTGCTAATTTTCAGGTGTTAGCAGTTGGGGGAGCTGCTGTGCCCCTGCCTGGTGCGGGGCTCAGTGGGGGTTGTTTACATCGTGAGACCCCAGGAGCAACAGCCCCAGTGACGGGGCCAGCTCTGGAAACCTGGATTCAGGTCTGGCAGGAACTCCGGAGCTCTCCGCCTGCAGGGCCTGGAGGCTCTGGGACGGGGCCGCTGATCTCTCTCGGGGCAGGAGCGTCCTTGCTGTCCTGGGCCCTCATGGCCACTGCCTATCCCAGGGAGGCCGGATCCTGGGCTGTGTCCCAGTGCCCTGTGCTCCAGAGCCTGCCCTGTTAGATTCACGCTCCAGGCCACGCAGCCCCCTCCGTGGAGCCGCCGCCCGAGCCCCTCCAAGCTGCTCCTGGAACCGCAGAGCCCCTTCCGCATGGAGCCTCTTACTCTGCCCGAGCCCCTCCGAGCTGCTCCTGCCCCGCAGCCCCCTCTGCGGAGCCGCCGCCCGAGCCCCTCCGAGCTGCTCCAGGTCCCGCCGTGCCTGCTGCAGCCCTTAGGGAGCTCGGCGCACTCTCTTGGGTGTGCAGTTGCTCTGTTACTGTCCCAGGGAACCCGAGGGCATCCTCGCCCTACCGGGTTCTGGTCCAACTCCCTGGGAGCCCCTTTCTGCCTGGGAAGGTTGGTGCAGTCCTGCTTCTCTGGGATGGGGCTCTCCTGTCCTGGGGACACTCACCCCGGCCTCAGCCTGGTTCCTCGTGGGGCCCCTCCCCCTTGGATGCCTTTGTTTATTTCTTTTTTCCCGTCTTCCTACCTTGATAGAAGAGCGAACTCTTCTCACTGTAGCATTCCAGGTGTTCTCTCTTTAATTCTCAGGCCGAATTCATAGATTTTCAGGATAATTTGAAGGTTTTCTAGGTAATTTGGTGGAGATAGGTGATTTGGAGACCCTACTCTTCCGCCATCTTGCCCCTCCTCCCTATTATATTTAAAATGAGACCCAGTTGCCTTGTTTCAGTCTCTGAAGCCCACACTTTCAGAATGGCTCCCAGTGATCCTGACCTATGACATAAATATCACTGTGTGACCCCAAGGTGCTTAGTGACTGGCTTCTGACCAATATGATACAGCCAACACAATGGCATATCACATTTAATTTCCAATTGGAAGTACGTTTAATTTATTTATTTTTTTTTAATTTTTTATTTATTTATGATAGTCACAGAGAGAGAGAGAGGCAGAGACATAGGCAGAGGGAGAAGCAGGCTCCATGCACCGGGAGCCCGATGTGGGATTCGATCCCGGGTCTCCAGGATCGCGCCCTGGGCCAAAGGCAGGTGCCAAACCGCTGCGCCACCCAGGGATCCCTGGAAGTACGTTTAAAGTTAGCATTAGGATTAGTTTTGGGTTATAGTTAGGGTTTAGTAGACGGGGTAGGGTTTAGCATTAGGGCTATGGTTTAGGGTTATTGGATAGAGTTACAGTTTACAGTTGGGGTTAGCTTTATGTTTAGGGTTCGGTTTCAGTTTTGGCTGAGTTAGGGACAGTTTAGGTTTCAGATTAGGGTTTGACTAGATTTGGGGTTAGGGTTCGAATAAGAGATCACGTTTGGGTTAGGGTTTGGGTCCAGGTTGGTGTTAGGTTTAGGGTTAGGGTCAAGGTTCGGGTTCACATGGGGGTTAGGGGTTAGGGTTCGGGTTGTGTTTCTGTTTGGGTTAGGGTTCAAGTTAGTGTTCAGGTTATGGTTCTTGTTGGGTTAGGGTTCAGTTTAGGGTTAGGGTTAGGGCTCTGGTTAGGGGTAGGGTTAGGGTTAGGGTTACGTTTCGTGTTCGGGTTAGGGACTCCAGGTGTCTGTCCCTTTGACTCATATGCCTCTTCACAGGAAATCCCCAAATGAGGCCTTCCAATGGAAACAAGAGGTCTGTAAGATACTGGTGTATGAGAGTCCGTCCCCAGCCACAACACCTGTAGTCTCTCGCTGTGCTCTGTGGAGGCATCAAGGTTCTCCTTCTGGATCTAAAGACCAATCAAATATTTACTTGATCTTTTTAAAAGATTTAAAAGGGTAATTATTAATTTCTTGGAGAGAGAGGATAAGAAGGAGGTAGTGGGAGAAGGAGGCTCCCCACTGAGCAGGAAACTCAATGTAAGTCTCCAACACAGGACCTTGAATCATGAACTGATCACTAGTCTAACTCTCTGAGCCACCAAGTGCCCTTAGTTTACCTTATGGTCCATCTTAATGGTCCAAATGTGTGTTGATCCATTCTCCATTCATCCCATCGGCAGCAATGAAGATGTCATATCTTTTTTTTTTATTTTTTTAAATTTATTTATGATATTCACAGAGAGAGAGAGAGAGTGGCAGAGACACAGGCAGAGGGAGAAGCAGGCTCCATGCACCGGGAGCCCGACGTGAGATTCGATCCCGGGTCTCCAGGATCGCGCCCTGGGCCAAAGGCAGGCGCTAAACCGCTGCTCCACCCAGGGATCCCGAAGATGACATATCTAACAAACCAGGGACATGTGGGCCTACAACGTGTATAGTGATTGACCAACACTCTGAAAAGACTTGAGACTGAGACATTGTATCTACTATATTCCTTCAATGATCTTGGTGACTAGAAAAGTTTCTGCAATACTAGGTTCTCAATATACTTTATTGGATGAACGAATCCCAATGAGCACTTTCATAATACTGAGTGGACATTGAGCTGCTCTGTCTTCCCCCTATGACCTCTACTCTGGGCACCTAAAAGACAAGTAGCAGGACCAGTTAGATGGAATCACAGAAATCTTTTGCAAAGAGTAAAACTGCTGGCTTTCCATGTGCTTCTATAAACCCTGAGTGCCACAGGCCCATGAGGGTTGATGTGTAGAGCTTCTTCACTGGTGAGAGAGAACTGCTACACATGAAGATGCCCATTCTACAGGGCCAGGCACCAGATAAGTCTATGCCATGTTTTATCCCAGGATTTCCCTCAGTAACCCCAAGAGGATCATGCTTTTAGCACAGCACTTTTCAAAGGAGAAAGGAAGCTCAGGGAGGTCCAGTGACATTCCCAAAACATGAAGGGAGGAAAGGTAAGTCACACCCCATGTGCTGTGTATAGTGTGATCACTCACTTGTGGAACTCTTGGCCCCAGATTTCTTGTAATTTGGTGAACACCTCATTGATACAGGGAATTATTGGGTTGTTTAAAGTATTTTATCCTAGCATCAGGGATTGTGCAGATGTCCATTCTTCCTTCCTTGAGTGTCATCGTGATCCAGGCCTCACCTAGGGACAGGGTTGATTCCTTTTCACACCAGAGACACAAGGAGGGGGTACTGTAGTTAGCTGCACAACCATGAACCATTGGGAAGATCAGGGTCCAGTGCTCAGACCAAAGAATCCCATCGCCTCAGGAAGTTGTACAGAATAAAAGATTTCAGTGCCTACATAGAAAAAGGTATTAGGGTTCAAAGTACCATTGGTTTGAGGGAGACATGGTAAATCATTGGTAATTTCAACACATTCTATTAGCTGAGCAACAACAGCATATTTTTCAACTAATAGCTTTATGAAGACCTGTATGCCATTGAGTCATCAGTAAACATCCCCACTGTAGATAGAACACAGAGAGGTAAAACATAAAACGCTGCTGAAGATCACATACATTGGGCCTGAGAATAGACAAACGCCTGGGTTGCATGGCATTTCCCCTATGCTTATGTACCTTGGACTATTCCTGACATTGGGAGGAAGGGTTAGGGAAGAACCACCTTCTTCTGCAGGCCCCAGGAGAGCCAGTTCTTTCTAGTCTGAGTTCTTGGCTTGCCCTGATCACCTCTGGGTTTTGAGTTTGTCCATGAATGTGATCGGTTCTCACTCCAGACCAGCAATTGATGTAAATGGTGGCCTGATGCACCTGTGCTTGTCAGGTGAGATGGAGTAATTGAACGCTTGGAACAAATCATACAAAATTTTCTTTTACTGATCTCTACAAAAAGTATGGAGCAAGCCCCTGGGGTTAGGAGGCATCAGAGGCCTTCCCCCTAATCTGGGTTTAGAATATAGGAGATCTAGCAACTAAAACAGTCTTTTGGGGACACATAACATGTTCCTTGCAGCAATATGGAAATGACAAGAGATTGGCATTAGGTCAAGTGCCAAGGGCCTTAAAAGGCTGAATCACTGTAGAAGAAGGCCTCATTTATGGAGTACTATGAACATATATAAGGACACAGCTGATGAACTGTTGGGCCGATAATGATCCGATGTGTTCTGGCAGATGACACGTTATAAAGAAACATATATGATGGCTTCATCCCACCCTTCCTTTTGTATTAAATCACCCTCTTAGTGTGATGATTTTAAGGGCTTGCAGACGTCCTGCAGGGAAAACGTAGGTGGGTTCCACACATGACCTCTGAGAAGCATGGGTGAAATAATATAGTGGTAAAATGCAAAGATACTCATGCTCTGAATGAAACAACAAACCACCCCCACTCCTCAAAATATTGAATATATTCTGCACCATTCCAAAATAGGTGAAGAATATCTTCCCAACTCATATGTAGCTGGAGGTTCTGAGTGGATGTTCAGATCTCTTTGAGGTTGGGCTTGTGGACCCTCATGAGGATTCACTATGGGAGGTTCCCAGGTTTCTGTTTATGTAGCGTCCATATTTGTGTGAACTCCCCTCCAATTCTCACCTCAGAACACCACTGATCTTTGTTTGCCTTGTGCACCCATAATTTTCTAGGGAGTAAGAACATTTTAAGCCACAGACCATCCCCTCCAAGATCTCCTGGGTGCAGCTCTGCAAATATGGTGCACCTTGTATACAGTGCCAAGAGACATTAGGTCCTCCCTGGACATCACCACAAGGGGATACCCCATTAGAAACCATGTTCTCCAGTTCAGGACAAAGGGGCAGCTGAAAAAACATCTGTCAAGGAAAGCCAGATGAAAGAAACTCTTGGGCTCATGACTAACAAATTCGAAGTTGAGCTTGGTCCTCAGCACTCATCTTCTCATCTTCCCAGCTATGACCCGGGGTCTATACACAAAATATGGGTAAGGATTCCAAAAGTGGCTACTCATGTCTACCCATGAGGGGCATGTTCCTCTCCTCTGTCCCCTCCACACACACACCCAAACACCACAGGGTAAGAGGTGTGAGCCCACTAAGCTAAGACACAGTGTTGTCTAGTGTTCAGTGGGCTGCCCCATGTTGCCTTGTGGTACCTGTTGATGTCTCCCGACACATAACCAGAAGATTCAGAGAAGAAATCCGACCTGACATTGACAGCGACATGAAAATCTCTCCCTATGGACTCTCCTGAGCTCAGAGCACCTGAAAATAGGATTCCAGAAACAGATATTTTTTTCTCTTGACCATGTTTAGTTAAGTGAGCTGGAAAGTAGGAAGTTCTAGAATGCAGGTTCTAGTTCCAGGTTACCAGAGTTCTAAATCAGTTGTTGGCCTGTTCAAGGAAGTCAAATCACTTTTTTCAAGATTCCAGCATGTGGACACCTTTCCATCATTCAGACCTATCCAGAGCCACTTCTTGGCAGATGACTGCTTACTCCATGTCATCTCCTTTTTGAGCCAAAAATGCCATAGTCACAACTCTGAAAATGCAAGTAAGGTCCTACCTTTGAGGAGATGGAGCTGAATCCAGAGCTCTAGTTCTCTGCAAGCTTTCTCAGTTCGGTCTCCTATCTAACTCATGGTGTGTGTCACATAATCTCCTGTTTCCCAACTTGCACGGTGATAGATCAGGTCAGAGTCTACTTCCAAGGGACATCATCGGGTATCCATTATGATATATATAATGTGTGTGGGCTGCTATCCTGTGTATCTGAGGCACAAACTGAACGATGTATGATTGACAAGAAGGGGTGGGATGTGGCATAGAGTAGCACTTGAAAGTGACCTGGGTTCCAGCAATGTAATATCACAATGGTCACTTCCTTCTGGCCTCATTTCAATGGGGGCAACAGGATGGGGTGGAGATGCTCCAAGATGCAGACATGGTCATATGGTATAGTAAAACAGTCCAATTCTTTCCTGTTATATTTAGAATGAGATGCAGTTGTTTCGTTTGGGCCTCTGAGGGCTGCAGCCTTTACAAATGCTCCCAGCAATCCTGACTTGTAGCATAAGTATCTCTGTGTCACCCTGAGGTGCTTAGTGACTGTCTACTGACCAATACAATATAGCCAACACAATGGCATGTCACATATATGTTCCAATTGGAACTATGTTTAGGATTAGTGTGAGGATTAGGGTTAGGGTTATTTTTAGGGTATAGAGAGAGGGGTAGCGCTAGGGTTTAGCATTACGGTTTAAGGTTTGGGTTAGGGGTTAGTGTTATTGTTTAGTGTTAGTGATTAGGTCTAATATTAGGGTTTGGGTTTGAGTTCAGATTTGGGTTCTGTGTTTGGGTCGGGTTAGATTTCTGGTTTTGTTCTGATTAGGGTTATGGATTGGGTTAGGGTGTGGGTTCAAGTCCATGATAGTGTAGTGTTAGGTTTAGGGTCAATCTTCTGGTTAATGTTTGGGTTAGTGTTTAGGGTTCAGGTAGGTGTTCCTGTTTGGTTTAGGGTTTGTGTTCAGGTTAGGGCTAGCGTTGGAGTAAAGGTTTGGGTTTGGGATCTGGTTAGGACTAGAGCTAAGGTTTGGATTAGTTAGTGTTAGGTTTAGGTTTAGGGTTTATATTCCAGTTAGGGAACCATCTGCTTCTCCCTTTTAATCATTTGCCACTGCACAAGTCCCCAAAATAAAGCCCTCCCAATGGAAATAAAGAGATCTACAAGATCCTGATCCCCGAGTGTCGCTCTGCAACCAAACTCTGGAGCCTCCAAAATGTTCTGTGGAGGCATCATTTCTCCTTCTGATTCCAAAGACCATCATAGTTTTACTTGAAGTTTTTCAAAAATGTTTAAGAATATTTATTAATTTCTCAGAGAGAGAGAAAATAAGCAGATGGAGATGGAGTGGGAGAAGCAGGCTCCCCACTGAGCAGGGAGCCCAATGTAGTGCTCAAACCCAGGACTCTGAGATCATGACATGACCTGAAGGCAGAGGCCTACCTGACTGAGCCACCCAGTGTCCTTACTCGATCTTATCGTCCAACCGAACGTCAAAATGTGAGTTGATCCATTCATCCCATGAGGTGGCCATGAAGATGTCACATCAAACAAACCATCGACATGCCTGCCTACTACATGTAGAATGATTGTCTTACACTCTGATTAGACTTGAGACCGAGACACTGTATCTACTGTATTATTTCAATGTCCTAGCGAACAGAAATGTGACTGCAATACTAGATAGGTGTTTATGATATATTATTGGATGAAGGAATCCCAACCAATAGTTTCCAAATACTGAGTGGACTCCGAGCTGCCCTGTCATTGCCCAGTGTCCTTTTCTCTGGGCACATAAAGGACAAATAGCAGGACCAGGTTGATGTAATCCCAGAAATCCTTTGCAAACATGAAAACTGCCTGGTTTCCAGGAGCTTCTGTTAATCTAGTGTGCTAAAGGTCCGTGAGTGTTGATATGGAGAGCTTCTTCACTGAGGAGAGACAACTGGTACACATGAATATTCCAAGCAGCACTTTCTACAGCGAC
Source organism: Canis aureus (assembly GCF_053574225.1). NCBI lineage: Eukaryota > Metazoa > Chordata > Mammalia > Carnivora > Canidae > Canis > Canis aureus. The sequence continues at coordinate 4,692,396 of NC_135650.1, read as the reverse complement.
AGACACCAGATAAGTCTATGCAATGTTTTCTGCCAGGAAACCCCACAGTAGACCCATGAGGTTCATCTTCTTATCACAGGAGGAAAAGGAAGCTCGGAGAGGTGTAGTGAGATTCCAAAAACATTGGTAGACGAGGTGAGCCTCTCCCCCTGTGCTGTGTATGGGGTGGTCACTCACCTCTGGAACCACTGTCTCAGGATCTGTTGGACTCTGGTGAACACCTGGTAGAAACGGAATGGTTGTGTGGTTTCAGAGGATTCTATCCTGTAAAGGTGGTACCAGAGACTCTACAAAATTATCCATTATGCCTTCCTTGAGCATCAGCATGGTCCAGACTACACCCAGGGAAAGGGTTTATTCCTGTTCACAACAGAGACACATGGAGGGCACTGTAGTCAGCTACAAAACCAGTAACTAAAGAGAAGATGAGGGCCTGGTGCTCAGACCAGAGACTCCCATCCCCTTTGGGAAATTTTTCAGGACAAAGAAATTCAGTATCCACACAGAAAAATGTTCTAGGTTTCCAAGTACTACTGATTTGAGGGGAGGCATGGTAAATCTTTGTAACTTTAACACATTCTGCTAGTATAGGAAAAAAGCATTTCTCTCAACTGATAGCCTTTACAAAGACCAATATGTCATGGAGTCGTCATTAAACATCCCCAGTGCATATAGAACACAGACAGAACCACAAATGCTGGTCAAGATCATTGGTCCTGAGAAAGACCAAAGTATGGGCTGCAAGGCATTTCCCCTAAGCTGATGTAGCTTGGTCTCTTCCTGACATTGGGAGGAAGTGTCAGGGGAGAACCACCTTCTTTTGCAGGCCCTGCGGGAGCCAATTGTTTCTAGTGTGGGTTGTTCGCTTGCTCTGATCATCTCTGGGACTTGGGTTTGGCCCTGATTGTGACCTGTTGTCACCAGGTCACAATTGGTGCTCACAGGCCTGCAATTGATGTAGTTGATGGCCTGATGCACCTGTGCTTCTCAGGGGAGATGGAGTAATTGATACCTTGGAGCAACCCATTAAAAATTTCTTCTGTGGATCTCTACAACAAACAGATCCATATTCTGAGGTCAGGAGGCATCAGAGGCCTTCCTTCTGTTGTGGGGTTCAAGATAAAGCAGATCTAGCAACTAAAACACTCTGTGGGGACACATAAGTTGTTCCTTGCAACACTGTCAAAAATTGCAAGAGAATGGCATCATGGCTTGAAATACTGAATCACTGTGGCAGACGGCCTCATTTATGGAATACTATGAAGATCTATAAGGGCACAGCTCATGACCAGTTAGGTTTAAAATGATCTGATGTGTTCTGACAGAGGACACCTTACAGAGAAATATATTGAGTGGCTTCATCTGACCGTTCCTTTTGCGTTAAATCTCTATTTTTATCGTGATGATTTATAAGGGCACAGAGATGTTCTGCAGAGGCAGTGAAGCTAGGTTCTACACAGGATATAGAGAACACATAAGTGAAATAATAAAAATAGTGGTAAATGCAAAAATACCCTTTGCTCCAGTGAAACAACAAACTGCCCCCACTCCTCAAAATTTAAATATATTCTGCACTATTCCAATATAGGTGAAGAGTGTCTTCTCAACTCATACATAGCTGAAGGCTACGAGTGGAAGTTTAGAACTCTTTGGGTTTGGGCCTGTGTGGTCCTCATGAGGATTCACTATGGGAGGGCCCCAGGTTTCTCTCCATGTTTGTGTGGGGGCCATATTTCTTTGAAGAACCCTCTTCCCATTCTCACCTTTGATTGCACTGATCCTTGTTACATGTTGCACCTGATAATTGTATAGGCAGTTAGAATAGTGAAAGCCAAAGACCATCTTCTTCAAGATCTCCTGGGTGCAGCTCTGCAAATACAGTGCCCTGTATATACAGGATCAAGAGACATTAGGGTCCTCCCTGGACATCACCACAAGTGGATGCCACCATTAGAAACCATGTTCTCCAGTTCCAGGCAAAGGGGCAGCTGAAGAGACATCTGGAAAGGAGGAATCCAGATGAAAGAGACTCTTGGCCTCATGACTAACATATTTGAAGTTGAACTCTGTGGAACTGCTGTCTCAGGATCAGTTGGACTCTGGTGAACAACTGGTAGAAACAGGGAATGGTTGTGTGGTTTCAGAGGATTCTATCCTGTAAAGGTGGTACCAGGGACTCTACAAAATTATCCATTATGCCTTCCTTGAGCATCAGCATGGTCCAGACTACACCCAGGGAAAGGGTTTATTCCTGTTCACGCCGAGACACATGGAGTGCACTGTAGTCAGCTTCAAAGCCAGTAACTAAAGAGAAGATGAGGGCCTGGTGCTCTTAGCACTCAGCTCTGAGCTCTTAGCACTTACCTTCTCGTCTTGCCTGCTACGACCTTGTGTCTTTTTTTTTAATTTTTTTATTTATGATAGTAACAGAGAGACAGAGAGAGAGAGAGGCAGAGGGAGAAGCAGGCTCCATGCACCGGGAGCCCGATGTGGGATTCGATCCCGGGTCTCCAGGATTGCGCCCTGGGCCAAAGGCAGGCGCCAAACCGCTGCGCCACCCAGGGTTCCCTGACCTTGTGTCTTAACACAAAATGTGTGTTAGTCTTCCAACACCTGGCAGCTGGTTTTTGTGGAGGATTGGCATGTTCCTCTCCTCTGTCCCCTCTATGGACAAACACACACACACACACACACACACACTTATACACAGATTCACACAGGCACACACACAAGGACAGGTAAGCTTTGTGAGCCCACTCTGCTGAGATCAAGTGTGGTCTGCTCTCAAGTGGGCTGCCCCATATTGCCTTGTGGTACCTGTTGATGTCTCCTGACACATAACCAGAAGCTTCAGAGAAGAGTACCAAGTGACATCGACAATGACATGAAAATATGTCCATCTGGATTCTCCTGAGCCCATATAGCCTGAACGTGGGACATTAGCAAAAAATATCTTGTTCTCTTTTCCATCTCAAATCAAGTGATCTGGAACGTGGGAAGTTCTAGAATGCAGATTCCTGGTTACCAGAGTTCTAAATAACTTGTGGATCTGTCACCAAGGAAGTGTGGTCACTTTTTCAAGATTCCAGCACCTGGGCCCCTTCCTTCATTTCAACCCATCCAGAGCTCCTTCTTGGCAGAATTCTGATTATGCCATGTCATCTCCTTAACTGTCCATTATGAGCCAAAATACCACAATCACAGTTCTTTGAAAATGCCAGTAAGGTCCTATCTCTGAGGAGATGGAACTGAATCCAGACCTTTATATCTGTCTTGCTTTCCCAATTCTGTGTCCTATCTAACCCATGATGTCTCTCACATAGTCCATGTTTCCCAACTTGTACAGTGGTAGAATCAGGTTAGGATCAGCTTCTTAGGGACCTCATCAGGTGTCTATGGATGATATTTATACAGCATGTGGGCAGGTGTCCTCTGATTCTGAGGTGCAAATTTATGGATGGAGGATTGACAAGGAGGGATGGGATGTGGCATGGAGTACAACCTGAAACTGGCCTGGGTACCAGCAACATAATATCACAATGGTCACTTTCCCTTTGTATCCATTTTAATGGGGAAACCATGATGGGGTGGAAATGTTCCAAGAAGCAGACATGGTCATCCTCTGTTAAAACTGTCCAATTGTTTCCTCTTATATTTAGAATGAGATCTATTTTGGCCTCTGATTGCCACAGCCTTCACAATGGCTCCCAGAGATCATGATCTGTGGCATGGGTATCCCTGTGTAACCCCGAGTTGCTTAGTGACAGTCTTCTTACCAGTATGATTCTGCAACACGATGGCTTATCACATCTATAATCCAATTGGAATAGCCTCTAACTTCCTATTCCTTTCCTCCCCTGTTCCACTCACTGATGTTCCACTTATGACCCTTTCCATTTCCCAATTTCTTCCCTATTCCTGAATCATAAATCAACCAGAGTTGTTTTGAGGTGCCACATATAGAGGCTCACGTGGCAGAGAACTGAGTCTACTTGGCAGAAAATCATCTACCAAGCCAACCTCCCATTAGGTCACAGCCACAGTCTCCGATGTACCTATAGTTGGAGGACCCAAGGTAATTTGTGCCTGGGTTCTCATCCACAGAACAGGAGAGAAATTAAATATATGATTTCTGAGTTACAAAGCATTGGTTAATATACTACCAGAGGAACCATACATAACTAACGGATTACCAGGCCTTAACATTTCTTCTTGCCCTCTTTCCTCTCCTTAGATCTCCTTTACATTTCCCTTATGTGTGGAATCTAAAACAAAAGAAAGAAGAAAAAATAATTCAGAAAAAGAGATAAGATTGAAGTAACCAGAATGGTGGTTGAGGGAAAGGTGAAAAGGTACACTCTTTCAACTTTAAGATAAAGAAGTAATAATGCTTTACAGTACAATATGGCAACTACCCAGTGAGTACTGCTTTATAATGTACCTGAGATTTGGCAAGAGAATAAATATTGAGTGTTCCATATCACAAGGAATATCGTTTTTTATTTACTGTATTTTGGTATCTATCAGAGATGATGGTGTATAATCAAACTTATTTTGGTCATCGTGTCACAATAGAGAAATGTGAAACCGTTATGCTGTTTATCTTCAACATATGAGGTGCTCTCTGTCAATTATATCAATAAAACTGGGGCCAACATTATTGTAATGTTCATAATGAGGATTGGAAAAGTTGACTTATTACACATAATTACACACAAACCAAACATTAAACAGCAGCCTCTGTTTGTATCCAATAGGTTATAATATGGATAAACCATTCAACCATTTGCCTAAAAAGAATCTTCTGATTTTAAAAATCATTGAATGATAATTGAAGGGGATGCAATAGAATTTTTAATTTGTGTGAGATTTAAAAAATTGATGGAGGAATAAATTGACCCTGAAAACTACCTTTTCAAAGGCTCTTTTATGCTTTGAAAGATTCTATTGTTAAGTCTTTAAATACTTGGGCATGTGTCAATAACATTTTTTTCGAGCAAAGTTTTCTCAAGGAAAGTGGCTGAGATAAAATAGTGGCAGTAAAAATGGAGGTTCTAAAGGGAAGACTGCATAGTCCTGCACTCATCACTCAGTATTTACAGCTTTTAAATAAAATATATTTTATTTACTTATTTTTAAAAATATTTTGCATATTTATTTATGAGAGACACAAGAAAAGAAAGATAGAGGGAGTGAGGGAGGGAGAAAGTGGGGGAGAGAGTTTGAGACACAACCAGAGGAGTAGAAGGCTCAATACAGGGAGCCTGAGTTGGGACTCAATCCCTGGACCACAGGATCATGTACTGAGTGGAAGGCAGATTATTAAATGCTGAGCCACTCAGGCGTCCCAGATTCATCTTATTGATGTACTATACACATGAACAAAAACCTACATCTACAAATCTACCATGTATATGTTTTTAGTTCCTTAATTACATTAAGTTAATAGAATATATTTAAGCATATTATATACATTAATAGCTTTGGACAACCTCCCAGTAACCCATCTTTAGAAGGAGGCATTTCTTCTTGTACAACTAAAACTCTCTACCAAGATGCAGAAACTTCCCACTACTGCCTCCTTCCATCCCTTGGCAAACATCATTCTACTTTCTTTCTTTAGGAATCTAATTTACATTTGCAAGGGGAGTGGGATGTTTCTGGAAAAGAGATTTCTAACCGTGTTTCTCTTGGCCTAGAAATGAGACCAGCAACCTACTAAAATCTCTTCCCCAGGTTAAACACTGCTCTGCTCTGCTGGGCATCTTCAAATGCACTAGGCCTCCTGAAATATGTAGGCTTCTGTCACCAAACTTGGGGGGGCCCATGGTCCAAAACTCAACCACAATCGCAAGGATTACTCCAGGCTCCCTCATTTAAAAAGATGAATTTGCTCTGAGCCACGGGTTCTTCCTTTCTATAGAGGTGAATATAGTTTTTTTAAAAGAGAGCCAAATGGTGGAAATGGATACACAAGATGCCAAAGATCTTCAGAAGAGGTGAAAGTGGGGTAATGTGCAGAATGGAGTGACTAGTACAATCTCATAACAACATAGCTTCTGGGTGGATCAGTGGATGAAGCATCTGTCTTCAACCCAGCTCATGATCATAGGATACTGGGTTCAGACCTGCATCAGGCTCCATATTCGGTGGGTATCCTGCTTCTCACTCTCCCTCTGCTCCTGGTCCTGTTCATGCTATCTCATTCAGTCTCTCTCTCTCAAATAAATAAAATCCTTAAGAAAGAAAATTTCTCATGATCTTATGGATTTTCTTTGTTCTTAAAGCTTTTTTTTTTAATTTTTTTATTTATTTATGATAGTCACCAAGAGAGAGGGAGAGAGGCAGAGACACAGGCAGAGGGAGAAGCAGGCTCCATGCACCGGGAGCCCGATGTGGGATTCGATCCCAGGTCTCCAAGATCGCGTCCTGGGCCAAAGGCAGGCGCCAAACCGCTGCGCCACCCAGGGATCCCTTCTTAAAGCTTTTTTATACATCAACAGCCTTATCTATGTTCTCTGACAAAATATTGGAGAGGTGTATGTCAAATTTCTAGACTTCAAAAGCATAATTTACTCTCCACTCTTGGGAAGATTACTTTTCATCTCAGACTTAGGCATTATATTCCACTTGGTCCAGAGCAGGGGAAAGGAAATAGGTGCAACCTGCAGATGTGGCCTCTTCCCTCCATGGAGATGGAGAATGTGCCATAGCCTGCTGGCTCTCATGATACACTCCAACTCACCATGGAGATCATCTGAAAATGCCTCACTAATACCTTGGGATGGAGTGTCAGTGCCCATGGAGAGTGGTACTAGCCAGTCCTGGCCATAGGGTGGCCTCCCCTGTGCCCCAGGCCTCTCTTGTCCATGCAAGGACACATACACACACATCCATTAAACTGTGCACAAATACATTGATGGCTCACAACAACCTTAGAAATATTTACCCCGCATAATATGATAAGAAAAAGAGGGGCCCAAGACCATTCCCTGGTCTACCTGATGACCTGCCCTCACAGAGCAAATAATTCAATCGAGAGAATGAGAAAGTATAGACAGCCACCCAACATCTACTTCTTTGTCTTGGTTCTTAACAGAAACCTACCTTCACTTAACTGGCAAAATTCCCTGCAAATTCAACATTTTTCATGCTTCCTAGCAGTTGAGGGGTCTAACAAAACATAAGTGCAAATGGGTACGTAGGATTACAGACAACTAGTGTACAAAGGGACACTAGTTGCCTTTCTGTGCTTGCTCTTCTGTGTTGCTTAGAACAATGATATGAGAGGTAGAGCTATAGCCACCTTTCTTGGACCAAGAAGATTGGAAAGACTTGAACAAGTGGACCAGTGCCAACCACAAGGTATTTCTGGACTTTTATTACATGTAAAAATTGAATACACTTGTCAATGTACACACATATCTGTGATTCATATTGTTACTAAGAGATGGATATAGCTCATAACTATTACAGAAGATCAAATGTATGTGAGAAGGGAAAAGAACACCCTGGATGAAGGTCTCAGAAGGGAAGGAGACTGCAGGATTACCAAACAAGAACAAAAAATTGACCAGAGGAAAATTTCCTTCTCAGAAATAGAAACCAAGGCAGAGGAGGAGGAATGGAAGTTTGTGATCCCACCCTGAGTGGCAAATAGACTGGCAGCATCTCTCATCTGGGAATAGGAGAGACCATGCGGTAAATGAGTGAGGTGTCAGATGCTAGGTGAGAATGAAAGTTTGGAAACACTGTCCAGAGAAAGATCACCAGGAGAGCATTACCATCGCAGGCACAGGGACGCAGGGGACCATGCAGCTGGCATCAGGAAGACCCCACAAACATGTGGTTCATCGAGTCCTGGCTCAGGAGTCTCACTGGCCATATAGGCCCCACAGCTCCAGTGCAGCCCCAACTCTCCAGTTACTGAGTTGGCTGATCTAAGAAAATATGCCACAGAACAAAGCACAACCAGAAAGACCAAGTTCAAGTCCCATCTCCTCAGTGCACCAGTCAGGAAACGTTCCACCTTTCTATATTTGTGCAAAGGGAATTAATACACAAGGCATCTCATGGTGTTGTCAGGAGGAGCACCTAGGGAATGTACATAAAGCACAAAGTACTGGCAGAGTCAGCACCACAGAAGTAATAATGTTTAAAGAGCTATCTGAGGGAGGAGGGGCAGATGGTGGAAGAGTAGGGTCCCCAAACAACCTGGCCCCACCAAATTAGCTAGATAACCTTCAAATCATCCTGAAAATCTATGAATTTGACTTCAGATTTAAAGAGAGAACAGCTGGAATGCTACAGTGAGAAGAGTTCGCACTTCTATCAAGGAAGGAAGATGGGAGGAAAAAGAAATAAAGAAACAAAAGTCATCCAAGGGGGAAAGCCCCTCGAGGAGCCAGGCTAAGGCTGGGGCAAGTGCCCCCAGGACAGGAAAATTCCATCCCAGAGAAACAGGAGCTTCACCAATCTTGCTGGGCGGAAAGGTACATGCAGGGAGTTAGAGTAGGACCCCAGGAAAAGCGGGGATGCCCTCAGCCTCCCTAGGACACTAACAGAGCAACTGTACACCACAGAGAGTGCACTGACCTCCCTAAAGGACGGCAGTGCACAAACGCATTGACCCGGGAGCAACTTGGAAGGGCTGGGGTGGCGGCTCCATGGAGATGGGGCTAAGTGCCCCAAGAGCATCTCAGAGGCGACTCCGGCAGAGGAAGAGGCTCCATGTGGAGGGGGCTGCGCAGCTCCGGGAGCAGCTCAGAGGGGCTCGGGCGAAGGCTCCACGGAGGAGGCTGCATGGTCAGAGGGCGAATCCAACAGCACAGGCCCGGGAGCACTGGGCGCCAGGGACACAGCCCAGGATCTGGCCTCCCCCTGGGACAGGCAGAGGCCCTACGGCCCAGGAGAGCAAGCTGCCCCAAGCTGAGCAGATCAGCAGCCCTGCCTCCAGAGCCTCCAGGCCCCTGCAGACTGAGAGCTCCATAAATTATTATGGGAGCTGAATCCAGGGCTTCAGAGCTGGCCGCCGCCACTGTGGTTCTTCGTCCTGGGGCCTCACGGGGTAAACAACCCCCACTGAGCCCTGCAGCAGGCAGGGGGCTGAGCAACTCCCCCAAGTACTAACACCTGAAAATCATCACAACAGGCCCCTCCCTCAGAAGACCAACTAGACAGACAAGTTCCAGGGGAACGCAAGGGGCTTAAAGTGGACATAATCTGAAGATACTCCCCCGTGGTTTTATTTGTTTGTTTTTTGTTCTTTTTTTTTTTTTTTTGCTTTTTTATTTCTGTTTTCTTCCCAAACCGTTTTTTTCTCTTTCTTTCATTTTTTTCCCTTTTTTTCTTTTCATCCTTTTTTCTTTTTCTCTTGTCTCTCCTTCTTTCTTTCCTCTCTTTTTCTCCTTTTCCCAATACAATATGTTTTTGGCCACTCTGCACTGAGCAAAGTGACTAGAAGGAAAACCTCACCTCAAAAGAAAGAATCAGAAACAGTTCTCTCTCCCACAGAGCAACAAAATCTGGATTACAATTCAATGTCAGAAAGCCAATTCAGAAGCACTATTATATAGCTACTGGTGGCTCTAGAAAAAAGCATAAAGGACTCAAGAGACTTCATGACAGCAGAATTTAGATCTAATCAAGCAGAAATTAAATATCAATTGAATGAGATGCAATCCAAACTAGATGTCCTAATGACGGTGATTAACAAGGTGGAAGAACGCTTGACTGACATAGAAGACAAGTTAATGGCAAAGAGGGAAACTGAGGAAAAAAGGGACAAACAACTAAAAGACTATGAGGACAGATTAAGGACAATAAACGACAGCCTGAGGAAGAAAAACCTACATTTAATTGCAGTTCCTGAGGGCGCTGAAGGGGACAGAGGTCAGAATATGTATTTGAACAAATCATAGCCAAAAACGTTCCTAATCTAGGAAGGGAAAAAGGTATTTAGATCCAGGGGATAGAGAGATCCCCCTAAAATCAATAAGAACTGTTCAACACCTCAACATTTAATAGTGAAGCTTGCAAATTCCAAAGATAAAGGGAAAATCCTTAAAGCAGCAAGAGACAAGAAATCCCTGACTTTTATGAGGAGGAGAATTAGGGTAACAGCAGACCTCTCCACAGAGACCTGGCAGGCCAGAAAGGGCTGGCAAGATATATTCAGGGTCCTAAATGAGAAGAACATGCAACCAAAAATACTTTATCCAGTAAGGCTCTCATTCAGAACAGAAGGAGAGATAAAAAGCTTCCAAAACAGGCAGGAACAGAAAGAATATGTGACCTCCAACAGCTTTAAGAATTCCAGTGGAACAATCCACAAAAACAAGGACTGAATAGATATCATGATGACACTAAACTCATATCTTTCAATAATAACTCTGAACGTGAATGGGGTTAATGATTCCATCAAAAGGCGCAAGGTTTCAGACTGGATAAAAAAGCAGAACCCATCTTTTTTTTTTATGATAGTCACAGAGAGAGAGAAAGAGAGAGGCAGAGACACAGGCACAGAGAAAAGCAGACTCCATGCATCAGGAGCCCAACATGGGATTCGATCCCGGGTCTCCAGGATCACACCCTGGGCCAAAGGCAGGTGCCAAACTGCTGCGCCACCCAGGGATCCCAGGACCTATCTATTTGCTATCTATAAGACACTCATTTTAGACAGAAGGAACATAAAGCCTGAAAATAAAAGTTTGGAGAATCATTTACCATTCAAATTGTCCTCAAAAGAAAGCAGCAGTAGTCATACTTATATCAGATAAACTAAAATATACCCCAAAGACTGTAGTGAGAGATAAAGAGGGACAGTATATCATACTTAAAGGATCTAGCCAACAAGGGGACTTAACAATCCTTAATATATATGCCCTGAATGTGGGAGCTGCCAAATATATCTATCAATTAATAACCAAAAGAAGACATACTTAGATAATAATACACTTATACTTGGTGACGTCAATCTAGTGCTTTCTATACTGGATAGGTCTTCTAAACCAACATCTCCAAAGAAATGAGAGCTTTAAATGATATACTAGACCAGATGGAATTCACAGATATCTACAGAACTTTACATCCAAACTCAACTGAATACACATTCTTCTCAAGTGCACATGGAACTTTCTCCACAATGGACCACATACTGGGTCAAAAATAGGACCTGAACTGATAGCAAAAGATTGGGATAGTTCCCTGAAATTTCTCAGACCATAATGCCTTGAATTAGAACTAAATCACAAGAAGAAGTTTGGAAGGACCTCAAACACGTGGAGGTTAAGGAGCATCCTGCTAAGGGTGAAAGGGTCACACAGGAAATTAAGGAAGAATTAAAAAGATTCATGGAAACTAATGAAAATGAAGATACAACCGTTCAAAATCCTTGGGAGGCAGAAAAAGCAGTCCTAAGGGGGAAATACATCACAATACAAGCACCAATCAAAAAATGGAAAGAACTGGGTCCCTGGGTGGCGCAGCGGTTTGGTGCCTGCCTTTGGCCCAGGGCGCGATCCTGGAGACCCGGGATCGAATCCCACGTCGGGCTCCCGGTGCATGGAGCCTGCTTCTCCTTCTGCCTGTGTCTCTGCCTCTCTCTCTCTCACTGTGTGCCTATCATAAATAAATAAAAAATTAAAAAAAAATGGAAAGAACTAAAATACAAAAGCTAACCTTACACCTAAAGGAGCTAGAGAAAAAACAGCAAATAGATCCTACACCCAGCAGAAGAAGAGAGTTAATAAAGATTCGAGCAGAACTCAACGAAATCAAGACCAGAAGAACTGTGGAACAGATCAACAAAACCAGGAGTTGGTTTTTTGAAAGAATTGATAAGATACATAAACCACTACCCAGCCTTATTAAAAAGAAGAGAAAGAAGACTTGAATTAATAAAATATTGAATTGTAAAGGTGAGATGACTACCAACACCAAGGAAATAAAATTATTTTAAAAACATATTATGAGCAGCTATATGACAATAAATTAGGCAGTCTAGAAGAAATGGACGCACTTCTGGAAAGCACAAACTACCAAAACTGGAACAAGAAGAAATAGAAAACCTGAGCAGGACAATAACCAGGGAGGAAATTGAAGCAGTTATCAAAAACCTCCCAAGACACAAACGTTCTGGGCCAGATAGCTTCCCAGGGGAATTCTATCAAACGTTTAAAGAAGAAATCACACCTATTCTACTAAAGCTGTTTGGAAAGGTAGAAAGAGATGGAGTACTACCAAATTCATTCTATGAATGAAGGCCAACATCACTTTAAATCCAAAACCAGACAAAGACCCCACCAAAAAGGAGAATTACAGACCAATATCCCTGATGAACATGGATGCAAAAATTCTCAACAAGATACTAGCCAATAGGATCTAACAATACATTCAGAATTTTATTCACCATGACCAGGGATTTATCCCTGGGACACAAGACTGGTTCAACACTCGTAAAACAATCAATGTGATTCATCAAATCAGCAAGAGAAAAACCAAGAACCATATGATTCTCTCATTAGATGCAGAGAAAGCACTTGATAAAATACAGCATCCATTCCTGATCAAAACTCTTCAGAGTGTAGAGAAAGAGGGAACATTCCTCAACATCTTAAAAGCCATCTATGAAAAGCTCACAGGGATCCCTGGGTGGCGCAGCGGTTTGGCGCCTGCCTTTGGCCCAGGGCGCGATCCTGGAGACCCGGGATCGAATCCCACGTCGGGCTCCCGGTGTATGGAGCCTGCTTCTCCCTCTGCCTGTGTCTCTGCCTCTCTTTATCTCTCTGTGACTATCATAAATAAATAAAAAATAAATAAAAAAAAAGAAAAGCTCACAGCAAATATCATTCTCAAAGGGGAAGCACTGGGAGCCTTTCCCCTAAAATCAGGAACAAGACAGGGATGTCCACTCTCATCCCTGCTATTCAACAGAGTACTGGAAGTCCTGGCCTCAGCAATCAGACAACAAAAAGACATTCAAGGAATTCAAATTGGCAAAGAAGTGAAACTCTACCTCATTCTGATGACATGATACTCTACTAGAAATCCCAAAAGGCTGCACCCCAAGATTGCTAGAACTCATAAAGCAATTTGCTCGTGTGGCAGGATACAAAATTAATGCTCAGGAGTCAGTAGCATTTCTATACACTAACAAGGAGACTGAAGAAAGAAATTAAGGAGTCAGTCCCATTTACAATTGCACCCAAAAGCATAATATACCTAGGAATTAACCTAACCAAAGTGGTAAAGAATCTATACTCTAAAAACTATAGAACACTTCTGAAAGAAATTGAGGAAGACACAAAGAGATGGAAAAATATTCCATGCTCATGGATTGGAAGAATTAATATTGTGAAAATGTCAGTTACCCAGGGCAATTTACACGTTTAATGCAATCCCTATCAAAATACCATGGACTTTCTTCAGAGAGTTAGAACAAATTATTTTAAGATTTGTGTGGAATCAGAAAAGATCGCGAATAGCCAGGGGAATTTTATAAAAGAAAACCGTATCTGGGGCCAGCACAATGCCAGATTTCAGGTTGTACTACAAAGCTGTTGTCATCAAGACAGTGTGGTTGTGGCACAAAAACAGACACATATATCAATGGAACAGAATAGAGAATCCAGAATTATACCCTCAACAGTATGGTCATCTAATATTTGATGAAGGAGGAAAGACTCTCCACTGGAAGAAAGACAGCCTCTTCAATAAATGGTGCTGAGAAAATTGGACATCCACATACAGAAGAATGAGCCTAGACCACTCTCTTTCATGATACACAAAGATAAACTCAAACTGGATGAAAGATCTAAATGTGAGACAAGATTCCATCAAAATCCTAGAGAAGAACACAGGCAACACCCTTTTTGTACTCAGCCACAGTAACTTCTTGCAAGATACATCCACGAAGGCAAAAGAAACAAAAGCAAAACTGAACTATTGGGACTTCATCAAGATAAGAAGCTTTTGCACAGCAAAGGATACAGTCAACAAAACTGAAAGACAACCTACAGAATGGGAGAAGATATTTGCAAATGACGTATCAGATAAAGGGCGACATTCCAAGATCTATATAGTACTTATTAAACTCAACACCAAGGAAACAAACAATCCGATCATGAAATGGGCAAAAGACATGAAGGGCAATCTCACAGAGGAAGACATAGACATGACCAACATGCACATGAGAAAATGCTCGGCATCACTTGCCATCAGGAAAATACACATCAAAACAACAATGAGATACCACATCACACCAGTTAGAATGGGGTAAATTAACAAGGCTAGATGCCACAAATGTTGGAGAGGATTCAGAGAAAAGGGAACCCTCTTACACTGTTGGTGGGAATGTGAACTGGTGCAGTCACTTTGGAAAACTGTGTGAGGTTCCTCAAAGCGTTAAAATAGACCTGCCCTATGACCCAGCAATTGCACTGTTGTGGATTTACCCCAAAGATTCAGATACAATGAAACACCCTGACACCTGCACCCCGATGTTTCTAGCAACAATGTCCACAATAGCCAAACTGTGGACGGAGCCTTGCTGTCCATCAAAAGATGAATGTATAAAGAAGATGTGGTTTATGTATACAATGGAATATTACTCAGCTATTAGAAATGACAAATCCCACCATTTGCTTCAATGTTGATGGACCTGGAGGGCATTATGCTGATTGAAGTAAGTCAATCGGAGAAGGACAAACAATGTATGTTCTCATTCATTTGGGGAATATAAATAATAATGAAAGGGAATATAAGGGAGGGGAGAAGAAATGTGTGGGAAATATCAGAAAGGGAGACAGAACATAAAGACTCCTAACTCTGGGAAATGAACTAGGGTGGTGGAAGGGGAGGAGGGCGGGGGTTGGGGGTGAATGAGTGATATGCACTGAGTGGTGCACTTGACGGGATGAGCACTGGGTTTTATTCTGTATGTTGGTAAATTGAACACCAATAAAAATAAATTTATTATTGAAAACCTCTTCAGAATGTAGAGATATAGGAATCAACGAGACAGCGAAGGACAAACATGTTCTCATTCATTTAAGGAATGTAAATAATAGTTAAGTGAACAGAATGCTAGGGAGAAGAAATTTGTAGGAAGTATCAGAAAGGGAGACAGAACATAAAGACTCCTAACTCTGGGAAATGAACTAAGGATGGTGGAAGGGGAGGAATGCAGGGTGTGGGGGTGACTGCGTGATGAGCACTGAGGGGGGCAGTTGATGGGATGAGCATTGAGTGGTATTCTGTATGTTGGCAAATTGAACACCAATAAAAAATAAATTGATCATTAAAAAATACAATCACATCCATTATAATTTTCTTTTTTAAAAAGATTTTATTTATTTATTCATGAGAGACAGAGAGAGAGAGAGAGTGAGAGAGAGAGGCAGAGACACAGGCAAAGGGAGAAGCAGGTTCCATGCAAGGAACTCGACATGGGACTCAATCCTGTGTCTCCAGTATCACACCTCAGGCTGCAGGCAGTGCTAAGCCGCTGTGCCACCGGGGCCAACCTATAATTTTAATTCTTTTAGACTGGCAGAGGACTTTCTGACAAGTGGACTCAGTTCTCTGCCACGTGAGTCACTATGTTTGGCTGCTCAAAACATCTCTGGATGATTTTTGATTCAGGGATAGAGAAGAAAATGGGAAAGTTAAAAGTCAGAATTAGAAAATGAGTAAGTGGAACAGGAGGGAAAATAATTAGGAAGTGAGAATCTATTACCAATTGGAACATAGATGTGACATGCCATCATGGTGGCTGTATTGTATTGGTCAGAATCCAGTCACTAAGCACCTTGGGGTTATATAGGAATACTTATGCCACAGGTCAGGACTGCTGGGGGCCATTGTGAAGGCTGGGGCCCTCAGGGGACAAAATGAGGCAACTGAGTCTCATTCTAAATATAACAGAAATCAACTGGACAGTTTTACAACAAAAGGTTATCTTGCCTGCATCGTGGAGCATTTTCACCCCATCGTGGTGTCCCCATTGAAATGAGGCCAGAGGAGAAGTGACCACTGTGATATTAGGTTGCTGGAATAGACCACTTTCACAGACCACTTTCAAGTGGTGCTCCATGCGATATCCCACTCTTCTTGTCAATCTACCATCCTCCAATTTACACCTCAGCATCAAAAGATACCAGCCCACACGTGTTATAAATATCATTAATAGACACCTGATAATGACCTAGGAAGTAGATTCTAGCCTGATTCTACCACTGTCCAGGTTGGGAAACTGGGGTCTTTGTGAGAGACACCATGGGTTACATTGGACACAGAACTTGGAAAGCAAGCAGAGAAATAAAGGACTGGTTTATCTCCATCTCCTCAAATGTCACACCTTACTTGCATTTTCAGAGAGTTGTGGCTATCGCATTTTTGGCTCCTGATGTACAGTTAAGCAGATGACATGGGGACCCTAATGTCTCTTGGCCCTGTGTATATGGGACAGTGTATTTCAAGAGCTGTACCTAGGAGGTCTTGTAGATGATGGTCTGTGATTCAACTATTCTACCTCCTTATACAATTATCAGATGCACCAAGCAAACAAGGATCAGTGCCGTTCTCAGGTGAGAATGGAAAGAGAATTCTTGACACAAATATGGTCCCCACACAAACATGGAGAGAAACTTGGTGTCCTCCCATAAAGTTTACACAAGAGTGCACCACAAAACACACCGCAAAGAAAATGGAATCCTAATCTCCTAATCCTAATCCAAATCACTCCTAACCTCCAGCTACATATGAGGTGGGAAGACACTCTTCACCAATGTTGGAATTGTGCAGAAGATTTAGTGTTTTTGA
Organism: Canis aureus; assembly: GCF_053574225.1. Taxonomy (NCBI): domain Eukaryota; kingdom Metazoa; phylum Chordata; class Mammalia; order Carnivora; family Canidae; genus Canis; species Canis aureus. Next base: position 4,675,575 of record NC_135650.1, on the reverse strand, counting down.
GGAGAGGCGGTGTTTTCTTTGTTTCACAGAAAACAATGAGTATTCTTGCATTTTACTACTATTTTTATTATTCAGCTATGCGTCCCAGATATCCTGTGTAGAAGCCAACTCCAGTGTCCCTGCAGAACGTTTCAGAGCCCTTACAAATCATCTCACTATAGAGGATGATTTAACACAAAAGGAAAGATTGGATGAAACCATTCTGTTTCTGAATAAGGTGTCATCTCTCAGAACATATCAGATCATTGTAGGCCCAACAGTTTATGAGCTGTGTCCATATACATCTTCGTAGTACTCCATCAATGAGGCTGTCTGCCACAGTGATTCAGCCTTTCAAGGTCCTTGGTGCTTGATCTGATGCCATTCTCTTGCCATTTCTGTAGTCCTTCAATGAACACCTTATATGTCCCCACAGAGTTTTTTAGTTGCTAGATCTCTGATAACCTGGAACCCCATATTAGCAGGGAAGCCTCTGATGCCCTTTATCCCATTTGCTGGTGCTGTCTTTTTGTAGACATCCACACAGAAAATCTTGGATGTGCTGCTCCAAGGGTTCAATAGCCACATCTCCTCTGACAATCACAGGTGTGGTAGGCCGCCAACTACATCATTTACCAGTCTGTGGTGGAACAGGTCACATTAATGGTCAAACTCAAGACCCCAAGATGATCATAGCAAGCCAAGAAAATAGACTGGAACCATTTGGATCCCCGAGGACCTGCAAAAGAGAGAGGTTATCCCCTGATCCTTCCTCCCTGTGTCAAGAACAGATCAAGCTACATCAGCTTAGGGAAAATACCATGCAGCCCATGCTTTGATCTATTCTCAGGCTCAATGTATGTGATCTTGAGCAGTATTTGTGGTTCTAACCCTCTGTGTAGTATATGCAGTGGGGATATTTACTGATGACTCAATGGCATTGTGGTCTTCATAAAAGCTATTAGAGAGAAATGCTGTTATGGCCCTGAGAAAAAAAAAATGTGTTGAAGTTATCAATGGTTTACCATGTCTCACCTCAAGTCAGTGGTACTTTGAAGCCTGTCAGATTTTTCTGTGTAAGCATGAAGTCCTTTTTCCTTTAAAAATTCCTGAGGGGATGGAAGTCTCCACTCTGTGAGCCAAATCCTGATTTTCTCATTTTTGGTGGTTTTGAAGCTGACTACAGTGGCCCTCCTTGTGTCTCTGGTGTGAAAAGGAATATACCCTGATCCTGGGTGAGGCGTGGACCATGCTGACGCTCAAGGAAGGCAGAATGGATAACTTTGAACAGGTCCTGGTGCCATCTTCCAGGATAGAAGCTTCTCAAACAACCCAATCATTTCCTGTATCTACTAGGTGTTCACCACAGCACAACAGGTTCTGTGCAGCAGTTCCACAGGTGAGTGACCACCCAGCACACAGGGTGAGGCTCCCCTATACTACCGGTATGTTTTGGGACTGTCACTGCACTTCTCTGAGCTTCCTTTTCCTCCTCTGGAATGTGCTGTGCTAAGAGGATGAACCTCATGGAGCTACTGTGGGACATCCTGGGGAAAAACATAGCATAGACTTATCTGGTGCCTGGCCCTCTAGAAAGGGCTGCTGGGCATCTTCATGTGTAGCAACTCTCTCTCCCAGTGGTAATTTTCCAACATCAACTCTCATGGACCTGTGGCACTCTGGGTTTACAGAAGCACTTGGAAAGCAGGCAGTTTTCCTGTTTGCAAAAGACTTCTGGAATTCCACCTGTTTCTGCTACTTGTCCTTTATGTGCCCAGAGTAGAGGTCACTCAGGAAATGCAGAACAGCTCAAAGTCCACCCAGTGTATGGATAGTGCTGGTTGGGATTGCTTCATTCAATCATATAGATTAAGCACCTAGTATTGCAGACATATTTCTAGCCACTAAGATCATTGGAGCAATACAGTAGATACTGTCTTTTTTGTAAGTCTAATTAGATTCTCAGAGAGTTAATCACTCTACAGGTCATAGGCACACCTGTCCATAGTTTGTCAGATGTGACATCTTCATTGCCACTAACCGGAACCCTAAACCTAACACAAAACTTAACCGGATTCCTAACCAGAACCCTAAACTAATTCCTAACCCTAACCCAAACCAGGTTCTAACACTAATCCTAATCGTAATCTGAACCTAAACCCTGACATGAACCCTGACCCTATCCCTGACCAGAATCCATAACCCAATCTCAAACCCATACCCAAACCAATAACCCGAACCCCATCCAACTCCAACTCTAACACCAACTCCAACCCCATTTTGTACCCGTCCCGACCCTAACCAAAAACCAAACCTGTAACCTGAATCAGAACCCCAACAGCTAACCCTGGCCCCTAAAACTTACCCTAACCTTATCCCATAACCGTAGTCCATTACTCGACCCCTTACTCAAATCCTTACCTCTATCCCTGATCCTGAACCTGCCCTAAGGCAAAGTTTGTCAAATGAGATGCTAGTTTCAAACTGCCTTCTAGTAACTCTTCTTTCTCTTGGAAAAGTTGTTGGCACATGCCTTATGCTTCCACACAGATTTTTGAGATAGTCTCTTTTTCTTTTTTATAAAGATTTCATTTAATCATGTGAAACAGAGAGAGTGAGAGAGAGGGGGGGGAGGGATTCAGAGGGAGAAGCAGGTTCCATGAAGGACTCCTGATGCAGGATTCGATTCAGAAAATCTATTATCATGTCCTCAGCCTAGGGCAGGCACCAAACCACTGAGCCACCCAGGGATGCACCTTTTGAGATAGTTTCTAATATTTACACAAGATTATAGGTAAAACCCACTTCCTGTGATAACTTCTTTCTCAAAGTTGAAATTAGGTCAGTTGACACACATGCACACATATATGTGATATGGGTTAAAGCCTGACCAAAAATGATGCCAGCCAGAAACTGCAATCTAGTACCACTTGTTTCACAGAGTGAGGTATATATCACATGCCTTATGCTTTCACAGTTACTCTTCAGATAGCTCTTTACTTATTTATTTTTTGTGGTAGGTAGACTTCTTTTTATTTTTTTTAATAATAAATGTATTTTTTATTGGTGTTCAATTTGCCAACATACAGAATAACACACAGTGCTCATGCCATCAACTGTCGCCTAAGTGCCCGTCACCCAGTCACCCCCACCCTCCGCCCTCCTCCCTTCCACCACCCCTAGTTTGTTTCCCAGAGTTAGGCATCTTTATGTTCTGTCTCCCTTTCTGATACTTCTCACACATTTCTTCTCCCTCCCTTATATTCCTTTCACTATTATTTATATTCCCCAAATGAATGAGAACATACACTGTTTGTCCTTCTCCAATTGACTTACTTCACTCAGAATAATACCCTCCAGTTCCATCCACGTTGAAGCAAATGGTGGGTATTTGTCATTTCTAATGGCTGAGTAATATTCCATTGTATACATAAACCACATCTTTATCCATTCATCTTTTGATGGACACTGAGGCTTCTTCCACAGTTTGGCTATTGTGGACATTGCTGCTAGAAACCTCGGGGTGCAGGTGTCTCGTCGTTTCATTGCATCTGTATATTTGGGGTAAATACCCAACAGTGCAATTGCTGGGTCATAGGACAGATCTATTTTTAACTCTTTGAGGAACCTCCACACAGTTTTCCAGAGTGGCTGCACCAGTTCACATTCCCACCAACAGTGTAAGAGGGTTCCCTTTTCTCTGAATCTTCTCCAACATCTGTGGTTTCCTGCCTTGTTAATTTTCCCCATGCTCACTGGTGTGAGGTGGTATCTCATTGTGGTTTTGATTTGTGTTTCCCTGATGGCAAGTGATGCTGAGCATTTTCTCATGTGCATGTTGGCCATGTCTATGTCTTCCTCTGTGAGATTTCTCTTCATGTCTTTTGCTCATTTCAGGATTGGATTATTTGTTTCTTTGGTGTTGAGTTTAATAAGTTCTTTATAGATCTTGGAAACTAGCCTTTATCTGATATGTCATTTGCAAATATCTTCTCCCATTCTGTAGGTTGTCTTTCAGTTTTGTTGACTGTATCCTTTGCTGTGCAAAAGCTTCTTATTTTGATGAAGTGCCAATAGTTCATATTTGCTTTTAATTTCTGTGAGATTTTTAAAATTATAGAGGAATAAATTGACCCTGAAAACTACTTTTTCAAAAGCTCTTTTATGCTTTGGAAAATTCTGATTTAAAGCCTTTATGGGGATCCCTGTGTGGCGCAGCAGTTTGGTGCCTGCCTTTGGCCCAGGGTGCGATCCTGGAGACTCAGGATCGAATCCCATGTCGGGCTCCCGGTGCATAGAACCTGCTTGTCCCTCTGCCTGTGTCTCTGCCTCTCTCTCTCTCTGTGTGTGGCTATCATAAATAAATTAAAATTTTTTTAAAAATTTTTTAAAGCCTTTATGTATTTGGGCATTTTTCAAGAACATTTTGTTTGTCAAAGTTGTCTCAAGTAAAGTGGCTGACAAAAATAGCAGCAGGAGGAATCCCTGGGTGGCACAGCTCTTTGGCGCCTGTGCTTTGGCCCAGGGCGTGATCCTGGAGATCCGGGATTGCATCCCATGTCGGGCTCCCGGTGCATGGTACCTGCTTCTCCCTCTGCCTGTGCTTCTGCCTCTGTGTGTGTGTGTGTGTGTGTGTGTGACTATCATAAATAAATAAAAATTAAAAAAATAGCAGCAGGAAAATTGTAGGCTACAAAGGGAAGACTACATAGTCCTGTACTCATTTCTCTGTATTTCCAGGTATTAAATGAAATATATTTTGTTTATTTTTAAAGATTTTTTTTATTTATTCATGAGACACACACTAAGAGAGAGAGAGAGAGAGGCAGAGATATAGACAGAGGGAGAAGCAGGCTCCATGGAGGGAGGCAGATGTGAGACTCGATTCTAGAACCCCGGGATCATGCCCTGAGCCAAAGGCAGATGCTTAAACAATGAGTCACCCAGTCATCCCTGAAATACATCTTATTGATGTACAATACACATGATAAAACCTATTTACCAAGTATATGTTTTTGTTTCTTAATTACATTAAATGATTTGATACATTTTAAGCATATTAAATGCGTTAATAGCTTTGGACAACTTCCCTGTAACCCATCTTGAGAAGTCATTTCTTCTTGTTCAACTAAAACTCTCTACCATTAGTCAGAAAGTTCCCACTACTGCCTCCTTCTAGCCCTTGGCAAACACCATTCTACTTTCTGACTTTACGAATCTATATTTCATTGAGAAGAGGAATAGGAGGTTTCTGGAAAATGATTGTCTAAATGTGTTTTTCTAGCCTCAGAAAGGAGGCCAGCACCCTCCTAGAATCTCTTGCTCAGGCTACACATTGCTATGTTCTGCTGGGCACCTTCAAATGCGCTAGGCCTCCTGACATCCATAGTTTTCTGGGACCAAATTTAGAGGAACTTAGGGTCTAATTCTCTCCCACAGTCCCAAGTATTCCCCCCAAGCTCCATAGTTTAAGGCAGATGAATTTGCTCTGATACATGGGCTGATCCTTTCTCCAAAGATGAATCTAGTTTTTTAAAAGAGTGCAAATTATGGAAGTGGATACACAAGAATCCAAAGATCTTCAGAAGAGGTGAAAGTGGGGGTAATGTGGAGATTTCAGTGCCTAGCACAATCTCTTAACAACATGGCTTCTGGGTGGATCAGTGGATGAAGCATCTGCCTTCAAACTAGGTCATGATCCCAGGGTATTGTGTTGAGCCCTGTATCAGGCTCCCTACTCCTTAGGTATCCTGATTCTCCCTCTACCTCTGCTCCAGGCACTGGTTATCCTCTCTAATTCAGTCTCTCTCTCTCTCTCTCTCTGATAAATAAAATCCTTAAGAAAGAAATATTCTCATAATCTTATGGATTTTATTTGTTTAAAACATTTTTAAATACATAAACAGCCTTATATACCTTCCCTGACATGACATTGGACTGGTGTATGTCAGACTTCTAGACCTCAAAAACATGATTTATTCTCCCCCCTTGGGCAGATTAATTTTCAACTCAGTCTTAAGCATTCTACTCCAGTTGGTCCAGAGCAGGAGGAAGGAAACAAGTGAAACTTGAAATGTGACCTCTTCCCACCAGGGAGATTAAGAATGTGCCACAGCCTTTTGGCTCTCAGAATGCACTCAAATTCACCATGGAAATAATCTGGGAATTCCTCCCCATTTCAGTGCCCACAGAGAGGGGTACAAGCTAGTCCTGGCCATCAGGTGGCCTCCCCTGTGCCCCAGCTCTCCGTTGTCCATGAACACACACGTACAAATCATCCATCCATTTGTGCGCCACTCAATGATGGTTAACACAAAATTTAGGTATATCTATGCTGCATTACATGACACTAAGCAAGAGGGGCCCAAAAGCATCTCCTGGTCAACCTGATGACCTACTCCCAACAGAGCAAAGAATTCAATCAGAAGAACAAAAAAGTATAGACAGCCACCCAATATCTACTTCTTTTTCTTGCTTCTCAACAGAAACCTAAGTTTACTTAAATGGAAAATTCCCAGTAATTTCTATATGCTGGCTTCCCAGCAACCAGGGTGTCTAACAAAACATAAGTACAAGTTGCTAGGTGGGATTACAGACAGCTAATGTATGAAGGGGGAGAGGCAGGTGCTCCTCTTGCCTTTCCTTTCCCTACTTGCTCTTGTTTGCTGTCTAGAACAAAGATGTGAGGGGTGGAGCTACAGCTGCCTTTCTTGGACCAAGAAGTTGGAAAAGTCTTGAACCATGGAACCAGAGCCAACCATCAGGTATTTCTGGACTTTTATTATGTGTCAAAAGTGAACATATTTAAGGCAATGTACACACTTACATTTATGTGTTTCATATTCTGACTAAGACATGAATGTAGTTCATTACTTTATAGAAGATATAAAAGGTATGACAGAAAGTATGACAGAAATAAAAAACTTCCCTGGAGGATGGTCTCAGAAGTAGATTGTGGGATTATGAAACAAGAAGAAGAAAGTCGGCCAAAGAGGCAAATTTCCTTCTCAGAAATAGAAGCCTAGGCAGAGGAGGAGTAATGGCACTTTGTCAGTCCACTCTGAGGGACAAACGGACAGGCAGCATCTCTCATCTGGGAATAGGAGAGACCATGTGGTAAAAGAGTGAGGCATCAGATCTTGGATGAGAATGGGTTTTTGGAAATGCCACCAAGAGAAAGGACACTGGGAGAACATTGCCATCGAAGACACAGGGACAAGGCAATGATGGGGCTGGCATCTGCAGGACCCCACATGCTTGTGGCCCATTGAGCCCCTGGCTCAGGAGTCTCACTGGCTATATAAGCCTTTGGCTCCAGCGCAACCCCTGTCTCTCCAGTTACTGTGTGGGGGCTGCCCTGAGAACATACACCACAGAACATAGCAGAACAAGAAGGCCCGAGTTCAAATCCCAGATCCTCAGTGCACCTGTCAGGAAATGCTCCACATTTCTATACTTGCACAAAGGGAAGTAATACACAGGTGCTGCTCATTTTGTTGTCAGGGGGAGTACCTAGTCTTAAATTGTACCAGCTCATGTCCTTGAATAGTGGATTGAATCTTGGTTAGCACATAAGCCTAATATAACATACATTATATAAAATAGAATAAAATACTTTAGATTTGGGCCAAAACTTGGCACAAAAGCCTTAACATTGTTCCCATAGAAAAGAACTAGGGGTGGTGGAACGGGAAGTGGACAGGGGTGAGGGTGACTAGGTAATGGGCACTGTGAGGGGCACTTGATGGGATGAGCACTGGGTGTTATTCTATATGTTGGCAAATTGAGCAGCAAAAAAAATATTTATTTAAAAAAATTGTGCCCATGGTCTCACCTCATGTGCCTCTAAGCCACAGAATTAGAATATTTCTCCATTAGTAACATTGAACAATGGGCTATGAAAAATCATTGCTTCTTCTCAATGAGCATCAATTAAGCATCGCTATTAAGAATTATACTAGGTAGATATGGAAAATACCTATATAATACCTATATAATAAAAAGGTCACTGTCTTAATAAAAAAAAAAAAGGAGGAGCACCTAGGGAATGTGGATGAAACACTAAGTACTGGTACGGTTGGCACCACACCAGTAATAATGCTTGAGGAACTATCTGAAGAGGACCTGTGAAGGCATAAGACATGCGATACTTAATTCTGAGAAACAATCGTTACTAGAATCCAGTTCAAGCTGACATCATCTGCGGTCAGACTTTAACCGCTATTACATGTTTGTGTGTATGTGATTGTCAATTGACCTTATTTTAATTATGAGAAAGAAGTTATCACAGGAAGCGGGTTTTACCCATACTCTTTTGTGTTGACCTTAGAAACTATCAAAAGGGGCATCCCTGGGTGACTCAGCGGTTTAGTGCTTCCTTAGACTGAGGACCTGATCTTGGTGTCTCAGGATCCAATCCCACATTGGGAGTCCTGCATGAAGCCTTCTCTCTCTCTCTCTCTCTCTCTCTCTCTCTCTTTCTCTCTTACTCTCATTAAAAAATAAATAAAATCATAAAAAAAGAAAAGGAAAGTATCTCAAAAGTCTGTGTGAAAACATAAGGCAAATGACAACAAGTTAACCATGAGAAGGAAGATTTACTAGAAAGCAGTTTGATACTAGCATCTCATTTGGCAAAGCAGACTTAGCATCAGGTTCCAGATCAGGGTAGGGGTTAGGGTTAGAGTAAGGGGTCGAGTTAGGTGGTGGGATTTAAGGCTAGAGTTAGCGTTAGGTTTAGGGGCCAGGGTGAGGAGTTGGGATTCAGATTTGAGTTAGGGGTTTGGGTTTGGGATATGGGTCAGGCTGATTTGGAATCAGGGTTCGGTTTGGGTTTAGGGTTGGGGTTAGATGGGGTTTAGTTTATGAATTTTGGTATGGGTTAGAGATTGGGTTATGGATTCAGGTCAGGGTTTAGGGTCAGAAGACGGATAGGAGTGAGGGTTAGGGTTAGTGTTAGGGTTCGGATTTGGGTGAAGATTCTGGTTCAGGATCGGTTTAGCATTACGGTTAGGAAAAAAAAGGATTACACTTAGGTTGTGGGTTAGGGTTCTGTTTAGGGTTCAGGTTCCAGTTAGGATTCCACGTAGGGTTCAGGTGAGGTTTAGGGAACGATTTAATGTTTGCTTTAGGACTTGGGTTAGAGTTCAGTTTCGAGTTATATGTCGGGATAGGATTTGGGATAGAGTTAAGGTTTGTGTTAAGGTTCATGTTAAGTCTCCAGCAAAAAACCTGTAGTCATCCAAAATGCTCTGTAGAGGCATCAAGGCTCTCCTACTGGATCCAAAGAAGAATCAATTCTTACTTGATCTTTTACAAAAAAATTTGAAGGATATTTATTACTTTCCTTGAGAGAGAGAAAGAGAGGAGGAAGGACAAGATGGCAGAAGAGTAGGGTCCCCAAGTCACCTGTCTGCACCAAATTATCTAGAAAACCTTCAAACCATCCTGAAAATCTATGAATTCAGTCTGAGATTTAAAGAGAGAACAGCTGTAATGCTACAATGAGAGGAGTTCACACTTCTATCAAGGTAGGAAGATGGAGGAAAAAAATAAAGAAACAAAAGATATCCAAGGGGGAGGGGCCCCAAGAGGAGCTGGGCTAAGACTGGGGTGAGTGCCCCCAGGACAGGAAAGCACCGTCCGGGAGAAGCAGGATCTTCACCAATCTTCACGGGTGGAAAGGCGCTTGAAGGGAGTTAGAGCAGGACCCCAGGAGGGGCGGGGATGCCCTAAGACTCCCCTGGGACACTAACAGATACTTGTGCCCCAGGGAGAGTGTGTTGAGCTCACTAAAGAGCTGCAGTTCAGGCACGGCTTGACCCAAGAGCAGCTCAAAGGGGCTCAGAAGGAGGCTCCATGCAGAGGGTCTGCATGGCCCAGGAGCAGCTTGAAGGGGCTCAGGGGGCCAGAACGTAGAGAGGGGGCTCCCTGGCCAGGAGCGCCAATCCAACACCACAAGCCCAGAAGAACAGGACACTGAAAGGGCCAAAGGGCCATAATATGTACAGAACAAATCAAAACTGAAAACTTTCCTAATCTGGGAAGAGAAACAGGCATTCAGATCCAAGAAAAGAGAGATCCCCACCCCTAAAATCAATAAAAACCATTCAACACCTCAACATTTAATAAGTAAGCTTACAAATTCCAAAGATAAAGAGAAGATCCTTAAAGCACCAAGAGACAAGAAATCCCTGACTTTTATGGGGAGGAGTATTAGGGTAACAGCAGACCTCTCCACAGAGATCTGGCAGGCCAGAAAGGGCTTACAGGATATATTCAGGGTCCTAAATGAGAAGAACATGCAACCAAGAACACTTTATCCATCAAGGCTCTCATTCAGAATGGGAGGAGAGATAAAGAGCTGTCAAGACAGGCAGGAACTGAAAGAATATGTGATCTCCAAACCTGCTCTGCAAGAAATTTTAAGGGGGACTCTCAAAATTCCCATTTAAGAAGTCCAATGGAACAGTCATAAAAACAGAGACTGAATAGATATCATGATGACACTAAACATATCTTTCAATAGTAACTCTGAACATGAACGGGTTTAATGACCCCATCAAAAGATGCAGGGTGTCAGGATAAAAAAGGAGGAACCATCTATTTGCTTTCCACAAAAGACTAATTTTAGACAGAAGGATACCTACTGCCTGAAAATAAAAGGCAGGAAAAGCATTTAACATTCAAATGGTTCTCAAAAGAAAGCAGGGGTAGCCATCCTTATATCAGATAAACTAAAATTTACCCTGAAGACTGTAGTGAGAGATGAAGAGGGACACCATATCATAGTTAAAGGATCCATCCAACAAGAGGACTTAACAATCCTCAATATATATGCCCCGAACGTGGGAGCTGCCAAATATATCAATCACTTAATAATCAAAATTAAGACATTCTTAGATAATAATACACTTACACTTGGTAACATCAATCTAGAGCTTTTTACACTCGATAGGTCTTCGAAAAACAACATCTCCAAGGAAACGAGAGCTTTTTTTATAATAAATTTATTTTTTATTGATGTTCAATTTACCAACACACAGAATAACACCCAGTGCTCATCCCATCAAGTGCCCCCTCAGCGCCCATACCCATTCACCCCCACCACCTGCCCTCCTCCCCTTCCACCACCCTGAGTTCGTTTCCCAGTGTTAGGAGTCTTTATGTTCTATCTTGCTTTCTTATATTTCCCACAAATTTCTTCTCCATTCCCTTATATTCCTTTTCACTATTATTTAATGATACACTGGACCAGATGGATTTCACAGATATCTACAGAACTTTACATCCAAACTCAACTGAATGCATATTCTTCTCAAGTGCACATAGAACTTTCTCCAGAATAGACCACATACTGGGTATAAATCAGGTCTGAACTGATACCAAAAGATTGGGATCATCCCTTGCATATTCTCAGACAATAATGCCTTGAAATCAGAACTAAATCCAAACAAGAAGTTTGGAAAGACTTCAAACACGTGGAGGTTAAGGAGCATCCGACTAAAAGATGAAAGGGTCAACCAGAAAATTAAAGCAGAATTAAAAAGATTCATGGAAACTACTGAAAATGAAGATATAACCGTTCAAAATCTTTGGGATGCAGCAAAAGCAGTCCTAAGGGGGAAATACATCGCAATACAAGCATCCATTCAAAAACTGGAAAGAACTCAAATACAATAGCTAACCTGACACATAAAGGAGCTAGAGAAAAAACAGCAGATGGACCCCACAGCGAGCAGAAGAAGAATTAATTAAAACTCGAGGAGAACTCAATGAAATCGAGACCAGAAGAACTGTGGAACAGATCAACAGAACCAGGAGTTGCTTCTTTGAAAGAATTAATAAGATAGATAAAGCATTAGACAACATTATTTAAAAAGAAGAGAGAGGAGACTCAAATTAATAAAATCATGAATGAGAAAGGAGAGATCACTACCAACACCAAGGAAATACAAACGATTTTAAAAACATATTATGCACACCTATACGCCAATAAATTAGGCAATCTAGAAGAAATGGACGCATTCTGGAAAGCCACCAACTACCAAAACTACAACAGGAAGAAATAGAAAACCTGAACAGGCCAATAAACAGGGAGGAAATTGAAGCAGTCATCAAAAACCTCCCAAGACGCAAGAGTCCAGGGCCAGATGGATTCCCAGGGGGATTCTATCAAACGTTTAAAGAAGAAATAACACCTATTCTACCAAAGCTGTTTGGAAAGATAGAAAGAGATGGAGTACTTCCAAATACGTTCGATGAGGCCAGCATCACCTTAATTCCAAAACCAGACAAAGACCCCACCATAAAGGAGAATTACAGACCAATATCCCTGATGAATATGGATGCAAAAATTCTCAACAAGATACTAGCCAATAGGATCCAACAGCACATTAAGAAAATTATTCATCATGACCAAGTAGGATTTATTCCCGGGACACAAGGCTGGTTCAACACTCATAAAACAATCAATGTGATTCATGATATCAACAAGAGAAAAACTGAGAACCATATGATCCTCTCATTAGATGCAGAGAAAGCATTCGATAAAATACATTATCCATTCCTGATCAAAACTCTTCAGAGTGTAGGGATAGAGGGAACTTTCATCGACATCTTAAAACCATCTACGAAAAGCCCACAGCAAATATCATTCTCAATGGGGAAGCACTGGGATCCTTTCCCTTAAGATCAGGAACAAGACAGGGATGTCCACTCTCACCACTGCTATTCAACATAGTATTGGAAGTCCTAGCCTCAGCAATCAGGTAACAAAAAGACATTAAAGGCATTCAAATTGGCAAAGAAGAAGTCAAACCCTCCCTCTTCACTGATGACATGATACTCTACATAGAAAACCCAAAAGCCTCCACCCCAAGATTGCTATAACTCATACAGCAATTTGGTAGCGTGGAAGGATACAAAATCAATGCCCAGAAATCAGTGGCATTTCTATACACTAACAAGGAGACTGAAGAAAGAGAAATTAAGGAGTCAATCCCATTTACAAATGCACCCAAAAGCATAAGATAGCTAGGAATAAACCTCACCAAAGAGATAGAGGATCTAGACTCTAAAAACTTTTGAACACTTCTGAAAGAAATTGAGGAAGACACAAAGAGATGGAAAAATATTCCATGCTCATGGATTGGAAGAATTAATATTGAGAAAATGTCAATGTTGCCCAGGGCAATTTACACCTTTAATGCAATCCCTATCAAAATACCATGGACTTTCTTCAGAGAGTTAGAACAAATTATTTTAAGATTTGTGTGGAATCAGAAAAGACCCTGAATAGCCAGGGGAATGTTAAAAACGAAAGCCATATCTGGGGGCATCACAATGCCAGATTTCAGGTTGTACTACAAAGCTGTGGTCATCAAGACAGTGTGGTAGTGGCACAAAAACAGACACATAGATCAGTGGAACAGAATAGAGAATCCAGAAGTGGACCCTCAACTTTATGGTCAACTAATATTTGATAAAGTAGGAAAGGCTATCCACTGGAAGAAAGACAGTCTCTTCAATAAATGGTGCTGAGAAAATTGGACATCCACATGCAGAAAAATGAACCTAGACCATTCTCTTGCACTATTCACAAAGATAAATTCAAAATGGATGAAATATCTAAATGTGAGACAAGATTCCATCAAAATCCTAGAGGAGAACACAGGCAACACCCTTTTTTGAACTCGGCCACAGTAACTTTTTGCAAGATCGATCCATGAAGGCAAAAGAAACAAAAGCAAAAATGAACTATTGGGACTTCATCAATATAAGAAGTTTTGCACACCAAATGATACAGCCAACAAAATGAAAAGGCAACCTACAGAATGGGAAAAGATATTTGCAAATGATGTATCAGATAAAGGCTAGTTCCCAATCTATAAAGAACTTATTAAACTCAACACCAAAGAAACAAACAATCCAATCATAAAATGGGCAAAAGACATGAGGAGAAATCTCACAGAGGAAGACATAGATATGGCCAACATCCACATGAGAAATTGCTCGGCATCACTTGCCATCAGGGAAATACAAATCTAAACCACAATGAGATACCACCTCACACCAGTGAGAATGGGGAAAATTAACAAGGCAGGAAACCACATATGTTGGAGCGGATGCTGAGAAAAGGGAACCCTCTTACACTGTTGGTGGGAATGTGAACTGGTGCAGCCACTCTGGAATGTGTGTGGAGGTTCCTCAAAGAGTTAAAAATAGACCTGTCCTTCGAGCCAGCAATTGCACTGCTGGGAATATACTCCAAAGATACAGATGCATTGATACATCGGCACACCTGCACTCCAATTTTCTAGCAGCAATGTCCACAATAGCCAAACTGTGGATGGAGCCTCGGTGTCCATCAAAAGATGAATGGATAAAAAAGATGTGGTCTATGTATACAATGGAATATAACTCAGCAATTAGAAATGACAAATTCCCACCATTTGCTTTGACTTGGATGAACTGCAGTGTATTATGCTGAGTAATAAGTCAATCGGAGAAGGACAAACATTACATGTTTCATTCATTTCGGGGATATAAAAATAGTCAAAGGGAATAAAGGGATAAGAGAAAAATGATTGGGAAATATCAGAAAGGGGGACAGAACATGAGGAACTCCCAACTCTGGGGAAAAAACAATGGGTGGTGGAAAAGGAGGCAGGTGGGGAGTGGGGGTGACTGGGTGACAGGCACTGAGGGGACAATTGGTCTGAGCACTAGGTGTTATGCTATATGTTGGAAAATTGAAATGCAAAATTAATTAATTAATTAATTTTTAATTAATATAAAATTTTAAAATATAAAACAGGATAACTGTCTGCTTTATCATGCTTCAGTAAACCCCATGTGCCAGGTGCCCATGAGGGTGGATGTGGACAGTTTCTTCACCAGGGAAAGAGAACTGCTGCACATGAAGTGCTCAGCAGCACTTTCTACAGGGCCTTATCAGAATAGAAATGGTTGTCTCGGGATCCCTAGGTGGTCAGCGTTTTAGCGCCTGCCTTTGGCCCAGGGCTCGATCCTGGAGACCTGGGATCGAATCCCACGTCAGGCTCCCAGGTGCATGGAGCCTGCTTCTCCTTCTGCCTATGTCTCTGTCCCTCTCTCTCTCTCTCTCTCTCTCTGTGTGTGTGTGTGTGTGACTATCATAAATAAATAAAAATTAAAAAAAATAAAGAAATGGTTGTCTCCCCTTGGGGCTGCACAAAAGTGTGGTTCTGCCCTGACCTTCGTCCCCATGTAAGGAATAGAACAAACTACATCAGCTTTGGGGGAACACCATGCAGCCCATGCTTTGGTCACTTCTCAGGCCCAACATATGTGATCTTGAGCAGCATTTGAGGTTCTAACTCTCTGTGTTCTATCTGCAGTGGGGATGTATACTGTTGACTCAATGGCATATTGGTCTTCATAAAAGCTCTTAGTTGAGAGAAATACTGTTGTTGCTTAGCTAACAGAATGTGTTGAAGTTGCCAATGTTAAACATGTGTTCCTTCAAAGTAATGGCACTTTTTTTTAAGCAATGGTACTTTGAAACCTATACCCTTTCTCTATGTGGGAGCTGAAGTCCTTGGTACTCTACAACTTCCCGAGGGGATGGGAGTCTCTGGCTGAGCGCCAGACCCTGATCTTCCCAGTGGTTCATGGTTTTGAAGCTGACTACAGTGCCCATCCTCTTCTCTCTTATTGTGAAAAGTAATCATCCTTATCCCTGGGTGATGCCTGGATGATGCTAACCCTCAATCCCTGGAACCAGTTAAATCTATTCCATGTTTTCTCCCACTATTTCCCTCCATAGCCTCATGAGGATCATCATTTTACCACACACTTATCAGGGGAGGAAAAGGAAGCCCAGAGAAGGGCAGTGATATTTCCAAAACAAACCAATAATAGAGGCAAGCCTCGCCCCTGTTCTGTGTATGGGATAGTCACTCACCAGAGGAACTGATGACTCAGCACCTGTTATGCTCTGGTGAACATCTGGTAGATACAGGAAACAATTGTGTTGTTTGGGAGTTTCTATCCCAGAAGGATCCAACAGGGACTTTACAAAACTATTCATTCTGCCTTCACTGAGCATCAACATAGTCCAGGCATCACCCAGGGATAAGGTTTTCACCCCAGATCAGCAATTTATGTAGTCAATGGCCTGATGCACCTGTGCTTGTCAGGGGTGATGGAGTAATTGAACACTTGCAGCAACTAATCCTAGATATCCTGTGTGTATCTCTACAAGAAAGTCAGAAACAGATACTGAGGTTAGAAGGCATCAGATGGCTTCCCCCTAATCTGTGGTCCCGGGTTATGGCATATATAGTAAATAAAAGAGTCTGTGGAGACACATAAGTTGTTCCTTGCAGCACTGCAGAATTGGCAAGAGAATGGCATCAGGTCAAGTGTCATTGGCCTTGAATGTTTGAATCATTGTGGCAGATGGCCTCATTTATGGAGTGCTACAAAGATGTATAAGGACACAGCTCAAGACCTGTTGGCCCGACCATGATCTAATGTGTTCTGACAGATGAGACATTATAGAGAAACATTTAGAATGTCTTCATCCTACCCTTCCTTTTGTGTTAAATCACCCTCTTTAGTGTGATGATTTGTAAGGATTCAGAGATGTTCTGCAGGGACTGTGGAGCTGGCTTCTTTTCTTTTAAAGATTTTTTAATTTATTTATGATAGACATAGGGAGAGAGAGAGGCAGAGACACAGACAGAGGGGTAGTCAGGCTCCATGCCAGGATCCCGATGCAGGACTTGATCCCAGGACTCTAGGATCATTCCCTGGACCAAAGGCAGGCACTAAGCTACTGAGCCACCCAGGGATCCCCAGTAGAGCTGAGTTCTAGACAGGATATTTGGGACGCATAGGTGAAATAATAAAACTAGTAGTAAAAGGCAAAAATATTGCTTTGTGTGAAACAAACAAACCACCCCCACTAATCAAAACATGAAATATATTCTGCACCATTCCAACATAGGTCAAGAGTGCCTTCTCACCTCATAGGTAGCTGGAGGTTAGGAGTGGAGATACAGATCTCTTTGAGGTTGGGCCTGTGGGGCACTCAAGTGGAACAAATATGGGAGGGTCCCAGGGTTCTCTCCATGCTTTTGTGGGGGCCATTTTTGCATGTAAAACACTCTTCCTATTCTCACCTCTGAATACCACTGATCCTTGTTTCCCTGGTGCACCCAAATATTTTCTATGAAGTTAGAATAGTTGAAGCCACAGACCATCTCCTCAAAGATCTCATAGGTGTAACTCTGGAAATACAGTGCCCCATATATACAGAGCTAGAGATATTTGGATCCTCCCTGGACATCACCCCAAGAGGATGCCACAGTTCAGCTCAGAGGGGCACCTTAAGAAATATTTGACAAGGAGGAAGCCATATGAAAGAGACTCTTGGGTTCATGACTAACATAGTCAGGGTTGAGCTTGTTCCCTAGCACACACCTTCTCATCTTGCCTGCTATGACCTGGAGTCTGAAAACAAAAGATGTCCAATACCTGGCAGTTAGTTTCTGCCCAGGAAGGACATTTTCCTCTCCTCTGTACCCTGTAGACAAGCAAAGACACAAACACACACACACACACACACACACACACACACACACACACACACACAGTGAGGGGTAAAAAGTTTGAAACCGCTCAGCTGAGATCACCATGTGGTTTGCTCTCCAGTGGGCTGTCCCAAGTTGTCTCGTGGTACCTATTGATGTCTCCCAACACATAATCAGAAGCTTGGGGCAAGAGGGCCAAGCTGACATTGACAGAGACATTAAATTCTTTCCCTCTGGATTCTCTGGAGCCCAGAGTGCTTGAAACTAGGAATACAGCAACAGAACTCTCGTTCTCTTGACCATCAGCAAGTAAGTGAGCTGGAAAGCTGGAAGTTCTAGAACACAGGTCCTGATTGCCAGTTTTCTAAATCAGTTTTGGACCTGTTACCAAGGAAGTTAAGTCACTTTTTCAAGTTTCTAGCACCTGGGCCCCTTCCTTGCGTCAGACCTATCCAGAGCCACTTCTTGGCAGATGACTGCTTACCCCATGTCATCTCCTTAATGTACATCCTAAGCCAAAAATACCATAGCCACAAGTCTCTGACAATGTGAGTAAGGTCCTAAATTGGAGGAGATGGAGCTGAATCCAGACTTTTATTTCTCTGCTTGCTTTCCCAGTTCTGTGTCCTATCTAACCCACGGTGTCTCTCACATTGTCCCCAGTTTGTGAACCTGCACAGTGAGAGAATCAGGCTAGAATCTACTTCGTAGGGACATCATCAGTGGTCTATGGATATTTATAATGTGTGTGAGCTGGTATCCTGTGTATCTGAGGCGCATATTTAAGGATGGAAGATTGACAAGAAGGGGTGGGATGTGGCATGGGGTAGCACTTGAATGTGGCCTGGGTTCCAGTAATGTAATATCATAATGTTCACTTTCCCTCTGGCCTCATATCAATTGGGGCACCACAATGGGGTGGAAATGTTCCAAGATCCAGCCACGATCATTTTCTGTAGTAAAAGTTTCCAGTTGTTTCTATTATATTTAGAATGAGACCCCGTTTCCTCGTTTTGGCCTCTGAGGGCCTCCTGCCTTCACATGGCTCCCAGCATCCTGACCTGTCACATAATTATCTCTGTATAACCCCGAGGAGCTTAGTGCCTGTTCTGATAAATATGATACAGCCAACATTATAGCATGTCACATCTAACTTTCAATGAAACTATGATTAGGGTTAGTGTTTGGGTTGTGTTTAGGGTTTAGAGTCAGGGTTAGGGTTAGGGTTAGGGGTTAGTGTTAGGGTTAGGTTTAGTGTTAGGGTGCTCGTTTCTGTTTCTGTTCTTGTCAGGTTAAGGTTTGGTTGGTTTTCTTTTTAGGGTGTAACTACTGTTCAGGTTAGGGTTTGGATCAGAATTAGGGCTAAGGTAGTTTTCGGGTCCAGGTTTGTGTTCGTGTTAGGGTTATATTTAGGGTAAAGGTTTGGGTTCCCTTTTGGGTAGGAGATTGTTTTTGAGTGACTGTTCATGTTCAGGTTAGGGTTAGGTTTAGGGTTATGTTTCAGTTTAGGGATCGATTTAGGGTTAGGGTTAGGGTTAGAGTTTGTGTTAGGTTGAGGGTTAGGTCGGGTTAAGGGTTAGGTTTAGAGTTAGTGTTAGGGTTCATTTTTGGGTAGGGACCCCATCTGCTGCTCCCTTTGACTCATTTGCCTATTTACAGGAAGGCCCCAAAATGAAGTAGAGAAGCATATAGAATGGCTTCTTCCCATCCTTCCTTTTTCTTAAATCACCCTCTATTCTGTGAATAATTGTAAGGGCTGGAGACGTTCTTCAGGGATAGTGGAGCTGGGTTTTACACAGGTTTTAGTGTTAGTGTAAGGGTTAGGGTTTAGGGTTAGGGTTTACTGTTTAGGCTGAGGTTTAGTGTTAAGGTTAAGGGTTAGGATTTAGGGTTAAGGCTAGGTTTAGGGCTTAGAGTGAGGGTTAGGTTTAGTGTTAGGTTTTGGGGTTAAGGTTAGGGTTTAGGGTGAGCATTAGCTTTAGGGTTAAGTGTTACAGTTTAGGGTTTAAGTTTAGGTTTTAGGATTAGGGTTTAGGGTTAGGGTTCTTTTTTGGGTTAGGGTTAATGTTCAGGTTCTGATTCTAGTTCGGGTCAGGTTAAGTTTCTTTTTTAATTTTTATTTATTTATGATAGACAGAGAGAGAGAGAGAGAGAGAGAGGCAGAGACACAGGCAGAGGGAGAAGCAGGCTCCATGCACCGGGACCCCGATGTGGGATTCAATCCTGGATCTCCAGGATCGCGCCCTGGGCCAAAGGCAGGCGCTAAACCACTGTGCCACCCTGGGATCCCCAGGTTAGTGTTCTGATTATGTTTCAGGATCAGTTAGAGTTCAAGTGCAGTTTTATTTTAGGATTACAGTCAGGGTCAAGGTTTGGGTTCGGGTTTGGCTTAGGGGAAATGGTTTGGGTAGCATTCAGGTTTGGGTTAGGGTTAGGATTAGGATTCAGCTAGTTGTTTGGTTTAGGGTTCAGTTTAGGGTTCGGGTTAGGGATTGGTTTAGGGTTCAGGTTAGGTCTTAGGGTTACTATTAGGGTTATGGTTCGGGTTCGGTTTAGGGACAGCTGCTGCTCCCTTTGACTCATTTGTCTCCTCACAGTAGCCCCCAAAATGAAGCCCTCCCAATTGAAATCAAGAGATCTATGAGATCCTGAGCTCTAAGAGTTTCACCCTAGTCACAACCCCTGTAGGCTTCCAATGTCCTCTGAGGAAGCATCAAGTTTTTCCTTCTGGATCCAACCAATCAAGGTTTTACTTGATCATTTACAAAGAATTTTTAGGATATTTATTAATTTCTTAAGAGAGAAAATAAGCAGAGTAAGCAGCAGAAGGAGCAGGGAAGGGGACTCCCCCTGCTCAGGCTTTATCCCATCCTTCCTTTTGTGATAAATCGCCCTATTTAATGTGATGATTTGTAAGGGCTTGGAGATGTTCTGCAAGATAGGAGGAGCTGGATTCTACACAGGATATCTGGGACACTTAGGTGAAATAATAAAAATAGTGGTAAAACGCAAAGATGTTCATTGCTTTGTGTGAAACCTATAAACCACCCCACTCCTCAAAAACATGAAACATATTCTGCACCATTCCAACATAGGTGAAGAGTGTTTTCCCACCTCAAGCGTAGCTGGAGATTAGGAGTGGAGGTTCAGATCTCTTTGTGGTTGGGCCTGTGGGGCACTCATATGAAAACACAATGGGAGAGCAACAGGTTTATCTCCATGTTTGTGTGGGGGCCATATTTGTGTGGAGATCCCTCTTTCCATTCTCACCTCATTACAGCACTGATCCCTGTTTGGCTGATGCATCTGATCATAGTCTAGGGAGTTAGAATAGTTGAAGCCACAGACCATCTCCTCCAAGATCTCCTGGATGCAGTTCTGCAAATAGAGTGCCTCATATATACAGTGACAACAGTCATTGGGGAACACCTTGGACATCAATCCAAGGGTATAACCCCATTAGAAACTGTGTTCCCCAGTTGAGGCCATAGGAATAGCTGAAGAGACACCCATCATGGAGGAAACCAGAGGACAGTGACTCTTGTGCTCACGACTAACATATTTGAAGTTGAGCTTGGTCCCTAGCACTCACCTTCCCATTTTTCCTACTTTGACCTGGATTCTGAAAACAAAAGATGTGTCAGTCTTCAAACACCTTGCAGCTGGTTTCTGCCCAGCAAGGGCATGTTTCTCTCCTCTGTGCCCTCCATATATGTACACACACACACACACACTCATACACTCTCATACACATGTAGACGCACACACACACAATGAAGTGTAAGAGGTGTGAACATGCTGAGCTGAGATCACAGTGTGGTCTTCTCCAGTGGGCTGCCAAAGCTGCCTTATGGTACCTTTTGGTGTCTCCTGACATATAAGCAGAAGCCTCAAGAGAAGAGAGCAGTTCTGACATCGACAGAGAAATGAAAATCTATCTGGATTCTCTTGAGCCCAAAGTGCATGAAAGTAGGAACACAGCAACAGAATATCTTGTTCACTTGACCATCTTCAGTTAAGTGAGCTGGAAAGTCAGAAGTTCTAGAATGCAGGTTCATGGTTACTAGCGTTCTAAATCAGTTGTGGGCCTGTCAACAAGGACCTGATGTCACTTTTCCAAGATTCCAGCACGAGGGCCCCTTCCTTCAGTCAGACCTATCCAAAGCCCTTCTTGGCAGATGACTGCTTTCCTCATGTCATCTCCTAAATTGTACATCATGAGCCAGAAATGC
Organism: Canis aureus; assembly: GCF_053574225.1. Lineage (NCBI taxonomy): Eukaryota > Metazoa > Chordata > Mammalia > Carnivora > Canidae > Canis > Canis aureus. Next base: position 4,653,785 of record NC_135650.1, on the reverse strand, counting down.
CATAGCCACCACTCTCTGAAAATGCAAGTAAGGTCCTACCATTGAGGAGACAGAGCTGAATTAAGTCCTTTATTTCTCTGCTTGATTTCCTAATTCTGTGCCCTATCTAACTCACTGTGTCTCTCACATAGTTCCCAATTTCCCAAGCCATACTGTGGTAGAATCAGGCCTGAATCTACTTCTTAGGGACATCATCAGGAGTCTATGGATGATATTATAACGCATATGTGCTGGTATCCTCTGAGTCTGAGGCGCACATTTAAGGATGGAAAATTGACAAGAAGGGGAGGGATGTGGTATGGAGTACCACTTGAACGTGGCCTGGGTTACAGCAACATAATATCACAATGGTCACTTTCCCTCTGGCCACATATCCATGGGGACACCACAATTGGGTGGAAATGCTCCAAGATTCAGAAATTGTCATCTTCTGTAGTAAAACTGTCCAATTGTTTCCTGTTATATTTAGAATGATACCCAGTTGCCTCGTTTGGACCTCTGAGGGCTGCAGGCTGCACAATGGCTCCCAGTGGTCCAGACCTGTCAAATAAGTATCCTTGTGTAACACCTATGTGCTTAGTGACTGGCTTCTGACCAGTATGATACAGCCAACATGATGGCATGCCACATCTATGTTTCATTTGGAAATAACCTCTCACTTTCTGTTTCTTCTCTCTCCTGTTCCACTCACTCATGTTCCACTTCTGACCCTTTCCTTTTCCCATGTTCTTCTCTATCCCTGAATCAAAAATCAACTAAAGATGTTTTGTGCTGCCATGTATAGAGGCTCATGCGACAGAGAACTAAGTCCACTTGGCAGAAAGACCTCTTCCAGGCTAGTCTCCCATGAGGCCACATCAAAAGCCTCTGACATACCTTGTGTTGGATGAACCAAGCTAATTTGTGCCTGGATTCCTCATCCACAAGAACGGTGAGAAATTAAATATATGATTTTTTCAGATGTGAGGTATTGGTGCAATATATTAACAGAGGAAAATACCCCTAAGAATACCAGGCCTCAGCATCTCTCCCTGCCCTATTCCCTCTCCTTGATCTCCTCTGCATTTCCCCTCAGCCACACTGACTGCCTTTTTCACCTCCTCTGACCAAACCAGCTTCTATTAGTCAGTATCTACAGAAGGGGTCCCTTTTTTTCTCAGCATCCTAAATCCAGATGTGTGCAGATATAACACTTTTTTGTTATTATCTTCACGTCAATGTCACCCTCAGTGAGACCTTTCATACCTTTCTCTCCAATGACTCCCCAGTCTTGTTTCACAGCACACGGTCTTGTGTAGTATACAGCACTTCTTTTCTTTCATGTGTTGTTGTTTTCATGCTTTTGTCCATATCCAGACTGTGCGTTCCTAAAAGCAGAGAGTTCATGGTGTTTTCAGCTCCACCCATGGGCCCACCAAGGTACCTAAGGATTTAGTGCATAGTTAGTGCACTAAGTGTATACTGCACTTAGTACATAGGAATAAATAAATGAGAACTTGGCTGAAGCCACTTCTCATTTCATCCACCTCAACTGCAGGGATAAATTCCACTAAGAGATTCAAATAGACTCAGGGTAAGGGGATGAACACAACAGCCTCTTCTGGAGAATTTCCACTGGAGTGACTCCCACAGAAGTCCCTAGATACCATTGCAAAAGAGGCCTCCTGCATTGTGGTCACTAGTTCTAGCATTACAGTGATAGGCAGGCACAGCACCTAAGAAAAGGATAGTTTTTTTCTGTGTGTCCTCAAGGTAGTGTATTTCCAGAATCACTGGGAAAACGATCAGGACCTATGGGCTCCGAAGGCAGAGTAAAAGACCTCAGAAGCCTCCTTTCATCCCTTTCCTGCCTCTCCATTGGTGTCCTATTTACAAATATGAGATCTCACCTCACCCAGAAGAGTGACCCTGCACCCATCCATACCTATCTAAATGAGGATCCTGTTGGACCTGTGGAGACTGTTCTTGTCCCTGGACTCCAGACACGATGTACAGTTATCAGGCATTCCCCAGAAAAAATAGACACGTGATAAACAGGTAGCCAACATGACTAAACATCAGAAAATTGGAAGCCAAGTACAAAATGAGACATCATATGACCTCCATTGGAAGAGCTATCATAAAAAGACAAGATTAAGAAATGCTGCTGAGAATGTGGAGAAAAGGGACCCCTTGAGCACTGTTGGGATCACACATTAGTACGGTTTCTATGCAAAACATATGGTGGTTCCTCAAAATTTAAAAAGAGAACTACCATATGTTCAAACATTTCCACTTCTGGGACCATATCTGTAGAAAACAGAAGGATATGGCTAGGAAATGCCAGCATCTCCATGATCAGGAAGCTCTATTTTCAACACCAAGACATGAGAAAGTCCATGCCCATCAGTAGCTAATAAAGAAGTGTTAGCTGTAGAATGGAATAGGAGTCTGCCATAGGAAAGGAAATCTCAGTACTGTGTGGTAACGGTACTGGATTTTGAAGGCCTTATGCCAAGTGAAATGAGTGAGATAGAGAATGGCACATATATGTATTCCCTTTTTTATGTATTCCCTTATGAGTGGAATCTGAAACAGAAGAAAGAAGAAAAAATAAATTCAGAAAAAGAGATCAGATTGAAGTAACCAGAATGGCGGTTGAGGGAAAGGTGGAAAGGTACAAACTTTCAACTTTAAGATAAATAAGTAAAAGTGATTTACAGTACAACATGATGGTTACAGTGAATACTGCTTTATATTGTATCTGAGAGTTGGCAAGAGAGTATTGAGAGTTCTCATCACAAGGAAAATTGTTTTTTTATTTACTATATTTCTGTATCTATCAGAGATTATGGTGTTTAAGCAAACTTATTCTGGTAATCGTGTCACAATATAGGAATGCAAAATCATTATGCTGTTTACCTTCAACATACAAGGTGCTCTATGTCAATCATATCAATAAAACTGGGGCCATTATTGGAATATTCATCATTAGGATTGGAAAAGTTTACTTGGTAAAAGTAATGACACCTAAACAAAACTTTAAACGGGAGACCCTGTCAGTAGTCAGTATATTATGATGTGGATTAAAAAAATCCAACAATTTGCCTAAAAAGAATCAATTCTTATTTTAAAAAATCATTGAATGTAAATTGAAGTGGATGCAATGGAATTTTTAAGTTGTGTGAAATTTTAAAAACAGACGGAGAAATAAATTGGCCCTGAAATCAATCTTTTCAAAAGCTCTTTTATGCTTTCAAAAATTTTTATTTAGGGATCCCTGGGTGGCGCAGTGGTTTGGCTCCTGCCTTTGGCCCAGGGTGCGATCCTGGAGACCCGGGATCGAATCCCATGTTGGGCTCCCGGTGCATGGAGCCTGCTTCTCCCTCTGCCTGTGTCTCTGCCTCTCTCTCTCTCTCTATGTGTGACTATCATAAATAATAAATAAAAATTTTTAAAAAATTTTTGATTTGAAGTCTTTAAGTACTTGGGCATGTGACAAAAACATTTTGTTTGAGCAAAGTTGTCTCAATAAACGTGGCTGAGATAAAATAGCAACAGTATAATTGGAGAGTATAAAGGAAAGACTACATAATCCTTTCCACATTTCTGTTTCCAGTTTTTAAATGAAATATATTTTATTTATTATTTTTTATGATTGTATTTATTTATTCATGAGAGACACACTCACCCACAGAGGGAGAGAGAGAGAAACAGAGACAGAGACTGAGACAGAGAAAAGAAAGGTAGAGACACATGAGGAGGGAGAAGCAGACTCCATTCAGGGAGCCTGATGTGGGAATTGTTCCCCAGACTCCGAAATCATGTCCTGAGCTGGAGGCAGGTGCTTAACCATAGAGTCACCCAGGCATCCCTGAAATACATTTTATTGTTGCACAATACACATGGTCAAAAACCTACCGTCTATAAATCTATGTTATAGATTTATGTTTATTTTTATGTTTCATTAATTACATTATTATTCCAGTACATTGCAATCATATTAAATGCATTTATAGGTTTGTACATCCTCCCTATACTCCATCTTCAGAACGCATTTCTTCTTGTAAAACTAAAACTTTCTACCATGAGTCAGAAAACTCCCACTACTGCCTAATTCCACCCCTTGGCAAACACAATTCTTTCTGTCTTTACAAATCTACTTTAATTTTGGAAGACGAATAGGAAGTATCTGGAAAAGAGATGTCTAAATGTGTTTCTCTAGACTCATAAATGAGGCCAGCACCTTCCTAAAACCTTTTGCCCAGGATACACACTGCTCTGCTCTGCTAGGCACCTTCAAATGTGCTAGACCTCCTGACATCCACAGGCTTCTGGGACAAAACTGAGAGGGGCCCTTGGTCCAAATCTCTCACACAGATGCAAGATTTCCCCAGGCTTCCTATTTAAGGCAAATAAATTTGCTCTAAAACACAGGATAATCCTTTCTCCAAAGGTGAATCTAGTTTTTCAAAAGAGAGCCAATTGATGGAAATGGATACACAAGATGCCAAAAATCTTCAGAAGAGTTAAAAGTGGGATAATGTGGAGAATTGAGTGAGTAGCACAATCTCACAACAACCTGGCTTCTGCCTGAATCAGTGAGTGAAGCATCTGCCTTCAGCCCAGATAATGATCCCATGATACTGGGTTGAACCCTGCATCAGGCTCCCATCTCGGTGAGTATCCTGCTTCTCACTCTCTTTCTGTCCCTGGCCCCGCTAATGCTCCTTCATTCAGTCTCTCTCTCAAATAAATAAAATCCTTAAAAAATGAATTTCTCAAAATCTTATGGATCTTTTTGGGTTTTTATAAAATACATCAACAGCCTTATCTACCTTCCCTGCCAAGATATTGGACAGATGTATGTCAAATGAGGATAACTCTCAGGAGCATGGTTTATTCTAGTCTTTACTTTTCCACTCAGACTTAAGCATTCTATTCCATTTGGTCCAGGGTAGGGGAAAGGAAACAGGTGCAACCTGCAGATATGGCCTCTTCTCTCCAGGGAACTGGAGAATATGCAACAGCCTGTTGGCTCTTGGGGAGCCCTCCGATTCACCATGAATATAATCTGGGAATGCCTCCCCAATTCCTTGGGGTGGAGTGCCAGTCCCTATGGAAAGTGGTGTTATCCAGTCTTGGTCATCAGGTGACGCCCCTGCACTCAGCTCTCCCTTGTCCATGCACACACACACACACACACACACACACATCCATGTGTGCACACAATGATGGCTCACACAAAACTTAGAAATATATACCCCACATTATATGACACTCTGAGACCTGCCCTCAACTGATCAAAGAATTCAATCAGGAGAATGAGAAAGAGTAGACAGCCACCAAACATCTACTTCTTTGTCTTGTTTCTTAACAGAAACCTATCTTTACTTAAGTAGAAAAATTCTCAGCAAATTCTACCTTTCTCAGGCTTCCCAACAGCTAGGGTGTCTAACAAAACATAAGTCCAAGTGGCTAGGTAGGATTACAGACATCTAGTGTATGAAGGGACACTGGAAGGTCCTCCTCTTACCTTTCCCTACTTGCTTTTGTTTGTTGCCTAGAACAAAGATGTGAGGGGTGGAACTACAGCCATCTCTCTTGGACCAAGAATATTGGACAAACTAGAACCATGGAACCAGGGCCAACCACCAGGTATCTCTGGACATTTATTACATGTCAAAAGTGAATACACATCAATCAGTATACACACTTATATCTCTGTGTTTCATATTCTGTTACTGAGAGATGGGTGTAGCTCATAACTTTTATAAAAGATAAAAGATATGAGAGAAGGGAAAAGGCACCCTGGTGGACATTCTCAGAAAGGAAGGAGATGGTATTATCAAACAAGAAGAAGAAAGTTGACCAAAGAGACAAATTTCCTTCTCACAAATACAAACCAAGGCAGAGGAGGAGGTATGGCATTTTTTGAGCCCACCTGAGGGGTAAACAGACAGGCAGTGTCTCACATCTGGGGATAGGAGAGACCATGTGGTAAATGAGTAAGGCGTCAGATCCTGGGTGAGAATGGAGGTTTTAGAAACTCCGCTCAGATGATAGTCACCAGGAGAGCATTGCATCGTAGGCACAGGGACACAGGGAATGATGTGGCTAGCATCAGCAGGACCCCACACATATGTGGTCCAAAGAGCCCCTGGCTCAGGAGTCTCCCTGGCCATATGGGCCACCAGCTCCAGCGAAGTCCCCCCTCTCCAGTTACTGTGTGTGGGCTGCTCTAAAAACATTCACCACAGAACAAAGCAGAACCCAAACATCTGAGGTCAGATTCCAGGTCCTCAGTGCATCTGTGGGGAAATGCTCCACCTTTGTATACTTGCACAAAGGGAAGCAATACACAGTCAAGTCAGCTCATGGTGTTGTCAGAAGGAGAACCTAGTGAGTGTTCATGAAGCACTTAGTACTGGCAGAGTCAGCACCACTCTAGTAATAATGCTTGAGGAGGTATCAAAGAGGATCTGTGAAAGCATATGACCTGTTATGTATACTTAACTCTGAGAAACAAGTGTTACTAGAATGCAGCTTCCAGCTAGCATTATCTTTGGTCAGGCTTTAACCCATACCACATATATGTGTACACCTGTATGTCAACTGACCTAATTTGAACTCTGAGAAAGAAGTTATTGCAGACAGTGGGTTTTACCTATTCTCTTGTGTGTTGATCTTAGAAACTATCTCAAAAGGGAATCCCTGGGTGGCTCAGAGGTTTAGCACCTGCCTTAGGCTGAGGATGTGATTCTGGAGTCTCTGAATCAAATCCTGCATAGGGAGTCTTACATGGAACCTGCTTCTTCCTCTGCCTCTCTCTCTCACTCTCTCTCTACCTCTATCTCTCTCTGTCTCTCTCATGAATAAAAAATAAAATCTTAAAAAAAACTATCTTGGGATCCCTGGGTGGCTCAGCGATTTAGCGCCTGCCTTTGGCCCAGGGTGTGATCCTGGAGTCCTAGGATAGAGTCCCATGTCAGGCTCCCAGCATGGAGCTTGCTTCTCCCTCCTGTGTTCTCTGCCTCTCTCTCTCTCTCTCTCTCTCTCTCTCTCTCTGTCTATCATGGATAAATAAATAAGTCTTTAAAAAGAACTATCTCAAAGTGTTTTTGAAAGCATCAGGCAAGTAGCAACACTTATCCATGAAAAGAAGTTTACTAGAAGGCAGTTTGAAATTAGCATCTCATTTGGCGATTTTACCCTTAGAGTCTGAGTCACGATCAGGGGTAGAGGTAAGCGTTTAGGTAAGGGGTCAAGTTAGGGACTAGGATTAGGGCCTATGTTTAGGGTTCAGGTAAGAGGCTAGGGTTAGGGGTTGGGGTTCAGATTTGGGTAGTGGTTTGGTATTGGGATAGGGGTTTGGACGGGTTATGAATAGGGGTTTGGGTTGAGATTGGGGTTGGAGTTCGATGGGTTTGGGTTATGGGATTGGGTATGGGTTCAAGAACAGATTATGGATTCCAGTCAGGTCTCAGTCAGGGTTCAGGTCAGGGTATAGTGTCAGATTACTGTTAGGATTATGGTTAGAGTTAGGTTTCAGTTTAGGGTTTTGGTTCAGGAAGAGTTCTTCTTAGGGTTGGGGTTAGGATTCAGGTTAGGGTTAGGTTTCGGGCATGGTTCAGGTTAAGGTTTGGGTTAGGGTTACAGTTCGAGTTAGGGTTCATGTTGTTTTGGTATAGGGATAGGGTTATGGGTTAGGGTCGGGTTCTGGACCAGGTTCAGGTCGGGTTAGGGTCCATGTGGGTTTTGGGTTAGGGTTCAATTGTCATTCAGGTTAGGGTTTTGATTAGATTTTGGGTTAGGGTTAGGGTTCAGGTGGGGGTTCATGTTAGGTTTAGGGTTAGGGGTTAGGTTCGGTTTCAGGTTTGGTTAGGATTTGTGATCGGGTTCGGGTTAATGTTGGGGCTCGGGTTTGGGTTCGGGTTAGGTTTGGGGTTAGGAATAGGTTCGGTTTTGGGGTTAGGTTTAGGGGTTAGTGTTAGTTTTGTTTTGGGTTTGGCATCCCATTGGCTGCTCTCTTGACATATTTGTCTCTTCACAGGAAACCCCCAAAATGAAACACTCCCAGTGGAAATCAAAAGATCTATGAGATCCTGGCCTCTGAGTGTCTGTCCCCAGCCACAACCTCTGTAGTCTCCTAACATTATTTGTGGAGGCATCAAAGTTCTCCTTCTAGATCCAATGACCAACCAAAGTTTTTTTTTCCAACCAAAGTTTTACTTGATGTTTTACAAAATTTCTAAGGATATTTATTAATTTCTTGAAGATAGAGACTAAGCAGGGTGAGCAGAAGAGGGAGCGAGAGAATCAGGGAGCTCAGTATAGGGTTCTAACCCTGGATTCTGGATCATGACCTGACAATAAGCCAGAAGCCTAACTGACTGAGATAGTGTGGGATGTCACTAAGGAAGTGAAGTCACTTTTTCAAGATTCTAGTATCTGGGACACTTCATTCAGAACTATCTGGAGCACCTTCTTGGAAGATGAATGCTTACCCCATGTCATCTCCTTAACAGTACATCATGAGCCAATACTGCCATAGCCACAACTCCCTGAAAATGCAAGTAAGATTCTATTTTTGAGGAGACAGAACTGAATTCAGACTTTGATTTCTCTGCTTGCTTTCCCAGTTCTGTGTCCTGTCTTTCCCACTGTGTCTCTCACATGGTCCCTAGTTTCCCAACCTGTATGGTGGTACTAGAATCAGGCTAGATTCTACTTCCTAGGGACATCACCATGTGTCTATGAATGATATTTTTAACATGTGTGGGCTAGTATCCTGTGTATCTGAGGTGGAAATTGAAAGATGGAAGACTGAAAAGAGGGGTGGGATGTGGCATGGAGTTCCACTTGAAAGTAGCCTGGTTTCCAGCAACATAATACCACAATGGTCACTTTTCCTCTGGCCTCATTTCAATGGGGGAAGCATGATGGGTTGGAAATGCTCCAATATGCAGACATGGTCATCTTTAGTAGTAAAACTCTCCACTTGTTTCCTGTTACATTTACAATGAGACACTATTGCCTCGTTAGGACCTCTGAGGACTGCAGCCTTCACAATGGCTCACAACCTGTGGCATAAGTAACACTGTATAACCCTGAGGTGATTATTGACTGGCACCTGACCTATATAATACAGCCAGCACAATGGAATGTCTCTTCTAAGTTCCAATTGGAACTATGGTTAGGGTTGGGGTTAAGGTAGGGTTTAGGGTTAGGGTTAAGTTTTAGGTGTAGGGTTGGGGTTAAGGTTAGGGTTTAAGGTTAGGGTTAGAGTTAGGGTTAAAGTTTAGGATTTCTGGTTTGGGGATAGCATTTATATGTAGGGTTAGGGTTAGTGTTATGTTTATAGTTTGGTTTTGTGTTGAGGTTTGGGATTGGGTCAGTTTACGGTCAGTTTAGGTTTTGGTTGGAGTTCAAATAGTGTTCAGGTTAGGGTTCGGATCAGTGTTCGTGTTAGGGTTAGTGTTCTGATCATTGTTATGTTAGGGTTAGGGTTAGGGTTAGGTTCAAGTTTCGGACTCTGGTTGAGGTTAGCTGTTCTGGTTAGGGTTGGTGTTCGAGTTAGTGTTCGTGTTCAGCTTAGGGTTAGGGTTTGGGTTAAGATTCGTGTTAAAGGTTAGGGTTAAGGTTTGGGTTCAGTTTCATGTTTGGAACCGCTTTTACTGCTCTCTTTTACTCATTTGCTTCTTCACAGGAAGCCACCAAACTGAACTCTTCCCAATGGAAATCAAGAGATCTATGAGATGCTGAGCTTTGAGAGTCGCTCCCAAGCCGCAACCCCTGTAGTCTCCCAATGTGCAATTTGGAGTCATCAAGGTTATCCTTCTGGATCCAAAGACCAATCAAAATTTTATGACATTTTTGAACTAGGGATGATGGAAAGGGAGGAGGGCAGGGGGTGGGGGTGAATGGGTAACGAGCACTGAGGGGTCACTTGACGGGATAAGCACTGGGTGTTATTCTGTATGTTGGTAAATTGAACATCAATAAAAATAAATTTATTATTAAAAAAATTTATGACGTTTTACAACATCTGTATGGATATTTAAAAAGTTCTGGAGAGAAAGAATTAGCAGGGTGAGCAGCAGAGGTAGCAGGAGAAGCAACGTCCCACTGAACAGGGAACCTATAGGGCACAAATACAGTACTCTGGGATCATGATCTGAACTGAAGGCAGAGGTCTAACTGACTGAGACACCCAGTGCCCTCACTTGATCTTATCGTCCATCATAATGGTCCAAAGGTGGGTGGAACCATTCATCCCATGAGTCAGCCATGAAGATGTCACATCTAACAAACTATGGACATCCGTGCTTGAGAAGTGTAGAGTGATTGACTGTCCAACACTCTGATTAGACTTGAGACCAAGACACTGTATCTACTGTATTCCTTCAATGATCTTAGTGATTAGAAATGTGTCTGCAATACAAGGTGCTTAATATATATTCTTGAATGAAAGAATCCCTACAAGCACTTTCCATTTACTGAGTGGACTTTGAGCTGGTCTGCCTTCCCCCAGTGACATCTACTCTGGGCACATAAAGGACAAGTAGCAAGGCCAGTTAGATGGAATCCTAGAAGTGCTTTGCAAACAGGAAAACTGCCTGCTTTCAATGTGCTACTGTAAACCTAGAGTGCCAAAGGTCCATGAGGGTTGATGTGGAGAGCTTCTTCGCCAGGGAAGAAAGAACTGATACACATGACGATGCCCAGCAGTTTTTACTTTGGGGCCAGACACCAGATAAGTCTATGCCATGTTTTCTCTCAGGATTTCCCACAGTACCCGCATGAACTTCATACTCTTACCACAGCTCTTTTTAGAGGAGGAAAAGGTGCTCAGAGAGGTGTAGTGACATTCCCAAAATATATCAGTAGAACAGGTAAGCCATACCCCTTGTGCTGTGTATGGGGTGGTCACTCACCCGTGGAACTGCTGACCCAGGACCTGTTGGGTTGCAGTGAACACCTGGTAGATAAAGAAAATGATTGGGTTGTTTGAGAGGCTTTCTCCTGGAAGGATGGTTACAGGGACTGTTCAAAATTACCCAACCTGCCTTCCTTGAGCCCCAGCATGGTACAAGCCTCACCCAGGGACAGGATTGATAATCCTTTTTCACACCAGAGACACAAGGATGAGCACTGTCATCATCAAAACACAAACCCTGGGAAAATCAGGGTCTAATGCTCAGACCAGAGACTCCCATTCTCTCAGGAGGTTGTACAAGACAAAAGACTTTAGCACCCACACAGAAAAAGGTTATATACTTCAAAGTACCATTGGTTAGAGGGGAGACATGATAAACCATTGGGAACTACAGCACATTTTGTTAGTTGATAAACAACAGCATTTCTCTCAACTAATAGATTTAAGACCAGTATACCATTGAGTCATCAGTAAATATCCCTACAGCAGATCGAACACAAGGCTAGAACCTCAAATGCTGCTCAAGATCACATGTTTGGCCTGAGAATAGACCAAAGCCTATACTGCATGGCATTTCCTCGAAGATGTGGTAGAGTGGTCTCTTCCAGACATAGGGAGTAAGGTTCAGGGGAGATCACCTTCTACTGCAGGACCCAGGGGAGCCAATGATTCTAGTTTGTGTTCTTGGCTTGTCCTGATTTTTCTGTGTCTTGAGTTTGACCATAAATGTAACCTCTTCACACCCCAGACCCACAAAGGATGTAGTAGGTGTCCGGATGCACCTGTACAAGTCAGCTGATATGGAGTTATTTAATCCCTAGAAGAACACATCCAAGATTTACTGTGTGGATCTCTACAGAAAAAGATAGAGCTAGATTCTTCAGTCAAGAGGCATCAGAGGCCTTCCCCCAAATATGGTGTTCCAAGTTTTGACAGATCAATCAACTAAAGCAGTCTGTGGGAACACATAGGTGTTCCTTTCTACACTGCTGAAATGGCAAGAGAATGACATTAGGTCTAATGCCAAGGGCCTTGAAATACTAAATAACTGGCAGATGCCTCATTTATGGAGTACTATGAAGATCTGTAAGGACACAGCTCATGACCTGTTGGGCTACAATGATCTGATGTGTTCTGACAGACAGCACCTTATAGAGAAACATATAGAATGGCTTCATCCCATCCTTCCTTTTGTGTTAAATTACGCTCTTTAGTGTGATGATTTGTATGGGCTTGGAGATGTTCTGCAGGGACCATGGAGCTGGGTTCTACACAGGATATCAGGGACGCATAGGTGATATAATAAAAAGAGTAGTGAAACACAAAGATACACATTGCCCCCAACCCCCACTCTTCAAAAACATGAAATATATTCTACCCCATTCCAACATAGGTGAAGAATGTCTTCCCACCTCATACATATCTGTAGGTTAGGAGTAGGGGTTCTGATCTCTTTGCAGTTGGGTCTGTGGGGCTTTCATATGAAAACATTAAGGGAGGGCCCCAGATTTCTCTCCATGTTTGTGTGGGGGCCATAATTTCACGGAAAACCCTCTTCCCATTCTCAAAACAGAGCAGCACTGATTCTTGTTTTCCTAGTGCCTGTGAAAATTCTCTCAGGAGGTAAAATATTTGAAGCCACAGACCATCTACTCCAAGATCTTCTGGGTGCAGGTTTGTAAATACACTGTCCTGCATATACAGGGCCAAGAGACATTAGGTTCTTCCCTGGACATCACCACAAAGGGATACCCCATTAGAAACCCTGTTCTCCATTCAGGCTGCAGGGGCAGCTGAGGTGACATGTGGTACAGAGGAAGCCAATTGAAAGAGAATCTTGGGCTTATGACTAGCATATTTGAAGTTGAGCTTCGTCCCCAGCACTCACCTTCTCATCTTGCCTACTATGACCAGGGATTTGAACACATAAGAAGTGTCAAGATTCCACCACCTGGCAGCTGATTTCTGCCCAGGAAGGGCAAGTTCCTCTCCTCTGTCCACTCTACAGACACACAAACACACACACACTTCCTCTCTCTCTCTCTCTCTCTTTCCCTTCCCCCCCCTCTCTCTCTCACACACACACACAGAGACACACACACACAATGAGGGTAAAAGGTGTGAGCCAGATCAGCTTACCTCACAGTCTCGTCTGATCTCGAATGGGATTCACCAGTTGACCTGTGGTACCTCTTGTTGTCTCCCACCAAATAACTGGAAGCTTCAGAGAAGAGGGCCAAGTTGACATAGAGGGAGACATGAAAATATCTCCCTCTGGATGCTCCTGAGTCCAGGGCACCTGAAAGTAGGACAAGACCGACAGAACATCTTGTTGTCTTGACCTTCTCCAGTTAGGTCATCTGGAAAGTGAGAAGTTCTAGAATGCAGGTTCCTGTTTACCAGAGTTCTAAATCAGTTGGGGACTGGTCAAAAAGGAAGTGAAGTCACTTTTTCAAGATTTCAGCACCTGGGCCCCTTCCTTAAATCAGATTATCCAGAGCTACTTCTTGGTAGATGACTGCTTACCCCACGGCATCTCCTTAACTGACCTTCATGTGCCAAAAATGCCAAAGCCACAACTCTCTGAAAATGCAAGTAAGGTCCGACTTTTGATGATACAGAGCTGAACTCAGACCTTTATTTCTTTGCTTGATTTCCCAGTTCTCAGTCTTATCTTAGGCATTGAATCTCTCACAAGACCCTAATTTCTCAGCCTGCACGGTGGTAGAATCAGGCTACAATCTACTTCCTGGGGACATCATCAGGTGTATATGGATGATAATTAATACATAGGGGCAGCTATCCTGTGTTTGTGAGGCTCAAATTGAAGGAAGGAAGATTATCAAGTATGGTTGTGATGTGGCATGGAGAGGCCTCAATTCCAGCACTGTATTGTCACACTGTCACTTTCCCTCTTGTCTCATTTCAATGGTGACCCCCGGATGGGTTAAAATGCTCCAAGATGCAGACATGGTCATCTTCTGTAGTAAAACTGTCCAAAAGTATTCCTGTTGTATTATTTATTATTTATTTATTTATTTATTTATTTATTTATTTATTTATTTATTTAAGATTTATTTATTTATGATAGAGGGGAGAGGCAGAGAAACAGGCAAAGGGAGAAGCAGAATCCATGCCAGAAGCCCGATGCGGGACTCAATCGGAGGACTCCAGGACCACACCCTGGGCCACAGGCAGGCACTGAACAGCTGAGCCAACCAGGGATCACAGCATTTTTCTTTTTTTCTTTTTAATAATAAATTTATTTTTTATTGGTGTTCAATTTGCCAACATACAGAATAACAACCAGTGCTCATCCTATCAGTGCCCCATCAGTGTCCATCACCCAGTCACCACCACCCACTACCCTCCTAACCTTTCACCACCTCTAGTTCATTTCCCAGAGTTAGGAGCCTTCATGCTCTGTCTCCCTTTCTGATATTTCCTACCCATTTCCTCTCCCTTCCCTTCTATTCCCTTTCATTATTACTTATATTCCCCCCAAAAATTAGAACATAGAATGTTTGTCCTTCTCTGATTGACTTATTTCACTCAGCAAAATACCCTCCAGTTTCATCCATGTTGAAGGAAATGGTGGGTATTTGTCATTTCTAATGGCTGAGTAATATTCCATTGTATCCATAAACCACATCTTCTTTATCCATTCATCTTTTGATGGACACCGAGGCTCCTTCCACAGTTTGGCTATTGTGGACATTGCTGCTAAGAACATTGGGATGCAGGTGTCCCGGCATTTCATTGCATCTGTATCTGGAGTAAATCGTCAACAGTGCAATTGCTGGGTCATAGGGCAAGTCTATTTTAACTCTTTGAGAAACCTCCACACAGTTTTCCAGAGTGGCTGCACCATTTCACATTCCCACTATCAGTGTAAGAAGGTTCCCTTTTCTCCAAATCCTCTCCAAAATTTGTAGTTTTCTGTCTTGTTAATTTTCCCCATTCTCACTGGTGTGAGGTGGTATCTCATTGTGGTTTTGATTTGTATTTCCCTGAAGGCAAGTGAGCATTTTCTCATGTGCATGTTGGCCATGCGTATGACTTCCTCTGTGAGATTTCTCTTCATGTCTTTTGCCCATTTCATGATTGGATTGTTTGTTTCTTTGGTGTTGAGTTTAATAAGTCCTTTATAGATCTTGGAAATTAGCCCTTTATCTGATATGTCATTAGCAAATATCTTCTCCCATTCTGTAGCTTGTCTTTTAGTTTTGTTGACTGTATTCTTTGCTGTGCAAAAGCTTCTTATCTTGATGAAGTCCCCATAGTTCATTTTTGCTTTTGTTTCTTTTGCCTTCATAGATGTATCTTGCAAGAAGTTACTGTGGCTGAGTTCAAAAAGGATGTTGCCTATGATGTCCTCTAGGATTTTGATGGAATCTTGTCTCACATTTAGATCTTTCATCCAGTTTGAGGTTATCTTTGTGTATCGTGCAGAGAGTGGTCTAGTTTCATTCTTCTCCATGTTGATGTCCAATTTTCCCAGGACCATTTATTTTAATTTTTTATGTTTATTTATTTATAATAGTAACAGAGAGAGAGAGAGAGAGGCAGAGACACAGACAGAGGGAGAAGCAGGCTCCATGCACCGGGAGCCTGACATGGGATTTGATCCCGGGTCTCCAGGATCGCGCCCTGGGCCAAAGGCAGGCGCTAAACCGCTGCGCCACCCAGGGATCCCACCCAGCACCATTTATTGAAAAGACTGTCTTTCTTCCAATGAATAGTCTTTCCTCCTTTATCGAATATTAGTTGGCCATAATGATCACGGTCCACTTTTGGGTTCTCTATTCTGTTCCATTCAACTATGTGTCTGATTTTGTACCAGGACCACAATGTCTTGATGACCACATCTTTGTAGTACAACCTGAAATCTGGCATTGTGATGCCTCCAGATATGGCTTTCTTTTTTAAAATTCCCCTGGCTATTCAGGATCTTTTCTGATTCCACACAAATCTTAAAATAATTTGTTCTAACTCTCTGGAGAAAGTCCACTTTATTTTGATAGGGATTGCATTAAACATGTAAATTGCCCTGGGTAACATGGACATTTTCACAATATTAATTCTTCCAATCCATGAGCATGGAATATTTTTCCATCTCTTTGTGTCTTCCTCAATTTCTTTCAGAAGTGTTCTATAGTTTTTAGCGTATAGATCCTTTACCACTTTGGTTAGGTTTATTCCTAGGTATCTTATGCTTTTGGGTGCAATTTTATATGGGTTTGACTCCTTAATTTCTCTTTCGTCAGTCTCATTGTGAGTCTATAGAAATGCCACTAATTTTCGGGCATTGATTTTGTTTCCTCCCACGCTACCAAATTGCTGTATGAGTTCTAGCAATCTTGGGATGGAGGCTTTTGGTTTTTCTATGTAAAGTATCATGTCATCGGCAACGAGGGAGAGTTTGACTTCTTCTTTGGCAATTTGAATGCCTTTAATATCTTTTTGTTGCCTGATTGCTGAGGCTAGGACTTCCAGTAGTATGTTGAAATCAGTGGTGATAATGAACATCCCTGTCTTGTTCCTGATCTAGGAGAAAGGATCCCAGTGCTTCCCCATTGAGAATTATAGTTGTTGCGGGCTTTTCGTAGATGGGTGTTCCCTCAATCCCTACACGCTGAAGGATTTTGATCAGGAATATATGCTGTATTTTGTCAAATGCTTTCTCTGCATATAATGAGAGGATCATATGGTTCTCGGTCTTTCTCTTGCTGATATGATGAATCACACTGATTGTTTTACGAGTGTTCAACCAGCCTTGTGTCCCGGGGATAAATCCTATTTGGACATGGTGAATAATTTTCTTAATGTACTGTTGGGTCCTATTGGCTAGTATCTTGTGGAGAATTTTTGCATCCATGTTCATCAGGGATATTGGTCTGTAATTCTCCTTTTTGGTGGGGTCTTTGTCTGGTTTTGGAATTAAGGTGATTCTGGTCTAATAGAACGAATTTGGAAGTACTCCATCTCTTTCTATCTTTCCAAACAGCTTTAGTAGAGTTTCTTCCTTAAACGTTTGATAGAATTCCCCTGGGAGCCATCTGGCCCTGGACTTTTGTGTCTTGGGAAGTTTTTGATGACTGCTTCAATTTCTTCGCTGCTTATTGTCCTATTCCGGTTTTCTATTTCTTCCTGTTCCATTTTTGATAGGTTGTGGCTTGCCAGAAATGCGTCCATTTCATCTTTATTGCCTCATTTGTTGGCATATAGGTGTTCATAATATGTTTTTAACATCATTTGTATTTCCTTGGTTTTGGTAGTGATCTCTCCTTTCTCATTCATGATTTTATTAATTTGAGTCTTCTCTCTCTTCTTTTTAATAAGGCTGGCTAAAGTTTTACCTATCTATTAATTCTTGCAAAGAACCAACACCTGGTTTTGTTGATCTGTTCCACAGTTCTTCTGATCTCGATTTCATTGAGTTCTGCTCGAATCTTTATAAACTCTCTTCTTCTGCTGGGTGTAGGATCCATGTGCTGTTTTTTCTCTAGCTCCTTTATGTGTAAGATTAGCTTTTGTGTTTGAGTTCTTTCCAGTTTTTGAATGGATTCTTGTATTGCGATGTATTTCCCCCTTATGACTGTTTTTGAGCATCCTAAAGGTTTTGAACGGTTGTAACTTCATTCTCATTAGTTTCCATGAAACTTTTAATTCTTCTGTAAGTTTCTGGTTGACCCTTTCATTTTTTAGCAGGATAGTCCTTAACCGCCACGTGTTTGAAGTCCTTCCAAACTTCTTGTTGTGATTTAGTTCTAATTTCAAGGCATTTTGGTCTGAGAATATGCAGAGGATGATCCCAATCTTTTGGTATCAGTTCAGACCGGATTTGTGACCCTGTATGTGGTCTATTCTGGAGAAAGTTCCATGTGCACTTGAGAAGAATGTGTATTAAGTTGAGTTTGCATGTAAAGTTCTGTAGATATCTGTGAAATCCATCTGGTTCAGTGTATCATTTAAAGCTTTCATTTCTTTGGAGATGTGTTTATAAGACCTATTGAGTATAGAAAGTGCTAGATTGAAGTCGCCAAGTATAAGTGTATTATTATCTAAGTATTTCTTCACTTTGGTATTAATTGGTTGATATATTTTGCAGCTCCAAATTCAGGGCATATATATTAAGGATTGTTAAGTCCTCTTGTTGGATAGACCCCCCTTTAAGTATGATATGGTGTCCCTCCACATCTCTCACTACAGTCTTTGGGGTAAATTTGAGTTTATCTGATATAAGGATGGCTACCCCTGCTTTCTTTTGAAAATCATTTGAATGTTAAATGGTTCTCCAACCTTTTATTTTCAGGCTGTATGTGTCCTTCTGTCTAAAATTAGTGTCTTGTAGACAGCAATTAGATGTGTCTTGCTTTTTTATCCGGTCTGAATCCCTGCGCCTTTTGATGGGGTCATTAGGCCCGTTCACGTTCAGAGTTACAATTGAAATATATGAGTTTAGTGTCATCATGATATCTATTCAATCCTTGCTTTGGTGGATTGCTCCACTGGACTTCTTCTTAAAGGGGAATTTTAAGAGTTCTCCCTTAAAATTTCTTGCAGTACTGGTTTGGAGGTCACATATTCTTTCAGTTCCTGCCTGTCTTGGAAGCTCTTTATCTCTCATTCATTCTGAATGAGAGCCTTGCTGGATAAAGTATTCTTAGTTGCATGTTCTTATCATTTAGGACCCTGAATATATTCTCCCAGCCCTTTCTGGCCTGCCAGGTCTCTGTGGAGAGGTTTGCTGTTACCTTAATTCTCCTGCTAATAAAAGTCAGGGATTTCTTGTCTCTTGATGCTTTAAGGATCTTCTCTTTATCTTTGGAATTTGCAAGCTTACCTCTTAAATGCCGAGGTGTTGAACAGTTTTTATTGATTTTACGGGGGGAGGGGTGTCTCTCTATTTCCTGGATCTGAATGCCTGTTTCCCTTCCCAGATTAGGAAAGTTTTCAACTATGTTTTGTTCAAGTACATATTCTAGGCCTTGTCCCATTCGACACCCTCTGGAACCCCAATTTAATGTAAGCTTTTCTTCCTCAGGCTGTCATTCATTTCCCTTAACTATCTTCATGGTCTTTTAATTGTTTGTCTCTTTTTTCCTCCGTTTCCCTCTTTGCCATGAACTTGTCTTCTATGTCACTCACTCGTTCTTCCACCTTGTTAATCATCATTGTTAGGACTTCTAGTTTGGATTTCGTCTCATTCAATTTATTTTTAATTTCTGCCTCATTATATCTAAATTCTGCAGTCATGAAGTCTCTTGAGTCCTTTATGCCTTTTTCTAGAGCCACCAGTAGCTTTATAATAGTTCTTCTGAATTGGCTTTCTGACTTTGAATTGTAATCCAAATTTTGTAACTCTGTGGGAGAGAGAACTGTCTCTGATTCTTTCTTTTGAGGTGACTGTTTCCTTCTAGTCATTTTGCTCAGTGCAGAGTGGCCGAAAACAAGTTGTTATGGGAAAAGGATAAAAAGAGAGGAGAGAAAGAAGGAAAGAAAAGAAAAAAAAAGAAGAAAAATAGAAGAAAAAAGAGAAGAAAAATGAAAAAAGAGAGAAAGGGAAAAAGCGGTGGGGGAAGCAAACAGAAATCAAAAAGCAAAAAAAAAATGGAGAGTATCCTCTGATTCTGTATACTGTAAGTTCCTTGACTTCCTCTAGAACTTTCCAGTGCTGCTTGGTCAATAATTTGTTTTTCCCCTGTCAATCTAGCTGGTCTTCTAGGGCAGGGGCCTTTTGTCCTGATTTTCATTTGTTAGCACTTGGGGGAGCTGCTCTGCCCCCTGCCTGGTGCAGGGCTCAGTGAGTGATGTTTATGCTGCTTATCCAATGAGGCCACTGTGAGGCTCAGTGGGGGTTGTTTACACTGTGAGGCCCCAGGAGGAACAACCACATTGGCGGCAGCCAGCTCTGGAGCCCTGAATTCAGCTCCCCTGGTACAGAGCTCTCAGTCTGCAGGGGCTGTATGCTCCTGGGATGGAGCTCTTGATCTGCTCAGCTTTGAGCAGGAGCATTCCTACTGTCATGGGCTCTCCCTGCCTCTGCCTGTCCAGGGGAGAGGCTGTATCCTGGTCTGTGTCCCTGGTGTCCTGTGCTCCTGGGCCTGTGGTGTTGGATTTGCATTCTGGCTGGGCAGACTCTCTCTGTGGAGCCACCACCTGAGACCTCTGAGTTGCTCCCTGGTCCAGCTGTGCCCACGTTGCAGCCCTTTAGGGAGCTCAGTGCACTCTTCCTGGGGCTCAGGTGTCTCTTAGTGTCCCAGGGATCCTGAGGGCATCCCTGACCCTCTTTGGTCCTGCTCTAAATCCCAGCGAGTGGAGCGCCTTTCTGCCCGGGAAGGTTAATGAAGCTCCTGCTTCTCTGGGAAGGTGCTTTCCTATCCTGGGGGCACTGGCCGGGGCCTTAGCCTGGCTCCTTGCGGGGCCCTTCCCCCTTGGATGCCTTTTGTTTCTTTATTTTTTCCCGATCTTCCTACCTCGATAGAAGTGTGGATTTTTCTCAGTATAGCATTCCAGGTGTTCTCTCTTTAAATCTACAGCCGAATTCTGTAGATATTCAGGATTATTTGACGGTTATCTAGATAATTTGGTGGGTACAGGTGACTTGGGGACCCTACTCTTCTGTTATCTCACCTCCATTCCCGTTTTCCTGTTATATTTAGAGTGAGACCCAGTGGCCAAGTTTTGCCCTCTGAGAGCTGCAACCTTCACAATGTCTCCCCAAGATTCTGACCTATGGCATAATTATACCTTTGTCACACCGAGGTGCTTATTGACTGGCTTCTGACCAAATACAATGCAGCCAACAGAATTACATGTCACATCTACGTTCCAATTGCCACTATGCTTAGGGTTAGTGTCAGAGTTATGATTAGGGTTAAGGTTTAGTGTTAGTGTTAGGGTTAGGGTTAGTTTTAGGATAAGGTTTGAGTTAGGGTTTAGTGTTAGAATTTGGGGTTTAGGGATAGGGTTACAGTTAAGGTTTAAGGTAAGCATTAGTATTAGGGTTAGGTTTCATGTTCAGGTTTGTGGTCAGGTCAGGTTAGGGTCGGTTATGTTTTGGGTTACAGTTCTACTAATGTTTGAGCTAGGGTTTGGGTTAGTTTTTGGTTCAGGGGTTGGATTTGTGTCCGGGGTAATGTTAGGTTTAGGGTTAAGGTTAGGGTTAAGTTTAGGGTTCCAGTTCAAGTTAGGTGTTATGTTTCATGTTGGGATGCATGTTCAGATTACAGTTAGGGTTTGTGTTAAGCTTCAGATTAGGGTTTGAGTTATGGGTTTAGGTCAGAGTTAGGGTTAGGTTTCAGGTTCACATTAGGGACTACTTCTGCTCCCTTTGATTCATTTGCTTCTTCACAGGAAGCCCCCATTGTGATGCCCTCCCAATAGAAATCAAGAGATATATGAGATCCTGGGCTCTGAGAGTCGCTCACCAGGCAAAACCCATATAGTCTCTCAATGTGCTGTGTGGAGGTATTAGGTTCTTCTGCATCCAGAGACAAATATAAATATTTATTGTTCTAGTAAAAATATTTAAGTATATTTATTAATTTCTTGGAGAGAGAGAGAGAATTAACAGTGTGGCCAGCAGAGGGAGCGGGAGAATCAGGCTCCCTACTGAACATGGAGCCCAATGTAGGGATTAACCACAGACCCTTGTATCATAACCTGACCTGAAGGCAGAGACCAAACTGAAAGAGCCACCCAGTGCCCTTACTTAATCTTATCATCCATCCTAATGGTCCAAATGTGGGTAGATCCACTCATCCCATGAGGTGACCATGAAGATGTCACATCTAAAAAAACAAAAGAAACAGGTGCCTACAACGTTCAGAGTGATTGACTGATTGACACTCTGATTAGTCTTGAGACCAAGATACTGTATCTTCTGTATCCCTTCAATAATCTTAGAGACTAGAAATGTGTCTGCAAAACTAGGTGCTTAAGATATATTATTGGATGAAGGAATCCCAACCAGAACTTTCCATCTACTGAGTGGACCTTGAGTTGCTCTTCCTTCCCCCAGTAACCTCTATTCTGGGAACACCGCTAGGGGACACCCCAATAAATTGTATTCTCCAGTTCAGACCACAAGGGCAGCTGAAGAGACATCTGGCAAAGAGGAAGGCAGATGAAAGAGACTCTTGGGTTCATGACTAATATATCCGAAGTTGAGGTTTGTCCCCAGCACTAATGTTCTCATCTTGCCTGATATGACCTGGGTTCTAACCACAAAAGACATATCTTCCAACACCTGGCAACTAGTTTCTCCCCAGGAAGGGCATGTTCCTCTCCCCTGTCCTTTCTACACAAGACACACACACACTCATACACACAGACACCCACACAATGAGCAGTAAGATGTGTGAGCCAGCTTAGCTGAGGTCACAATGTGGGCTGACCTCTGGTGAGCTGCCCCAAGTTGCCTTGTGGTACCTGTTGATGTCTCCCGCCACATAATCAGACTCTTCTGAGAAGTTGGCCAAGCTGACATTGACAGCGACATGAAAATCTCTCCCTCTGGGCTTTCCAGAGCTCAGAGCAATTTAAAGTAGGACAACAGCAACAGAACATCTTGTTCTCTTTACCATCTCCAGATAAGCGAACTGGAAATCGTGAAGTTCTAGAACGCAGGTTTCTGCTTACCAGAGTTCTAAATCAGTTTAGACCTCTCACCAAGGAAGTGAAGTCAGTTTTTCAAGATTACAGCCCCTGGGCCCTTCCTTTTGTGAGACCTATCTAGAGCCTCTTCTTGGCAGATGACTGCTTACCCATGTCATCTCCTTAACTGTACATCATGAGCCAAAAATGCCAAAGCCACATCTCTGAAAATGCAAGTAAGGTCCTACCTTTGAGGAGATGGATTTGAATTCAGACCTTTATTTTACTGCTTGCTATCTCAGCTCTCTATCTCTCACATAGTTCCCAGTCTCACAGCCTGCACAGTGGTAGAATCAGGATAGAATCTAATTCCTAAGGACAGCATCAGGTGTCTCTGGATGATATTTATAATGCGTGTGGCCTGGTATCCTGTTATCCTATGTATGGGAGCCACAAATTGAAGGATGGAAAATTTACAAGACAGGGTGGCATGTGGCATTGAGTACCACTTTAAAGTGGCCAAGGTTCCAGCAATGTAATATCACAATTGTCACTTTCCCTTTGGTCTCATTTCTATTGGAGCACCACGACTGGGTGGAAATGTTCCAATAACAGACATGGTCTTCTCCTCTAGTAAAACTGTCCAATTGTTTCCTGATTTATTTAGAATGAAACCGAGTGGCCTCATTTTGGCCTCTGAGGGCCACAGCCTTTACAATGGTTCCCAGCGATCCTGACCTGTGGCATAAGTATCCCTGTGTAACCCCGAGGGGCTTAGTGACTGGCTTCTGACCAATATAATACAGCCAACACAGTACAGCCAACACAATGGGATGTTACATCTAAGTCCAATTGAAACTATGGTTATAATTAGGGTTAGTGATAAGTTTAAGTTTTAGGGTTAGGGTTAAGTTTAGGGTTAAGGTTAGGATTAGAATTAGGGTTTAGCATGAGGGTAAGGGTTAGGGATTAGGGTTAGGATTTGTGGTTCAGGGATTGAGGTTAGGTGAAGGGTTTGGTGTTAGGGTTAGGTTAAATGTTAATTTTTGGGATCTAGTTTTCACAAGATTGAGTTCATATAGTGTTATGGTCAGTAGATGTTTTTGTTAGTGTTTGACTAGTGTTAAGGTTAGGGTTCGGGTTAGTGTTCCTGTTAGGGTTAGGCTTATGGTTAGTTTCAAGTTTGGGGCTCCAGTTAAGGTTGGGTGTAAGGTTTCAGGTTAGGGTTCATTTAGTGGTTAGGGTTAGGTTTCAGGTTAAGTTTCCAATAAAGGTTCATTTTAGGGGTTGGTGTAAGGGTTAAGGTGAGGGCTTGGTTGTGGTTTAGGGAACCCTTCTTCTGCTCCCTTTGACTTATTTGCCTCTTCACAGAAGGCCCCCAAACTGAAGCCCTCTCAATGGAAATCAAGAGATATGACATCTGGTCTCTGAGTGTTGGTCCCCAGCCACAACACCTGTACTTTCCCAACGTGCACTTTGGAGTCATCAAGGTTCTATTTCTGGATCCAAAGTCCAATCAAAGTATCTCTTGATGTTTTACAAAAATTTTTATAGATATTTATTAATTTCTTGGAGAGAGAGAATAAGCAGGGTGAGTAGAAGAGGGAGCGGTAAAAGCGGGCTCTAACCCAGGATCCTGGGATCATGACCTGACCTGAAGGCAGAAGAATTCCATGATGGGGTGAAATGCTCCAAGATGCAGATATGGTCATCTTCTGTAATAAAACTGTCTAATTGTTTCCTCTTATATTTAGAATGAGTACCAGTTGCCTCAGATGCCTCTGAAGGCTGCAGCCTTCTCAAATGGCTCCCAGCAATCTTTACCTGTGGCATAAGTATCACTGTGTCCCCCTGAGGTGCTTAGTGACTGGCCTCTGACCAATATGACAGCCAACACAATGGCATGTCAGAGCTGAGTTCCAATTGGAACTTTGGTTAGGGTTAATGTGAGAGTTAAGGTTAGGATTAGGGTTTAGGGTTAGGGTTTGGTTTAAGATTTAGGGTGATGGTTACAGTTAGGGTTTAAGGTTAGGGTTTATGGTTTATGGTTAGGTATTAGGATTAGGTTTTAGCGTTAGGGTTAAGGTTAGGGATAGGTTTTGGTTTGGATTTGGTCATGTTAGGGTCGGGTTCGGGTTAGGGTTTCTATTAAGGTTTGGGTTAGGATTCGGGTTAGGGTTAGGGTTAGGGTTACAGGATAGGTGTCAGGTTAGGTTAGAGTTAGTAGTTTGGGTTAGGATGAGGGTTAGGGTTTGGTATTGGTTTAGGAACCCCATCTGCTGCTCCATTTGACTCATTAGCCTCTGCACAGGAAGCCCCGCATAGTGAAACTTTCCAAATGCAACTCAAGAGATTAATGAGACCCTTGGCTCTGAGAGTCATTCCCCAGCCACAACACCTGCAGTCTCCCATCCTGCTCTGTAGAGAAATCAAGCTTCTCCTTCTAGATCCAAAGAACAACCAAAGTTTTATTTGAGATTTTACAAAAATTGTTGAGGATATTTATTAATTTCTTTCAGAGAGAGAAAGAGAGAGAGAGAGAGAATAAGCAGAGCAAGCTTCAGAGGGAGCTGAAGAAACAGGTTCTCATAGAGCCCAATGTAGTGCTCAAACACAGGACCTGACAAGGCTGAGGCCTAAATGACTGAGCCACCCAGTGCCCTTATTTGATCTTATCATCCATCCTAATGGTCGAAATGTGGGTGGATCCATTCATCCCATGTGGTGGCCATTAAGATGTCTCATCTAACAAACTATGCACATGTGTGCCTGCGAGGTGTAGTGTGATTGACTATCTGACACTCTGATTAGACTTGAAACTGAGACACTGTATCAACTGTATTCCTTCAATGATCTTACTGACTATAAAAGTTTCTGCAATAGTAGGTGGTTAATCCATATTATTGGATGAAGTAAACCCAACCAGCACATTCCATAGACTGAGTGGGACCGGAGCTGCTCTACCTTCCCTCAGTGACATCTACTCTGTGCACATGAAGGACAAGTAGAATGACCAGCTAGATGGAATCGCAGAAGTCCTTCACCAACAGGAAAATTGCCTACTTTCCATGTGCTTCTGTAAACCCAGAGTGCCACAGACCCATGAGGGTTGATGTGGAGAGCGTCTTTGCTGTGGAGACAGAATTGCTACACATAAAGATACACAGCAGCCCTTTCTACAGGGCCAGGTACCATGTAAGTCTATGTCATGCTTTCTCGTATGATTTTCCACAGTAGCCCCATGAGGTTCATGCTCTTACCACAGCACTTTTCAGAGAAGGGAAAGGAAGATCAGAGAGGTTCACTGACATTCCCAAAACATATTGGTAGTAGAGGCAAGCCTCACACCCTGTGCTGTGTATGGGGTGGTCACTCACCTTTGGAACTGCTGGCACAGGACCTATTGGGCTGTGTTGAATACTGGTAGATACAGTAATTGAAAGGAGTATTTGAGATGTTTTATCCTGGAAGGATGGCACCAGGGATTGTAAAAAATGATCTATTCTGCCTTCCTTCATCATCAGAATGTTCCATGCCTCACCCAAGGACAGGGTTGATGATTCCTTTTCACACCAGAGACACAAGGAGGGGCACTGTGGTCAGCTTAAAAACCATGAACTACTGGGAAAATCAGGTTCTGACGCTCAGACCAGAGACTCCAATCCTCTCAGAAGTTGTACAGGACAAAGGACTTCAGTGCCCACACAGAAAAAGGTTCTAAACTTCAAAGTAACACAGGTTTGAGGGGAAACATGGAAACCATTGGTTGTGTCAATACATTTTTCTGTTAGCTTAGCAACAACAGCATTCTCTCAACTAAGGGGTTTTACTAATATCAGTATAACCAAACAGTTCATCCCAGAGGGGCAGCTGAGGGGACATCTGGCAAGGAGGAAGCCAGATGGAAGAGAGTCTGGGCTCATGACTAATATATACGAATTTGAACTTGGGCCACCTTCTCATCTTGCCTTCTCTGACCTGGGGTCTGAATATAAAAGATGTGTCAGGCTTCCAACACCTGGCAGCTGTTATCTGCCCAGGAGGGGAGTGTTCCTCTCTTCTGTCCTCGCAAAACACGAAAACATACTCTCGGACACATATACACACAGGAACACACTCAGTGAGGAGTAACATTTGTGAGCCCACTCAGCTGAGATCACAGTGTGGACAGCTCTCCAGTGGGCTGCCCCACGTTCTCTTATGGTATCTGTTGTCTCCTAACATATAAACAGAAGCTTTGGAGAAGAGACAGAGGTGACTTTAGCAGTGACTGTGCACCAGTCCAGAGCACCTGAAAGTAGGAATACCACAACAGAACATCTTGTTCTCTTGACCATCTCTATTTATATCAGCTGGAAAGCAGGAAGTTCTAGAAGGTAGGTTCCTGGTTACCAGAGGGCTAAGTCATTTGTGGGTCTGTCACCAACAAAGTGAAGTTATTTTTACAAGATTCCAGGACTGGGGCCCCTTCCTTCAGTCAGATCTATCCAGAGCCCCTTTTTGACAGATTACTGATTACCCCATGTCATATCCGTAACTGTACATCATGAGCCAAAAATTCCATAGCCACAACTCTCTGAAAATGCAAGATCTGACCTTTGAGGAGATGGAGCTGAATTCAGACATTTATTTCTCTGTTTTTCCAGTTCAGTGTCCTATCTATGAATGGTGTCACTAACATAGTCCTCACCTGCACGGTGGTAGAATGAGGCTAGAAGATACTTCCTAGGGACATCATAAAGTGTCTATGGATGATTTTTATAATGCGTGTTAGTGGTATCCTATATATCTGAGGCACAAATTGAAGGATGGAAGATTGACAAGAAGGGGAGGGATGTGGCTGGAGTACCACTTGAAAGTGGCCTGGGTTACAGCAATGTAATATCACAATGGTCACTTTCCCTCTGTCCTCATTTCAATGGGAGCACCACGTTGGGGTGGAAAGGCTCCAAGATGCAAACATGGTCATCTTCTGCAATAAAACTGTCGAATTTTTTAATGTTATATATAGAATGAAACCCAGTTACTCACTTTGTCCTCTGAGGGCCACAGCCTTCACAATGCCTCCCTGATATCCTGATATGTGACATAAGTATCCTTGCATATACTCGTGGTGCTTAGTAACTGCTTCTGACCAATACGATACAGCCAACGCAATAACATGTCACATCTAAGTTCAACTGGAATTATGGTTAGCGTTCGTCTTAGGGATATGTTTAATATAAGCGTTTAGGGTTTAGTGTTAGGTTGAGGACTAGGATTAGGGCATTCTATAAGGGTTAGTTTTAGCTTTATGGTTAGGGTTAGGGATGAGATTTAGGGTTTAGGGTAGGGTAAGCTTTAGGGTTATGGTTCGGGATCAGGTTCGGGTCAGATTAGGGTTGCAATAGGTTACTGATAAAGTTCACCTAGTGCTCGCTTAAAATTTGGATAATGGTTCATGTTAGGGTTAGGGTCAAGTTTTGGGTTTTAGTTTGGGTTAGGGGATAGGTATCGTGTTAGGTTTTATGTTCAAGTTAGATTTAGGGTTCGGGTTAGGGTTTGGGTTAGGTTTAGGGTTGCGTTAGGTTCGGGTTAGAGTTAGGGTTAGCTTTGAGGTTTGGGTTCCATTTAGGGACCCATCTGATTCTCCCTTTGACTCATTTACCTTTTCACAGGATGCTCCCAAAGTGAGGCCCACACAATTGAACTCAAGAGATATGAGATCCTGGGCTCTGAGAGCTGCTCCCAGCCACAACCCCTGTAGTCCCCCAACGTTCTCTGTGCAGCCATCAATGTTCTCTTTCTGGAACCAAAAACTAATCAGTTTTACTTGATCTTTGCACATTTTTAAGGATATTTATTAATTTCTTGGAGACAGAGAATAATCAGGGTGAGCAACAGAGGAAGTGGGAGAAGCAGGCTGCCCACTGAGCAGGGAGCCCAATGTGGAGCTCCAACTCAGGACCCTGGGATCATGACCTGACCTGAAATCAGATGCCTAACTGACTGAGCCACCCAGTACACTTACTTGATATTGTGCATCCGATTGATCCAATGTGGAAGAATTCATTCATCTCATGAGGCAGCATGAGGATGTAACAACCAACAAACTATGGACATGTGTGCCTATGACATCTGGTGTGATTGTCTGAAACTCTGATTAAACTTGAGACAGAGACAGTCTATCTACTCTATTCTTTCAATTATCTTAGTGACTAGAAATGTGTCTGCTATAGTAGGTGCTTAAACTACATGATTAAATGAAGGAATCTCAACCAGCACCTTCCATATACTGAGTGGAACTGGAGCTGCTCTTCCTTCTCTCAGTGACCTCTACTCTGGGCCCATAAAGGACAAGTAGCAGGACCAGGTAGATGGAATCAGATAAGTCCTTCGCCAACAGAAAAACTCCTTGCTTTTACGTGCATCTGTAAACCTAGAGTGCCACAAGCCCATGAGGGTTGATGTGCTGATCTTCTTCTCTAGGGAGAGAGAACTGCTACACATTAAGATGCCCAGCAGCAGTTCTACAGGGCTTGGCACCAGGTAAATCTATGCCATGTTTTCTCGCAGGATTTCCCACAGTAGCCCCATGAGGTCTATCTCTCACCACTGCACTTTTCATCGGAAGGAATGAAGCTCAGATAAGTTCACTGGCATTCCCAAAACATACCGTTAGTACAGCCGAGCCTCACCCCATGTGCTGTGCATGGGGTAATCACTCAACTTTGGAACGGCCTGCAGGGGATCTGTTGGATTGTGGTGAACAGCTGTAGATAAAGCAAATGATGATATTGTTTAAGAGGCCTCTATCCTGAAAAGAAGACACCAAGGTTGTACAAAGTATCTATTCTGCCTTCCTTCAGTGTCAGCATGGTCCATGCCTCACACAGGGACAGTTTTGAATGCTTTTCGCACTAGAGATGCAAGGAGGGCCACTGCAGTTAGCTTCAAAACAACAAACCATTGAGAATAAAAGAGTCTGGTGCTCAGACGAGAGACTTCCATACCCTTGGGAATCTGTACAGGACAAAGGACTTCACTGCCCACACAGAAAAAGGTTCTAGGCTTCAAAGTACCACTGGTTTGAGGGGAGACATGGAAACCGTTAGTAATTTCAACACATTCTGTTAGCTGAACATCAACAGCATTTCTCTCAACTCAGAGCTTTTACGAAGAGCAGTATGCCATTGAGTCATCAGTAAACATCCCCACTGCAGATAGAACAGAGAGGGTTTAAATCTCAAATGGTGCTCAAGGTCACATACATTTGGCCTGAGAATAGACAAAAGCATAGGCTGCTTGGCATTTCCTCAAAGGTGATGTAGCTAGGTCTGTTCCTGACATAGGAAGGAAGTGTCAGGGGAGAACCACGTTTTCCTCAGGCCCCAGGGGAGCAAATTGTTTCCAGTATGTGTTCTTGCCTTGCCCTGATCATCTGTGAGTCTTGGTTTTGACCATGAATGCGACCTGTTCTCACCCCAGACCGGCAATTGAAGTTGTTGTTGGTTTGATGCATCTGTTCTTGTCAGGGGAAATGAAGTAATTGGACCATTGGAGCAAATCATCCAATATTTGCTGTGTGGATCTCTACAAAATGGACAGAGCCTGATATGGGGGTTAGGAGGCATCAGAGGCCTTCCCTCTAATCTGGGGATCCAGGTTATGGCAGATCTAGCAGCTAAAAGAGTCTGTGTGAATATAAGATGTTCTTTGAAATATTGCAGAAGTGGCAAGTGAATGTCATCAAGTCAAGTGCCAAGGGCCTTGAAAGTCTGAATAACTGTGGTAGGCGGCCTCATTTCTGGAGAATTACAGAGATATATAAGCACACATCTCATGACCTGTTGGGCCTACATTGATCTGATATGTTCTGATGAACAAGTTTTAGAGAAACACATAGAAAGATTTCATCCCACCCTTCCTATTTTGTAAATCACCCTCTTTAGTCTGATGCTTTGTAAAGGCTCAAAAACGTTCTGTTTAAGGATATTTACTAATTTCTGCAAAGACAGTGGAGCTGGGTTCTACACAGAATAGTTGGGACGTGTAGGTGAAATAATAACAAATAATAGTAAAACTCATAGATACTCATTGCTTTGTGTGAAACAAACCACCCCCACTTCTCAATAACATGCAAATATTCTGCACCATTCCAACATAGGTTAAGAGTGTCTTCCCACCTCATATGTAGCTGGAGGTTAGTAGGGGAGTTTCAGATCTGTTTTCAGTTTTGCTTCTCAGGCACTCATGAGGAAACATTATGGAAAGGCCCCAAGTTTCTCTCCATGTTCCTCTGAGGGCCATAGTTGTACAGAGAACCCTCTTGCCATTCTCACCTCAGAACCGCATTGATCCATGTTTGCCTGGTGCACCTGATAATGGTCTAGGGAGTTAGAAGTGTTGAAGGCACAGACCATATCCTCTGTGATCTCCTGGGTGCAGCTCTGCAAATAAAGTCCCCCATATGAACAGGGCCAAAAGACATTAGGGTCCTACCTGGATATCATTGCAAGAGGATAGCCCCATTCAAAACCATGTTCTCCAATTCAGGCCACAAGGGCAGCTGAAGAGAAATCTGGTAAAAAGGAAGCCAGCTGAAAGAGGCCCTTGGGTTCATGACTACCATATTTGAAGTTGATTTTGGTCCACAGTACTCTCCTTCTCATCTTGCCTGCTATAACCTGGGTTCTGTACACAAAAGATGCTTCAGGCTTCCAACACCTAGCAGCTGTTTTCTGCCCAGGAAACGCGTGTTCCTCTCCTCTGTCCTCTCTTGCAGAGAGAGAGAATCAGTGGGGTGAGCAGCAGAGGAAGCGGGATAAGCAGGCTTCCCACTGAGCAGGGAGCCTAGTATAGGGCTCAAAACTAGGACCCTGGGATCATGACCTAACCTGAAGGCATGGGCCTAACTGAGCCACCCCATGCCTTTACTTGATCTTATCATCCATCCTAATGGTTAAATGTGGGTGAATCCATTCAACTTATGAGGCATCCATGAAGATGTCTCATTTAACAAACTATAGACATGCGTGCCTATGAGGGTATTGTGATTGACTGTCAGAGACTCTGATTAGACTTGAGACTGAGACACTCTATCAACTATATTCCTTCAATGATCTTAGTGACTAGAAATGTGTCTGCAATAGTAGATGCTTAATCTATATTATTGGATGAAGGAATCCCAACCAGCACTTTCCATATACTGAGTAGGACTGGAGCTGCTCTGCCTTCCCTCAGTGACCTCTACTCTGGGCCCATAAAGGACAAGTAGCAGGACCAAGTATTTGGAATCATGTAAGTCCTTCACCAACAGGAAAGAGGAAAACTGCCTCTTTTCCAGGTGCTTCTGTAAACCCAGAGTGCCATGAGGGTTGATGTGGAGAACTTCTTCACTGGGAGAGAGAACTGCTACACATGAAGATGCCCAGCAGTCCTATATACAGGACCAGACACTATATAAGTCTATGCCATGTTTTCTCCTGGGATTTCCTACAATAGCCCTATGAGGTTCATCCTTTCACCACAGCGCTTTTCAGAGGAGGGAAAAGTAATCTCAGAGAGGAGCAGTGATATTCCCAAAATATACCGATTGTAGGTGCCAGCCTCAAGCCCTGTGCTGTGTATGGGGTGGTCACTTATCTGTAGAACTGCTGGCCCAGGACTTTTGGACATTAGAGGTCTTCCCCCTAATCTGGAGTCCCAGGTTATAGCAGATGTAGCAACTAAAACAGTCTGTGGGGACACATATGTTTTTCCTTGCAGCACGGCAGAAATGGCAAGAGAATGGCCTCAGGTCAAGTGCCAAGGGCCTTGAAAGTCTGAATTACTGTGGCAGTTCCCACCTCATTTATGGAGTAATATAAAGATCTATTAGGACACAGCCTATGACCTGTTGGGCCTATAATAATATGATGTGTTCTGACAGATGACACTTTACAATGGAACATTTAAAAGGGTGTCTTCCCACCGTTCTTTTTGTGTTACATCACCCTTCTTAGTGTAATGATTTGTAAGGGCTTGGAGACGTTCTGCAGGGACAGTGGAGCTGGAATCTACAAAGGATATTTGGAGGAGTTGGCGAAATAATAAAAATAATAGTAAAATGCAAACATACTCACTGCTTTGTGTGAAACAAACAAATCACCCGCACTCCTCAAAAACCTGAAATATATTATGCATGATTCCAACATAAGTAGAGTGAAGTCACTTTTTCAAGATCCCAACACCTGGACCCCTTCCTAAAGTGAGACCTATCCAGAACCCTTTCTTGGCCGATGACTGCTTATCCCATGTTATCTCCTAAACTGTACATCATGAACCAAAAATGCCATAGCCAAAACTCTCTGAAAATGCAAGTAACGTCCTACTTTTGAGGATATTGAGCTGAATCCAGAGTTTTATTATTCTGTTTACTTTCCTGGTTCTGTGTCCTATCTAACCCCCTGTCTCTCACTTACTCCCCAGTTTCCCAAACTGCACGGTGGTAGAATCAGGCTGGAATTTACATCCTAGGGATATTATCAAGTGTCTATAGATGATATTTATAATGCATGTGGGCTGGTATCCTGTGTGTCTGAGGCACAAACTGAAGGATTGGAGATTGACATGAAGATGTGGGATGCAGCATGGAGTACCACTAGATAGTGGCTTGGATTCCAACAATGTAATGTCACAATGGTCACTTTCCCCCTGGTCTCATTTCAATGAGGGCACCATGATGGGGTGGAAATGCTCCAAGATGCAGACATGGTCATCTTCTGTAGGAAAACAGTCCAATATTTCCTGTTAATTTATATAAGTTGCCTTGTTGGGCAATGAGGGCCACAGAATTCAAGATGGCTCCAAGCCATCCTTGCTTGTAGCATAAATATCACTGTGTCACCCCGAGGTGCTTAGTGACTGGTTTCTGACCAATGTGATACAGCTAACACAATGGCATGTCACATCTAAGTTCCAATTGGGAATAGGATCTTACTTCCTATTTCTTTCCTCTCCTGTTCCACTCATTCATGTTCTACTTCTGACCCTTTCCCTTTACCATTTTCTTCTCTATCTGAATAAAAAATCAACCAGAGACATTTTGAGCTGTCATGTATAGAGTCTGATGTGGCAGCGAACTGAGTCCACTTGACAGAAAGTCCTCTTCCAGGCTAACCTCCAATGAATCCATATCCACTACCTCTGATACCTTGAGGTGGAGGAACCAAGCTAATTTGTGCCTTGTTTCCTCATCCACAGAACCAGAGAGAAGTTAAATATAGAATTTGTCAGATGCGAGGTATTGGAGCAATTCAGTAGCAGAGGAACAATACACTACTAACAGTCTGCTAGGCCTCAATATCTCTCCATGCCCTAATTCCACTCCTAAGATCTCCTCTGCATTTCCCCTCAGCCATGCTTGTTGACTTTTTCACCTCCTATGGCTTAACCATCTTCCATTAGTCAGTTTCTGCAGCAGGGTTCCTTTCTTCTCAACACACCGCACACAGACGTGTGCAGATCTAACTCGCTTTTGTTATTGTCTTCTCAGCAATGTCACCATCAATGAGACCTTTCATAACTTTTTCTCCAATGACTCCCAGCTGTGGTTCACAGCACACAGTCCTGTGTAGCATTCAGCACTTGGTTTTTGTTTCATGTGTGGCAGTTTCTGTGCCTTTGTCCATCTCCAGACTATGATTGCCTAAAGGCAGGGAGTTTATGGTATACTCAGCTCCACACATGGGCCCACCAAAGTACCCATGTGCTTAGTGCCTAGTTATGGAATGAATCAATCAGAAGTTTATGGAAGCCTCTTCCCCTTTTAACCACCTCGACTGCTGGGATAAATGCCACTAAGAGTTTCAAGTTGTCTCTGGGCAGGAGGATGACCACAGTGGCCACTGCAGGAGTCTTTCCTCTGCAGTTCCTTCTGTAGAAGTCCCTAGATACTATTGCAAAGGAGGACTCCTGCATCATGCTCTCCAGCTCTAGCATTGCAGCCCCAGGCCAGCCCACTATAAAAGAGATGGATAGTTTTATTTGTGTGTCCTGAAGGCAGTGTCTTTCCGGGATCACAGGACAAAGGAGCAGGACCTATGGGCTCCAAAGGCACAGTAAAGAACCACAAAGAATCCTTTTCATTGCTTTCCTGTAGCCTCCTGTCCTCTTTACAATTATGGGACCTCACCTCAGCCAGAAGAGTGACCCTGCACCCATCCATGCCTATCTCAATGAGGATCCTGTCAGGTGGAGGCTGGTCTTGTCACTGAACCTCAGACGCAGTACACAGTGCTCTCGCATTTTCCTAGTGCAAATAAGCACATGATAAGCCGGTAGACAACATGACTAATCATCAGAAAAATGCAAGTCAAGAATACAATGAGAAATAACATCTCATCCATTGGAAGAGCTATCATCGAAAAGACAAAAGAAATGCTGCTGAGAATGTAGAGTGAAGGGAACCCTTGGGCACTGTTGTTGTGATCGCGGATTACTACAGTTGCTATGCAAAACATATGGTGGTTCCTCAAAATTTGAAAACAGAACTACCCTATGATCAAGCAATTCCACTTCTGGGATGAAATCCGGAGAAAACAGAATATGGCTAGGTATTGATTGCACCTCCATGATCAGGAAACACTATTTTGAACAACCCAGAGGTGAAAACTTCCGTGCCCATCAATGGTGAATGGATAAATAAGTGTTAGCTGTAGAATGAAATATGAGTCATCCATAGGAAAGGAAATATTGCTACCTGAGGTAATGGTACTGCACTTTGAAAGCATTATGCCAAGTGAAAATCAGCGAGACAGAGAATGGCATATATTCCCTTATGTGTGGAATCCAAAATGAAAAAAATGAAGAAAAAATCTAATTCAGAAAAAGAGATCAGAGAGAAGTAACCAGAATGGGGGTTGAGGGAAAGGTATAAAGGTACCTCTTTTGCAAATATCTTCACCCATTCTACAAGTTGCTGTTTAGTTGGTTGATCATTTCCTTCGCTGTGAAGCTTTCTAATTTGTTGAAGTCCAGTAGTTCATTTTTGCTTTTGTTTCCCTAAAAACTGAAGTAAGTCTTTGTAGAAACTGAATACCAATTGTTTCTTGTCTTGGTTTCATTTTCATTTTGGTGGGATTCCACCCTACCCCCCGCTGTGAGTAACCTTTATGGAGTCTGTCACTGTTTTGAAAAGGACATCAAAGATAAATAAAATAAAGATTTTATTTATTTATTCATGAGAGACACACACACAGAGAGAAAGGCAGAGACACAGGCATAGGGAGAAGCAGGCTCCGTGCTAGGAGAGTGATGTAGGCCTTGATCCCAGGACTCCAGGATCACCCCGGGTTGAAGGTAGGTGCCAAACCCACTGAGTCACCCAGGGATCCCTGCTTTGATGTCCTTGAATGTTTTCACTTTTGTCTTGAACTAGGGTCTTGAATTAAAATAGATTTGCATTTGAGAATTAGTTTGGAAATAATTCCTTCAAAAGCCATATAATGGTCCTGATAGAAATAAGAATATTTATCACCTCTAATCTTGGGTGTCACCATATCTGTTTCCTGATCTGCAGAATGACTCAACAGTACCTATATCTTGGGGACATATCACGTACTGTAGGAGGCTTATCGTGATTGGTACACACCCACCCTCTTTTGCCTGTTATTAAAAGAAACAATGTTAGAAACACCTGTACACACTTTCATCCACCTGCATGTCTCTTCCTAGGCTGATCTATGATGCAGTTGAGAATGATCACTTGAAAATTGTCCGCTTGCTCCCCTTCTATGGTTCTGACCCCACTTTGGCTACATTCTCAGGTATGAAAAGGACTCACAGCGATCTTATGGAAATGTTTCTGGCAGGTAGGTCACTTCAGGAAACAGGAATGGCAAAGTTTAAGAAGTGTTCTTTATCCAAACTCAAATGATAGCTGATTTACATTTTACAAGATAGAAATTAAAAAGCTTTAAATTTTAGGATGGCAGTGTTTGCCTTTTGTGTGGTATAAGACAGTATTCTACTTAAGCTAATTAGTTTGGTGATCAGCTATTGCTTCTACACTTACTTTGGCCTACTTGTATTAATGTTTACAAAGATTTCCTAAATATATGCATGTTCTACATGTGCACTTTAAAGATAGGTATTTTTTTTTGATACATTGTTTTATTCAAATACCAGTCTGGCCACACAGGGCCCAAGAACACTCAGATAATAAGCCACATAGGAAGAGATGTTAAGGGATCCCTGGGTGGTACAGCAGTTTAACGCCTGCCTTTGGCCCAGGGTGCGATCCTGGAGACCCCGGATCGAATCCCATGTCAGGCTCCTGGTGCATGGAGCCTGCTTCTCTCACTGCTTCTCTGCCTCTCTCTCTCTCTCTGTGTAACTATCATGAATAAATAAAAATTGGAAAGAGAAAAAAAAACTTAAAAAAAGAAAGAGATGTTAAGGATTGGTCTTCCACATTACAGCCTGTATGTATGCTTACCTGTGACCTTGCCAACATCAAACCACATCCACACCTTGTTGGCCACCAAACCATTCAGCTGAGCTTCCTTAACCATGAGCTGTTTAAAGCTACCAGTTTGAGCACTCTTGAACAATTTTGTTCAAGCTCTTAATAGCTGTAGGTATCTCAGCAAGTGTTGGAGGAACCAGCTCAACAGGCATAGTGCCAAAATGTGGTCAGTCAAGGCTTCCAGTAAGTCACAGCAGCATTCACCAGTGCCAGAGCCTAATCAGCGAGGTTACTGATGACCTGGGCCATGGTTCCAGGATGAAAGTAGGTTGGGTATCTTTATGTTTCAAGTCCAGGAGATAACAGAGATTCAAACACCCCAGTCTTGAAATTATTAGAGCGATTCCATGGGTTTTAGCACAAAAGCTGTTGTTTAAGGCACAGTCATTAGAGGATCCTTAAAACACAGCACAAGTTTTTTCTGAATGCGAGGAATGTGTATAGTTAAATTTCTTATCATTCACTTACTGTCAAACAATGCCACTGACTCGGATGGTAATAAACCCTCATTTATCTTGTTAGTCTAATGGTGGAAAAAAAACACATCTTAGTGTCAAAGAAGAGAGAGGGAAATGCAGTGCTCCTTTATTTTTGCATCTGGAAGCTAAGCAATTCTTAGGTTGCAATCTGGTGTTTGTGGAGTACTACTAGTGTTAGAGATGACCCATATCTAGCTAATAGCAGTGATTTGGTGTGCAGATTCTTACCAGATAGGGCCAAACTATTCTTTTAGTTTGTTTGAGAGTTGTATTTATGTGCAGCAAGAGAATTCTCTCAGATGTGCAGGAAATGACATGCTAGCCTCTTCCAAATTCATAGGAGAATGCCCCAACTCTGTCTGCATTATTTTCTATCAGCAAATTTTACTCTGTTATTTTTAAATTCATTTTAATTGTGGTTACAAACATATAACTTTACATTTTCTTATACATTAAAAATTTTGGGACATTTCCCTTATTTATTTGAGAGAGGCACATAGAGCATGAGTGGGGTGTGGGGACGGATGGGGGGACAGGCAGAAGCAGAGGGAGAAGCAGATTCACATTTGAGCAGGGAGCCCAATGAGAGGCTCTGTTCCAGGACTCTGGGATCATGACCTGAGGCGAAGGCAGATGCTTCATCCATTGAGCCACCCAAGCATCCCTCTCTTACACATTCTTAGGTGTACAACTCTGCAGTGTTAAATATATTGATACTATGTAGCATCTCTAGAACATCTTCATTTTATAGAGCATCCATTAAACACTAATTTCCCTTCCCCTTCCCTCCAGACTCTGGTAGATAATATTCCTTTTAATTTTGTGTGATTTTGGCTAGTTTTGATACTTTACAATATTTGACCTTCTTTTTTTTATTTTTTTAATATTTGACCTTCTGTGACTGGCTTTCACTAAGCATAATACTTTAAAAAATCATCCATGTTTTTATGTGTGTCAGAATCTCTCTCTCCCTTTCTTTTTCCAAATATAAAGTTTTTTTTAGTTTTTTTTCCATCTTGAACCAAGATAAAAGCAGTATGGTTTGTTTTAAAATAAAAACTTTTGAGTTTTTGGTACCAAATTCTAATTTTAGTACATAAATCCACACCAAAATGAGTCCTATATATTTTTAAAAATAAATCAAATCCAGGAACTCTATTTATTTATTTATTTATTTATTTATTTATTTATTTATTTATTTATTTATTTATTTATTTATTTATGATAGTCACAGAGAGAGAGAGAGAGAGGCAGAGACACAGGCAGAGGGAGAAGCAGGCTCCATGCCCCGGAAGCCCGATGTGGGATTTGATCCCGGGTCTCCAGGATCACCCCCTGGGCCAAAGGCAGGCGTTAAACCACTGCACCACCCAGGGATCCCCTGGGAACTCTTTTTAAAAATATACTGAATGATACTGCATTGTATGTATATACCACATTTGTTTATCTATTCATGTGAAGATGGGTATTTGAGGTGCTTCTACCTCTTAGGTATTGTGAGTAATGTTGTAATGAATATGCAATTAGCTGAGATCCTGCTTTCAATTATCTGAGATATGTTTTCAGAACTGGAATTGCTGGTTCCTAGGGTATCTCTGTTTTTACCTTTCTGCACCAGCTTGTATGCCCACAAACAGTGTAAGAGGGTTCCCCTTTGTTTGTCTGCATCCTCACCAACATCTGTTGTTTCCTGTAATTTTCACTGTAGCCATCCTAATGGATAGAATGTGATATGTCATTGTTCATTTTCCCTAGTGATGCATAATGTTGACTATCTTTCTGTGTGCTTATTAATAATCATTCCTGTCTTCGGAGAGTTGTCTATTCAAGTCCTTTCTTCATGCTTTAATTGCGGGATATTTGGCTTCCCTCTCCCCCTCTATTCCTTCCCTTTCTTCTTTCTTGCCAAAATTCCTTCTATATTCTGGCTGATATACATGATTTGCCCCTCCTGATATACATGATTTACAGATATTGTCTCGCATTCAGCAGGCTGTCTTTTACATCTGTAATGTTTACTTTAATACACGGAAGTTTTTAAGTTTAAAGGCACATTTTGCTGCCTTTTATTGTGTTGCCTTTCTTTTAGTGTCATATCCAAGAAACTATTGGGTTGCAATTTTATGAGTGTTTTCCCCTACACGGTTACATTTTTAGGTCTCATGTTTAGGTCTTTAACACATTGGGAGTCATTTTGTGCCTACGGTGGAAGGTAAGGATCCAGCCTCATTCTTTTATGTATATACAATATTCCCAGGACAGTTTGTTAAGGAGAAGTCCTTAGCAGCCTTGTCAAGACATTTTCACAGTTTGTTATCGGCTCTCTGTTCTTTTGCTTTAGCCTATATGCCTGTCTTTAAGCCGATATGATACTGTCTGTATTCCTGTTGCTTTATAGTATGGTTTGAAATGAGAACTGTGAAGCCACTATGTTCTCTTTGAAGATTACTTTGGCTCTTTGGCATCCCTTGAGATTCCACATGAATTTTAAAATAGGTTTTTCTATTTTTTAAACAAAACTATGTCATTGGGGTTTTGATAGAGATTGCTTTCAATCTATAGTTTGCTTTGGGTCAGCAAATTTTAAATATTAAGTTTCAGAACCCAGGTGTGTGTGATATGGATATCTTTCCATCTATCTGTACTTTCTTAGAACTTTGAAATCAAAGTTTCATAGTTTTGAGTATACAAGTGTTTTGTCCCCTTGGCTGAGTTTATTCCTGAGTACTTACTCTTTTTTGATGCAATTGTGCTATTGTTTTATTTTCTCGTAGGATTCTTAGTGGAAAAACAAACCAGTTTCTGTGTTTTGACTATGTATCCTGGAACTTTGCTTAAAATGTTTTTGTTGTTGTTTTAAAGATTTTGCTTATTCATTCATGAGAGGCACAGAGCGAGAAGCAGAGACATAGGCAGTGGGAGAAGCAGGCTCCCTGTGCAGAGCCCAAAATGGGACTGGATCCCAGGACCCCGGGATCATGACCTTAGCCACCCAGGTGTCTGAAATTGTTTTAACTTTTTTTTTGGTTTTAACTTTTTAAAAATCTTGTTACTTTTGTTCCCTCTCCAGATCTTTTAAGTGACCGCGGGAGTCACAGTGATGATGATTTTATTGCCCCTTGGGAGATCTATGGAAGCTCTGTGTGTGGTAAGCAGTATGATTTATTTTTCAATCTACAGGGAAATGAATGTATTACATAACATTTCTCACTGGTGTGGGTGAAGGGTAGGTAGAAGTTTGGTGGGTGCTATAAGCAGAGATCATTAGGAAATATTCTCTGCTTCTTTATAATCATTTAATTAATAAGACCTAAAATCTTGTTGGAGTGGACTGATTCCTTTTCTCTTTTTTTTTCCATTAGAACCAGATGAGAAAGATCGACATAATGTTTTGGTAAACCCTCCAGGACCAGAGGACCAGGATGATGAAAATAAGGCTAACAACAGTGATATGTTTGAATTTGAATTTTTGGACAGCCCCCTCTTACCATGTTATAACATCCAGGTGTCTGTCAGAGGTAAGCATTTATATCTTAGGATTGAAAAGTTTTGACTGTTGGGTTAGCTGGGCCTGAAAACTCTTTTAAGCTGAGGAGAGTGGGTGAGTGCATTGTAAGTGTCCATGAATCTCACTTAATGATCCTGTCCTGAAAAGATTAGTTATTCCTGGTGGGGTCAGATGGATCATGCAATATAAACTGTCCCAGTGAGAATACTACCAAGGCTAATAAGACCCCTGAGTCCAAAGCATTAAAGTTGTCATTCACTGGAATCCACAGAAGAGTTGGTCACTAGGATACCTCAATACTACATACTAGAGGCTTGGCAACATGCCCTATATGTACCTTCTCAGGCACACGAATGAAGTGTACTGCTCTCTGTTGTTGTTGTTTTAATTTTTATTTATTTTTTATGATAGTCACACACAGAGAGAGAGAGAGGCAGAGACATAGGCAGAGGGAGAAGCAGGCTCCATGCACTGGGAGCCCGATGTGGGATTCGATCCGGGGTCTCCAGGATTGCGCCCTGGGCCAAAGGCAGGCACTAAACCGCTGCGCCACCCAGGGATCCCTGCACTCTGTTGTTAATCTCCCTTTCCTAATTCATGGTTCCTGGAATCTTTGAATATAAGATTTGCTTAAATCAAGTCTTGCCCTCATTGTGGAGCCAGCAAGTCCTGGTAACCAGTCTTTCAGGATTTCCATATCAACAGACCTGTGCTCTACTGTGTGTTAACAAAGGAGATAGATAAACATTTTCATCCTTGGTTTCTCAAGTTTTAAGTTTGCCTGTCATTATAAGCCATCAATCTTATTAGTGATAGAAAACATATGTATATATTATACAGTCAAAATTATACATTTTGACTTTTACAAGAAAATCCTGCCTTTTTAACAGCTCTATGAAAATGTTCTGAGGAAGCAGCAAAACTGTTGAATAAACGAGAAAATGGAAGTATTTTGTGTTCTATGTTCCTAAAATATATGTTTTTTATTGCCATTTAAAAAAATACTGGTGTTCAGTTTCTTAGACTTATATAAGTTTATAGCCCCTGTAAAAACTGAATCATAGTGAAGCTATGCAAGGAAATATGCTCTGGATATGATCTTGAGTGTCCCCCACTCCCTAAAATCTCAACTCTAGGACTGTGCATGCTATGCCTGCATACATATATATAAATATACACAAACATATGTTATTTAGATAAACATTATTCAGCTCTCCAATTTTTATTGCTGTAAAATATACATATTATAAAATTTGCTATTTGGACCATTTTTAAAAGTATGGTTTTTTAAATGTACAATCTTAATGGTATTAAATATAATGTTGTGCTACCATCCATCCATCTCCACCATCCAACTCAAGAACTCTTTTCATCTTGCAAAACAAAGTGCTAAATAGCTGCTCATTCCTTCCTACCATACTCCCTGTACAATATTCTGTGTCTCTGTAATTTGAACACTTCTCAGTATCCCATCAAAGAAGAATTATCCACTATTTTCCTTTTTTGTTGTTACTTAATTTCCCTCAGGCCAAAAATCCTGAAGGTTCACCATGTTGTACCACATTGCAGAGTTTCCTTGCTTTTTAAGGCTGACGGACATTCTATAGTACATTTTGAGCATGTTTTGCTTAACCATTCATCCATTGAGGGAACCTGGGTTTCTTCCATGCTACCTTTCAAGATCATTTAAGTTCTGTCAGGTAGGTACCTCGAAATAAGAATTTCTGGTTTATAACATAATGATAGTTTTAAGTTTTTTTAGGGAATGACATTCTGTTTCCATTTTTACATTATAGCCAGCAGGGAACAAATGCTCCATTATCCACATCCTCTCCAACACATGTGTTGCACAAATTGGTTTAACTTTGTGAATCCAGGTTGTCATCTGTTGTCTGTGCTTTTGGTACCATATCTAAGAAATTATTGCTAAACACCATCTCACGAAGTTTTTGCCATACATTTCCATCTCAGAATCTGGCAGTCTGAGCTCTTGGGTGATTTTTGTACATGGTGTTTCTTTAGGCCCCAACTTCATTCTTTTACATGTTAGGAATCCACTTTTTCTAGCACATTTGTTGAAAACACTGTCATTTCCATGGAATGGTCTTGGCCACCGGGTCGAAACTCATTTGACCAGGTATGTGGGGACTTTCTCTGGGCTTTAATTTGTCCTGTTAGTCTTTACAACTCTCTTCATGCTGTACAACAGTGTTTTGATGACGGTAGCATTACACTAAGATTTAAAATCAGGAAATATTATCCTATCCCTCTCCTCCAGGTCTGTTCTTTCTCAAGGTTTTTTGGAAGTTCAGGGTTCTGTGAGATTGCACATGAATTTTAGGATGGATTTCTATTTCTGGAAAACAAAATACAAACAAATAAAACACATCTTTGGGACATTGACATAGATTGCACTGAATTGGTGGATACCTTTTGGTATCATGGACAGCTTAACAACATTAACTCTACTAATTTGTTAGTATGGATGGTCTTTCCACTCACTGTGTCTTTAATGCCTTTCAGCAATATTTCATGGTTTTCTTTATACAGCTCTTCCACGCCCTTGGTTAGCTTCATTCCTAAATACTTACTCTTTCTGATCCTATTATAATTGGAGATATTTTCTTAATTTTCTTTTGGTTACGGTTACTCTATAGAAATGCACCTAATTTCTTTTTCATTTAGGTGTGACAAACATATACTGTAATACTTACAGGTGTAGAATTTATTTTTTTATGAGCTCAAATAAGTATTTTTTAATAATAAATATTTTTTTATTGGTGTTTAATTTGCCAACATACAGAATAACACCCAGTGCTCATCCCATCAGGTACCCCCCTCAGTACCCCCCACCCAGTCACCCCCACCCCTGCCCTCCTCCCCTTTCACCACCCCTAACTCTGGGAAAAGAACTACAGGTGTAGAATTTAAAGATTCATCACTTCTTATACTACCCAGTGCTAATCACAACAAGTGCCCTCCTTAGTGCCCATCACCCATCTCTCCCATCCGCTACCCACTCACCATTGGTAACTAACCATTCATTCCCTAGGGATCAGCATACCTTAATGATTTTTCATCTCTCTCCTTGTTTCCTTCTGCTTGTTGACATTGTTTCTTAAATTCCATGTATGAGCAAAATCATACGGTATTTGTCTTTCTCTGACTGACTTGTTTTACTTAACACGATATTCTCTAGCTCCACGTTGTTGCAAATGACAAGGTTTCATCCTTTTCTATGGCTCAGTAATATTCCATTGTACATGTAATATGATAGGAATATGTTGTAGTGTAATATGATGTAATATATATCAACCTCATCTTCCTTAGCCAGTCGTCAGTTGGTGAACATTTGGGCTCTATCCATAACTGTGCTGTTGATAATGCTGCCATTACAGCATATACCTCTCCGAATTGGTCGGGCCAATGCCTAGAAATGCAATTGATGGACCTGCAGTAGCCCTATTTTTAACTTTTTCAGTAACCTTCATACTTTTCTCCAGAGTGACCCAACAGTGTAAGAGTGCTTCCTGGTATCCACATGGTCACCAACACCTGTTGCTTCTTGTGTTGTTAATTTGATCCCTCTGACTGGTGTGGGATGATGACTCTCTGGAGTTTTGATCGTATTTCACTGATGATGAGCGATGTTGAACATCTTGTCATGTATCTTCTGTCCTACTGGATGTCTTCTTTGGAGAAATGTCCGTTCATGTCTTCCGACCTCTTTTTAAAGTGGATTATTTGTATTCTGGGTTGTGGAGTTTTAGAAGTTCTTTTTTTTTTAATATTTTTTCTTTA
The DNA here is from genome assembly GCF_053574225.1 of Canis aureus. NCBI lineage: Eukaryota > Metazoa > Chordata > Mammalia > Carnivora > Canidae > Canis > Canis aureus. The sequence goes on along the minus strand of NC_135650.1, from coordinate 4,608,990 downwards.
TTTATTTATGATAGTCACAGAGAGAGAGAGAGAGAGAGAGAGAGAGGCAGAGACATAGGCAGAGGGAGAAGCAGGCTCCATGCACCGGGAGCCCGACGTGGGATTCGATCCCGGCTCTCCAGGATCAGGCCCTGGGCCAAAGGCAGGCGCCAAACCGCTGCGCCACCCAGGGATCCCTAGAAGTTCTTTATATACTTTACATACTAGCCCTTTATCAGGCATCACATTTGCAAATATCTTCTCCCACTCCTTAGGTTGGCTCTTAGTTTTCTGGATTGTTTCCTTGATGCACAGAGGATTTTTATTTTGATGAAGTCCCAATAGTTCATATTTCCTTTTGTTTCCCTTGCCCGTGACAACACATCTGGCAAGAAGTTGTCATAGCCAAGGTTGAAGAGGTTACTGTCTGGATTCTCCTCTGAGATTTTCATAGTTTTGTGTCTTACATTTACACCAATATCTTTTTTTTTAGTTTTTTGTATTATTTTATTTATTTATTTATTTATTTATTTATTTATTTATTTATTTATTTATTTATTTATTTTGTTTTTAATTTATTTTTTATTGGTGTTCAATTTACTAACATACAGAATAACCCCCAGTGCCCGTCACCCATTCACTCCCACCCCCCGCCCTCCTCCCCTTCTACCACCCCTAGTTCGTTTCCCAGAGTTAGCAGTCTTTACGTTCTGTCTCTCTTTCTGATATTTCCCACACATTTCTTTTCCCTTCCCTTATATTCCCTTTCACTATTATTTATATTCCCCAAATGAATGAGAACATATAATGTTTGTCTTCTCTGACTGACTTACTTCACTCAGCATAATACCCTCCAGTTTCATCCACATTGAAGCAAATGGTGGGTTTTTGTAATTTCTAATAGCTGAGTAATATTCCATTGTATACATAAACCACATCTTCTTTATCCATTCATCTTTCGTTGGACACCGAGGCTCCTTCCACAGTTTGGCTATCGTGGCCATTGCTGCTATGAACATCGGGGTGCAGGTGTCCCGGCGTTTCTTTGCATTTGTATCTTTGGGGTAAATCCCCAACAGTGCAATTGCTGGGTTGTAGGGCAGGTATATTTTTAACTGTTTGAGGAACCTCCACACAGTTTTCCAGAGTGGCTGCACCAGTTCACATTCCCACCAACAGTGTTTGAGGGTTCCCTTTTCTCCGCATCCTCTCCAACATTTGTTGTTTCCTGCCTTGTTAATTTGCCCCATGCTCACTGGTGTGAGGTGGTATCTCATTGTGGTTTTGATTTGTATTTCCCTGATGGCATGTGATGCAGAGCATTTTCTCATATGCATGTTGGCCATGTCTATATCTTCCTCTGTGAGATTTCTGTTCATGTCTTTTGCCCATTTCATGATTGGATTGTTTGTTTCTTTGGTGTTGAGTTTAATAAGTTCTTTATAGATCTTGGAAACTAGACCTTTACCTGATATGTCATTTGCAAATGTCTTCTCCCATTCTGTAGGTTGTCTTTGAGTTTTGTTGACTGTATCCTTTGCTGTGCAAAAGCTTCTTGTCTTGATGAAGTCCCAATAGTTCATTTTTGCTTTTGTTTCTTTTGCCTTCGTGGATGTATCTTGCAAGAAGTTATTATGGCCGAGTTCAAAAAGGGTGTTGCCTGTGTTCTTCTCTAGGATTTTGATGGAATCTTGTCTCACATTTAGATCTTTCATCCATTTTGAGTTTATTTTTGTGTATGGTGAAAGAGAGTGGTCTAGGTTCATTCTTTTCCATGTGGATGTCCAATTTTCCCAGCACCATTTATTGAAGAGACTGTCTTTCTTCCAATGGATAGTCTTTCCTCCTTTATCGAATATTAGTTACCCATAAAGTTCAGGGTCCACTTCTGGATTCTCTATTGTGTTCCACTGATCTATGTGTCTGTTTTTGTGCCAGTACCACACTGTCTTGATGACCACAGCTTTGTAGTACAATCTGAAATCTGGCATTGTGATGCCCCCAGATATGGTTTTCTTTTTTAAAATTCCCCTGGCTATTCGGGATCTTTTCTAATTCCACACAAATCTTAAAATAATTTGTTCTAACTCTCTGAAGAAAGTCCATGGTATTTTGATAGGGATTGCATTAAACGTGTAAATTGCCCTGGGTAACATTGACATTTTCACAATATTAATTCTGCCAATCCATGAGCATGGAATATTTTTCCATCTCTTTGTGTCTTCCTCAATTTCTTTCAGAATTGTTCTATAGTTTTGAGGGTATAGATTCTTTACATCTTTGGTTAGGTTTATTCCTAGGTATCTTATGCTTTTGGGTGCAATTGTAAATGGGATTGACTCCTTAATTTCTCTTTCTTCAGTCTCATTGTTAGTGTATAGAAATGCCACTGACTTCTGGGCATTGATTTTGTATCCTGCCACGCTACCGAATTGCTGTATGAGTTCTAGCAATCTTGGGGTGGAGACTTTTGGGTTTTCTATGTAGAGTATCATGTCTTCGGCGAAGAGGGAGAGTTTGACTTCTTCTTTGCCAATTTGAATACCTTTAATGTCTTTTTGTTGTCTGATTGCTGAGGCTAGGACTTCCAGTACTATGTTGAACAGCAGTGGTGAGAGTGGACATCCCTGTGTTGTTCCTGATCTTAGGGGAAAGGCTCCCAGTGCTTCCCCACTGAGAATGATATTTGCTGTGGGCTTTTCATAGATGGCTTTTAAGATGTCGAGGAATGTTCCCTCTATCCCTACACTCTGAAGAGTTTTGATCAGGAATGGATGCTGTATTGTGTCAAATGCTTTCTCTGCCTCCAATGAGAGGATCATATGGTTCTCGGTTTTTCTCTTGCTGATATGATGAATCACATTGATTTTTTTATGGGTGTTGAACCAGCCTTGTGTCCTCGGTATAAATCCTACTTGGTCATGGTGAATAATTTTCTTAATGTACTGTTGGATCCTATTCGCCAGTATGTTGTTGAGAATTTTTGCATCCATGTTTATCAGGGATATTGGTCTGTAATTCTCCTTTTTGGTGGGGTCTTTGTCTGGTTTTGGAATTAAGTGATGCTGGCCTCATAGAACGAATTTGAAAGTACTCCATCTCTTTCTATCTTTCCAAACAGCTTTAGGAGAATAGGTATGGTTTCTTCTTTAAACGTTTGATAAAATTCCCCTGGGAAGCCATCTGGCCCTGGACTCTTGTGTCTTGGGAGGTTTTTGATGACTGCTTCAATTTCCTCCCTGGTTATTGGCCTGTTCAGGTTTTCTATTTCTTCCTGTTCCAGTTTTGGTAGTTTGTGGCTTTCCAGGAATGCGTCCATTTCTTCTAGATTGCTTAATTTATTGGCGTATAGCTGTTCATAATATGTTTTTAAAATCGTTTGTATTTCCTTAGTGTTGGTAGTGATCTCTCCTTTCTCATTCATTATTTTATTAATTTGAGTCTCTTCTCTCTTCTTTTTAATAAGGGTGGCTAATGGTTTATCATTCTTATTAAGTCTTTCAAAAAACCAACTCCTGGTTCTGTTGATCTGTTCCACAGTTCTTCTGGTCTCGATTTCTTGAGTTCTGCTGGAATCTTTATTAACTCCCTTCTTCTCTTGGGTGTAGGATCTATTTGCTGTTTTTTCTCTAGTTCCTTTATGTGTAAGGTTAGCTTTTGTATTTGAGTTCTTTCCAGTTTTTGAATGGATGCTTGTATTGCGATGTATTTTCCCCTTAGGACTGCTTTTGCTGCATCCCAAAGATTTTAAACGGTTGTATCTTCATTCTCATTAGTTTCCATGAATCTTTTTAATTCTTCCTTAATTTCCTGGTTGACCCTTTCATCATTTAGCAGGATGGTCCTTAACCTTCACGTGTTTGAGGTCCTTCCAAACTTCTTGTTGTGATTTAGTTCTAATTTCAAGGCATTATGGTCTGAGAATATGCAGGGGACAATCCCAATCTTTTGGTATCGGTTCAGACCTGATTTGTGACCCAATATATGGTCTATTCTGGAGAAAATTCCATGTGTGCTTGAGAAGAATGTGTATTCAGTTGAGTTTGGATATAAAGTTCTGTAGATATCTGTGAAATCCATCTGGTCCAGTGTATCATTTAAAGCTCTCGTTTCTTTGGAGATGTTGTGCTTAGAAGACCTATCGAGTATAGAAAGAGCTAGATTGAAGTCACCAAGTATAAGTGTATTATTATCTAAGTATTTCTTCACTTTCGTTATTAATTGGTATAAATATTTGGCAGCTCCCTCATTCGGAGCATATATATTGAGGATTGTTAAGTCCTCTTGTTGAATAGATCCTTTAAGTATAATATAGTATCCCTCCTCATCTCTCACTATAGTCTTTGGGGTAAATTTTAGTTTATCTGATATAAGGATGGCTACCCCTGCTTTCTTTTGACGACCATTCGAATGGTAAATGGTTCTCCAACCTTTTATTTTCAGGCTGGAGGTGTCCTTCTGTCTAAAATGAGTCTCTTGTAGACAGCAAATAGATGGGTCCTGCTTTTTTATCCAGTCTAAAACCCTGCGCCTTTTGATGGGGTCATTAAGCCCATTCATGTTCAGAGTTACTATAGAGAGATATGAGTTTAGTGTCATCATGATATCTATTCAGTCCTTGTTTTTGTGGAATATTCCACTGAACTTCTTCTTAAAGGGGAATTTTAAGAGTCCCCCTTAAAATTTCTTGCAGAGCTGGTTTGGGGGTCACATATTCTTTTAGTTGCTGCCTGTCTTGGAAGCTCTTTATCTCTCCTTCCATTTTGAATGAGAGCCTTGCTGGAGAAAGTATTCTTGGTTGCATGTTCTTCTCATTTAGGACCCTGAATATATCCTGCCAGCCCTTTCTGGCCTGCCAGGTCTCTGTGGAGAGGTCTGCTGTTACCCTAATACTCCTCCCCATAAAAGTCAGGGATTTCTTGTCTCTTGCTGCTTTAAGGATCTTCTCTTTATCTTTGGAATTTGCAAGCTTCACTATTAAATGTCGAGGTGTTGAACGGTTTTTATTGATTTTAGGGGGGGGATCTCTCTATTTCCTGGATCTGAATGCCTGTTTCCCTTCCCAGATTAGGAAAGTTTTCAGCTAGAATTTGTTCAAATACATATTCTGGCCCTCTGTCCCTTTCGGCGCCCTCGGGAACCCCAATTAAATGTAGGTTTTTCTTTCTCAGGCTGTCGTTTATTTCCCTTAATCTATCTTCATGGTCTTTTAATTGTTTGTCTCTTTTTTCCTCAGTTTCCCTCTTTGCTATCAACTTGTCTTCTATGTCACTCACTCGTTCTTCCACCTCGTTAACCCTCGTAGTTAGGACTTCTAGTTTGGATTGCATCTCATTCAATTGATTTTTAATTTCTGCCTGATTAGCTCTAAATTCTGCAGTCTTGAAGTCTCTTGAGTCCTTTATACTTTTTTCTAGAGCCACCAGTAGCTGTATAATAGTGCTTCTGAATTGGCTTTCTGACATTGAATTGTAATCCAGATTTTGTAACTCTGTGGGAGAGAGAACTGTTTCTGATTCTTTCTTTTGAGGTGATATTTTCCTTCTAGTCATTTTGCTCAGTGCAGAGTGTCCAAAAGCAAGTTGTATTCGGAAAAAGAGAAGAGAGGAGAGAAAGAAGGAAAGAAAAGAGAAAGAGAAAAAACAGGGAAGAAAAAAAAAACGAAAAAAAAGAAGAAAAAGAAGAAAAAGAGAAAGAAAAAGAAAGGAGGAAAAAAGGGAGTGGGGGAAGGAAACAAATCAAAAAGCAAAAAAAAAAAAAAAAAAAAAAAAAAAGAACCCCGGGGGAGTATCTTCTGATTCTGTGTACTTTAAGTCCCTTGGCTTCTCCTGGAAGTTGTCAGTCTAGCTGGTGTTCTGGAGGTGGGGCCTGTTGTGCTGATTTTCAGGTGTTAGCAGTTGGGGGAGCTGCTGTGTCCCTGCCTGGTGCAGGGCTCAGTGGGGGTTGTTTACCCCGTGAGGCCACGGAGGAACAGCCCCAGTGGGGCCAGCTCTGGAAACCTGGATTCAGCTCTGGCAGGAACTCCGTCTGCAGGGCCTGGAGGCTCTGGGGCAGGGCCGCTGATCTGCTCAGCTCGGGGCAGGAGGTTCCTTGTTGTCCTGGGCCCTCCCGGTCTCTGCCTGTCCCGGGGGAGGCCGGATCCTGGGCTGTATCCCGGCGCCCTGTGCTCCGGAGCCTGCGCTGGTGGATTCGCGCTTCCAGGCCGCGCAACCCCCTCCGTGGATCTGCCGCCCGAGCCCCTCCAAGCTGCTCCTGGAACCACGCAGCCCCCTCTGCACGGAGCCTCTTCCTCTGCCCGAGCCCCTCCGAGCTGCTCCAGGGGCCGCGCAGCCCCCTCCGTGGAGCCGCCGCCCGAGCCCCTCCGAGCTGCTCCGGGTCCCGCCGGTCCCGCTGTGCACGCTGCAGCCCTTAGGGAGCTCGGTGCACTCTCCTGGGTGCACAGATGCTCTGTTACTGTCCCAGGGAACCCGAGGGCATCCCCGCCCTCCTGGGTCCTGCTCCAACTCCCTGCGAGCCCCTTTCCTCCCGGGAAGGTTGGTGCAGCTCCTGCTCCTCCGGGACGGGGCTCTCCTGTCCTGGGGACACTCGCCCCGGCCTCAGCCCGGTTCCTCGCGGGGGCCCTCCCCCTTGGAGGCCTTTGTTTCTTTATTTCTTTTTCCCCGTCTTCCTACCTTGATAGATGCGCGAACTCTTCTCACTCTAGCATTCCAGCTGGTCTCTCTTTAAATCTCAGGCCGAATTGATAGATTTTCAGGATAATTTGAAGGTTTTCTGGGTAATTTGGTGGAGACAGGTGATTTGGAGTCCCTACTCTTCCGCCATCTTGCTCCTCCCCATTTACACCAATATCTATTTTGAATTTATTTTTGTGTGTGGTTTAAAAGAGGATCCCAGATTCATTCTCCTACATGAGGCTGTCCAGTTTTCCCAACACCAACAGTTGAAGAGACTCTTTTCCCACAGATGTTCTTTCCTGCTTTGTCAAAGATAACTTACCACACAAGGTCCACTTTCTAGATTATTTTAGATCCTCTTTATTTATTCACGAGAGACACACAGATGCAGAGACATAAGCAGAGGAAGAAGCAGGCTCCTTGCAGGGAGCTCGATGTGGGACTCATTCCCAGGACCTGGGAACCTGCTTTGCCAAAGTACCTCTGGTGGACCTATGGCTTTAGGAGTAAGAGCTGCTTCCCCTGGGCATCTCTGGGTGGCTCAGTGGTTTAGTGCCACTTACAGCCCAGGGCATGATCTTGAGTCCCGGGATGGAGTTCCACGTCGGACTCCATGAATGGAGCGTGGTAGTCCCTCTGCCTGTGTCTCTGCCTCTGTCTTTCTCCCTCTGTGTTTTTGTGTGTGTCTCTTTAAATAAAACAAGAAAAAGGAACCTAAGAGAAAAATAAAAATAACCAAAAAAAAGCTGGGCTTCTGAGTCCATCTGCCTCTGAAGGAGATCCCAATTGTTTCCTTTCAGGACCCAGTGCCTCTCCTGTTGCAACGGGTGCACTACTTGTTTGGTGGAGGCCCGAGGAGTCCCATATGGTGCCAGTCTAAGAGGGGCAGGGAGCATAGAGGCCTCAGGGACTCAGCAGGCCTCGCAGAGTGCACGAGGTCTGGCCCCCAGCTGCCCTGAAGGTCCACACACTCCACCCCACCCTGGCTGGTTGGCTGAGGGTGGTGGGTGGCAGAGGAGGCTGTGGGGGATGGGGGGCGGTGTCCGTGGGAGCCAGATCATGCCTGGATCACTTATGACTGCCTGCCCCATTGTGCAGGTCCAGGAGGGATACAGAAATGCATAGCGTGGTGCAGTGACCGGGCACTGCCTAGTGAATGCGGGGCCCTCTGCCAGGCGAAATAAGGAAGGGCTCCTGTATGGCCTGCCGCCTGCCACTGGCTGGACCTCCTGTATTTAAAGGCTCTGTTGGTGGCAGGTGGTGCCCATGGACGTAATGGGCAGCATGCTCTCAGGGATCTCCTAGGAATCGTCTGGCAGATGTTGGCCAGGAAAATGGCCAGAGACACGGTCGGGGTGTGGAGGACACCGACCCGACCTCCACCAAAGCGGCTGCTTAGTCTACTGGACTCCCTGCTCAGTGCTAGTCATGGGAGGGCGGGACCACCCAGAGACCCTCCCACCACCTTGCTCCTGATTGGCAGGACCTTGGGGCCAAGGCCCAGGACATAACTCCAGGGGGTAGAGCTCTAGGTGAGTAAGGGCACAGATGCCTGGCAGCAGGCGGCAGGCCAGGAGCCACTCTATGCCTTCACTGCTTTCTTGCCCCCGCCTCCCAGCGGTGACCCTAGGGGGCATATTTCCACTTGCCAGGAGCCAGGCCATTGCAGGGACTCAGAATCAGACTTCCAGCACCTTCCCTCACAGCGGCCCAGCTCCCTACAGGCCCGTGGTGGGGGAGCATTGGGAACCCAGCCAGGGCCCCATGGAGAGTGAGACGGGGTCCCGGGAAGCCGGGCTTGCCCCGAGGGATGAGGGGACACCGCAATCCCTAGGTGTTGGGACTGTGGAGGAGCCTGTGCATGAAGCCAGGGCTGGGAGGGAGACAGAGCAAGCCCCGCTGGTTGTGGAGTTGGTGCTGGCGGTGGAAGACACCATGGTGGTGGTCAAGGTCGTATACGGGGCAGTGGCTGACAACCGTGAGGAGGCAGAGGAAGAGGGGCAGAGGGAGGAGGAGTCTCAGGTGGTGGAAGAGGAGGAGGAGTGTGAGCATGAGGAGGACTCGGGGGAGGAATCTGAGGAGGGGACGCAGTTTGAAGTGGACGACGAGGAGGCTGATGAAGAGACCGGGACTGATGATGAAGAGGAGACTGAAGATGACAGGTCTGAGGTGGACGATGAATCTGAGCAGGACGACGAGGAGGATGTGGCAATGGCTCACGAGGAAGAGGGGGAGGCTGAGGAGGAGCTTGTCATGTCTGAGATGTTGTACATGGTTGAGGAGCAGGCTAATCTTCAGGAAGAGGAAGATAAGATGGAGGAGGGCCAGGGAGAGGAAGACGCCAGGAAGAGGAAGACGCCAGGAAGCTGCAAGATAAGCAGCAAGGGTCAGAGCATCCAGAGGCAGGGCCGAGTCCACTGGAGTCCCCGACAGAGGCTCTCGAGGTGCTCTGGGCAGACATGAAGCCCACCAATGGAAGAAGCAGGCACTCCTTCACTCCGTTTCAGCTCAGGCTGAGACAGAGATGGCACCATTGCCTGGAACAGCGAAGTGCCCATATGCAGGGCGTCTGTGGCTTCTGGGCCAAGGCTGTATCCTTGCTGCTGTGGGGCAAAGACCCCAAGGTGATGAGAGTGGGGGGTGATGTGGGTTACTGGGGGTGGGGGTGGCATGTGCCAAGAAGGACATGAGGAGGGCAGGGGCGTTGTGGGGTATGGGTATCCCTCAGACAGCATTGGTGAACACTCCCCGCCAGTCCCGGGGTGGGAGTGGCAATGATGGACATGCCCTGGTGATCATCACAGCCTTGGGAGCCCGCTTGCGGGTGGGCTCCTCCTGGACTAGATCGTCCCAGGAGGCAGCGAGTGTCAAGTGCGGGGGATGACATGTAGTCCGGGTCACACGTAGGAATGGCAGCAGGGTCTCAGCACACACCACGGCAACCTGCAAAGACCCTTTTTGCCTCGGCACAGTGCTGCAGCCAGGAGACTGCATGTGCCCCCCTCTGACCTGTCGGGCAGAGGCATGGATGTGTGCCGTCCTGGGAGAAGCCCATTGTTCCTTGCCGTGGGCCCACAGGCATGTGCAGTGGATGGGGTGCGGGGAGGGGTGTGTCTTGGGATACACAGCTCTCATCCTGTGGCAGTGCGCACATGGGCAGCAGCCAGAGGCCCAGTGGGCCATGCTCAGTGCAGCCTGTGTGGATGGACTGGGAGCCAGCAAGAGGACAAGGGCGCCAGGCCAAGCTGCTGTACAGGCCTGTGGTGTTGTTTTAGCTTTTACATCTCCAGCCCTGGAAGGGTCTTTGACCTAAAGCAGTACCACCAGACGTGTGGGCATGACAAAAGTGTCTCTGGTCGCCCTTGACACTGTGCATAGGAGAAACTTTGCAACAAGGCTCTAGGCCAGGGTGGAATCATAGCAGCAATCCCCTCAGTGTCCATAGGCATCTCCTCCGTGGCCCAAAAGCCACACAGAGAACCCTGACCAGCATGCTGACATTAAGGAGCATGAATTTGAATTCTGTGGGCATATGCGTGGAGGAAACCTAAAGCCAGAATGGTCCATGCTCGTGGGTGGTGTTGTGGGGGCCAGGGGAATGATCGTCATTTTCAGCTAGGCTGAGAATCACTCGTTTGTTGGCCCTTTGTCCCAGAGACCGTACAAACTTATGTCATGGGTGCCTGGCTGTCTGTGTCCCTGCATGTGTCTGAGGCCCTGGGTGTTTCTGTCCCTGCCAGGGAGCTTCAAGATGCCTAGATGAATATGAGGAGACAGCACACTTGTCCACAGCCATCCCAGACATACAGATGGATGCCAGTGGTCAACATGGTTCTCCTGCATAGGAAATCACTGAGGACGACGGTGTGGTGCTGACACATCAGACAGATGATGGGGCTCCAGGAGCCATGGAAATTTCTTTAAAAGTTAGAAACACAAGATCGTGTGTGTGTGTGTGTGTGTGTGTGTGTGTGTGTGTGTGTTTGTGCGCCAGTCTTCAGGACCCTGCTTGGTTGGGCGACCTTGATTTTTCCAGAATGGGGCAGCCTGCTGTATGCCTGAGGTTTACCTCTGTGTCTAGACATCAACAGCCTGGGGAACAAGTGGGCCAACAAGCCAGGAGAGGGCTTGATCCCGCTGGCCAACCACATCGGAAGGGGCAGCGCACTGCCCCACAGTGTCAACTGTTCTACACAGAGAGAGCAAATGAGAATGAGGAGAGACTCCACAACCTGATTGGGGTGTAAGTCTTACCTGGGGAGATGAGGGAGTTCAGGGGAAGGCAGTGATGGGCCAGGGCCTAACAGTCCAGTACTCAGTTTGGCTGCATGGTGATGACGGTCTTGTGTGGTGGGATGTTCACCTTAAAGCCTCAGCCACATGTGTTGTGTGAATGCACGGGGAGCCAGGCTCAACCCTTACAATTCTGGTGAAGCCAGTGCCAGTGTTCTCCATTGGTGGGTTAACATGCTCACTGTTGCTGAGACTGTTGGCGTCTCAGGAACAACAATGTCTTGGGATGTTCAGGACCACCGGTCAGGTCTCAAGCCAGCAGTATGGGCGAGGGGCCAGGGTCAGGTGTGGATCAGGAATGATGACACTGTGTTTCAGGCCCAGATTGCTGGGTGAAATCGTCAATTGCAGAACAGAGATATGCACACAAGCACTTGTGCACTCAAACTCACACTTCCTCAGTCACTGCACAACACACACACTGACGCCTGTGCATACCCATCCATGTACACACACACTCCTGCTGACCCACACTAGCTTCCTCACCTGTACTGAAACCCACACCCATGCTGACACCCACACTCACCCGTACTGGCTCACAGATATGCTGGCATCCTCTCGCATTCAGCTCCCTCACCCATAATGACCCACACCTCAGTCCCTCCTGCTGCTACACAGGCACAGCCATACTGATGTGTGCTCAATTCCTGAGACTGCCTGACACCTAAAATTACCTCACTGCGGATGACACACACACTGCCATGTACTCATCTACATCATTACAGCTCTCTGACACTGGCTGCTACCAACGCACTTTCCTTCTTTCTGACACCCATTTCCATACTGACACACACACCTACACACACACACACACACACACACATGCACACATAATCCCTGGCCCTTGGTGACACGATTTCCTATCCTGGCATTCACTCACTCACTGGTACTTACCCATATGCTCAATTGGAACAGAGAAGCACCGGCCAGCAGACACTCGTGTGCCAGCACACACCAGTCACACACATAGCTATGGACACACATAGCCACTCATACTGATGTACATGCTCATACCTTGATACATACACTCACATGGGCTCCTGTGTGCGAAACACACACTTCCCTGCTCCTTTAACATGCATAATCCCATGTACTGCTCGACACCCATGCTCCTACTGACCCTCAAACTCACGTGCTGGAACTGACATATGCTAACACGATCCTAATGACCCACTCCCTCAAAGATGGGCTGGCATCGACACACACTCCCTCATGCATAATTGATGGTAAGTCAAAATCCTATAAAGAAATAAAAATTTGTGAAAGGTAAATACATGGACAAATTAAATCTAATTTTAAGTTTGGTTAGTAATGCTTTTGTTTTTGTTTTGAAGATGATTGAATGGGATCCCTGGGTGGTGCAGTGGTTTAGCGCCTGCCTTTGGCCCAGGGCACGATCCTGGAGACCCAGGATCAAATCCCACGTCGGGCTCCCGGTGCATGGAGCCTGCTTCTCCCTCTGCCTGTGTCTCTGCCTCTCTCTCTCTCTCTCTATCATAAATAAATAAAAAATTTTTAAAAAGATGATTGAATGGACTGATTTACACAAAACCAAATGTTACTCTCTGTTTTGGAAAACATTTTGCGTCAAGATAGAAGTCTATCACATTAACAACTGAAACAGCTGTGGACTGAGCTATACAAGAGCAGAGGGTTTTTTGGATGTTTGTGTTAATGAAGTTCCACTAGCATAAATCACTTTAGATGCTGATAACATCCGTGTGTTCAATGGAATCCCGAGCAACAAGAAAAAGTCACTTACAAAAAGTGAAATCAGAGTGAATTAAAAGAGGTTGACAAAATGCATTCAAAGAATACAGTCCAGCTATATTCTACACATAAGACAATCACTTTTATTCGAAAGCCATAGATCATATCAGATGACAGAAAAGCACATTTCATACAAATACTACCCAAAAAGATAGAGAAGTGCTTATAGCCTTAGACAAAATAGAGCTTTAAACAAAAAAAAGAAAAGGGACAAAAGACTTTACATGTTAATAAGAACTTTAAGATAACAAGAAGAGAAACACAAATTATCAAATAACAACACACAATGAAGATATACGAACCAAAACTAATGAAATTACAAGTAGAAATACAAAGCCCTAAAAAATGCTTAAGGACTCCAATGCTCTCCTCTTAATGCAACCTCAGCATGGTGAAATACAAGACTGCCATGACACAATATACCAGAAGTATACATGATACTCTACCCAGTAACACTGGCATATACCTGTTTCAAAGTGCACAGAAGACATTCTCGACATTATACCCCATATCAGGCCACAAATAAATTCTCACTAGACTTCAAAACATACAATTCATATAAAGCATCATCTCTGACCACAGTGAGAGGAAGTTAGAGATCAATAACAGGAACAAAACAGAAAAATTAGAAAATTTGTGGAAATTAAACAATATAGACAAAACAACCACCAGATCAAAAAGGAAATCAGAAGGGAAATTGAAAAATACTTGGAGATAAATGCAAACAACAAAACAATACATCAACACTTAGGAGCTAGAACAGCTTATGCTAAGGCGGAAACCTGTATTTGTAAATGATAAATGCTCAAAACGTTTATCGCAAAACAACACCTAGCTTGACAACTTAAGGAAGTAGAAGAGGATAAACCGAACACATAGAAGGCAGAAGAAAGGAAAGACAAAAGGTTAGAGCACAGATGGAAAAGAAATGACAAAAGCAACAAAAACCAATAGTTAGTTCTTTGAAGGATTAACACAATTGACAAACCTTTAACTACATTGCTTTAGAAACAGACAAGTCAGGGAGACCTGGAAGCTAGAGTCAGAAGGTGCCCAAACCCGGAATTAATAGAATTTGGCCGGGTGGTTAAACTGACCTGAATCCCTGAGGCACTCTTCTCTGGGGAGGGTCCCAAGGTAGTACTCATGGTGCCCTGCTGTGAATGGTGGGGATGTTGGAGAAGGTGAGGTGGGTGGAGGGGGAGATTTCCTTTTCTCTCTGAGTCTCACCTCCACCACTACCACTGCCGAGAGGGGGTGTCATACCCGCGTACACCAGTCCCTTCCTTACAGCCTTTCGTGCAGAACCCGATTGAGTACTCTTCTGCCTATAACCTTCAAATCATCCTGAAAATCTACGAATTCGGCCTGAGATTTAAAGAGAGAACAGCTGGAATGCAACAGTGAGAAGAGTTCACACTTCTATCAGGTAGGAAGATGGGGAAAAAAGAAATAAAGAAACAAAAGGCGGGATCCCTGGGTGGCGCAGCGGTTTGGCGCCTGCCTTTGGTCCAGGGCACGATCCTGGAGACCGGGATTGAATCCCATATCAGGCTCCCGGTGCATGGAGCCTGCTTCTCCCTCTGCCTGCGTCTCTGCCTCTCTCTCTCTGTGTGTGACTGTCATAAATAAATAAAAAATTAAAAAAAAATTAAAAAAAGAAACAAAAGGCATCCAAGGGAGAGGAGCCCCATGAGGAGCTGGGCTAAGGCTGGGGCAAGTGCCCCCAGTACAGAAAAGCACGGTCCCAGAGAAGCAGGAGATTCACCAATCTTCCCGGGCAGAAAGGTGCTTGCAGGGAGTTAGAGCACGACCTCAGTAGGATGGGGGTGCCCTCAGGTCCCTGGGACACTAACAGAGCCACTGTGCAACAGAGAGAGTGCGCCGAACTCCCTAAAGGGCTGCAGTGCACACATGCATTGACCCGGGAGCAGCTCAGAGGGGCTCCAGCAGAGGATCCGCAGAGAGGGGGATGCTTGTCCTGGGAGCACCTTGGAGGCAGCTCCGGCAGAGGAAGAGCCTCCATGCGGAGGAGGCTGCACGGCTCTGGGAGCAGCTCGGAGAGTCTCGGGCAGTGGCTCCACAGAGAGGCTGCTGTGTGGCTGGGAGTGCGAATCCAACAGCACAGGCCCCAGAGCACAGGACGCCCGGGACACAGCCCAGGACTCGACCTCCCCCCGGGACAGGCAGAAGCCAGGAGTGCACAAGACAGCAAGAACGCTCATGCCCAGAGCTGAGCAGATCAGCGGCCCCGCCCCCAAGGCATCCATGTCCCTGCAGACCTTTATCTCTCCTTCCATTTTGAATGAGAGCCTTGCTGGATAAAGTATTCTTGGTTGCATGTTCTTCTCATTTAGGACCCTGAATATATCCTGCCAGCCTTTTCTGGCCTGCCAGGTCTCTGTGGAGAGGTCTGCTGTTACCCTAATATTCCTCCCCATAAAAGTCAGGGATTTCTTGTCTCTTGCTGCTTTAAGGATCTTCTCTTTATCTTTGGCATTTGCAAGCTTCACTATTAAATGTCAAGGTGTTGAACGGTTTTTATTGATTTTAGAGGGTGTCTCTCTATTTCCTGGATCTGAATGCCTGTTTCCCTTCCCAGATTAAGAAAGTTTTCAGCTATGATTTGTTCAAAAACATATTCTGGCCCTCTGGCCCGTTCAGCACCTTTGGGAACCCCAATTAAATGTAGGTTTTTCTTCCTCAGGCTGTCATTTATTTCCCTTCATCTATCCTCATAGTCTTTTAATTGTTTGTCTCTTTTTTCCTCCGTTTCCCTCTTTTCCATCAACTTCTCTTCTCTGTCACTCACTCGTTCTTCCACCACATTAACCCTCATCATTAGGACTTCTAGTTTGGATTGCATCTCATTCAATTGATTTTTAATTTCAGCCTGATTGGATCTAAATCTTCAGTCATGAAGTCTCTTGAGTCCTTTATGCTTTTCTCTAGAGCCACCAGTAGCTGTATAATAGTGCTTCTGAATTGGCTTTCTGACATTGAACTGTAACCCAGATTTTGTAACTCTGTGGGAGAGGGGACTGTTTCTGATTCTTTCTTTTGAGGTGAAGTTTTCCTTCTAGCCATTTTTCTCAGTGCAGAGTGTCCAAAAGCAAGTTGTATTGGGAAAAGGAGAAAAAGAGAGGAGAGAATGAAGGAAAGAAAAGAGAAAAAGAAAAAAGAAAAAAGGAAGTAAAAAAGAAAAAAAGAGAAAGAAAAAGAAAGAAAGGAAAAAAATGGTGGGGGAAGCAAAACAGAAATCAAAAAGCAAAAGCAAAACAAAACAAAACAAAACACGGGGGAATATCTTCTGTTTCTGTATACCTTAAGTCCTTTGACTTCCCCTGGAACTTGTCCGTCTAGCTGGTCTTCTGAGGGAGGTGCCTGTTGTGCTGATTTTCAGGTATTAGCACTTGGGGGAGCTGCTCTGCTCCCTGCCTGGTGTAGGGCTCAGTGGGGATTATTTACCCCTTGAGGCCCCAGGATTAACAACCACAGTGGCAGCGGCCAGCCTGGAGACCTGGATTCAGCTCCCGCAGTAACCAGGAGCTCTAGGCCTGCAGGGGGTCTGTGTGCTCCGGGGGTGGGGCCAGTGATCTGCTCAGCTTGGGGTTGCTGGGCGGCAGGAGCATCCTTGCTGTCCTGGGCCTTCCCAGCCTCTGCCTGTCCTGGGGGAGGCCGGATCCTGGGCTGTGTCCCAGTGCCCAGTGCTCCCGGCCTGTGCTGTTGGATTCGTGCTCCCTGCCACGCAGCCGCCTCTCTGCGGAGCCACCGCCCGAGCCCCTCCGAGGTGTTCCCAGAGCCGTGCAGCCCCCTCCGCATGGAACCTCTTCCTCAGCCAGAGACCTCCTGAGCTGCTCTTGGGATACACAGTCCCCTCTCCACGGAGCCACCACCTGAGCTCCTCCGAGCTGCTCCCAGGACACACAGCCCCTTTTCCGCGGAGCCACCGCCTGAGCCCCTCCGAGCAGCTCCCAGGTCAATGCGTGTGCTCACTGCAGCCCTTTAGGGAGCTTGGCGCACTCTCCCCGGTGCGCAGGTGTCTGTTATTGTCCCAGGGAGCCTGAGGGCATCCCCACCCTCCTGGGATCCTGCTCTAACTCCCTGTGAGCACCTTTCTGCCCCGGAAGACTAGTGAAACTCCCGCTTCTCCAGGATGGAGCTTTCCCATCCTGGGGACACTCACCCTGGCCTTAGCCGGGTCCTCACGGGGCCCCTCCCCCTTGGATGCCTTTTGTTTCTTTTTTTTCTTTTTTCCCCATCTTCCTACTTCGATAGAAGCACGAACTCTTCTCTTTTTTTTTTTTTTTTTTTTGTGAACTCTTCTCACTGAACATTCCAGCTGTTCTCTCTTTCAATCTCAGGCTGAATTGGTAGATTTTCAGGATGATTTGAAGGTTATCTAGGTAATTTTGTGGGGATAGGTGATTTGGGAACACTACTCTTCCTCCATCTTGCCCCTCCCCATAATGTGATTTTTGAAAATGGCAACATAACTCAATTCTTTGCACAATTTCTCTTCAGTTATTATACCAACAGCATCCTCCATTTTGGTTGAAGAGTAACACATTTATTTATTGTTATTCATTGGTTTCTAATTGGAGTATAATTGACATAGTTGTTACATTAGTTTCAGATGTACAATATAACGATTGGACAGGTCTAGACTTTGTGCTATTCAAGGAATTCTCCTTCAAGAATGGTTGCCAAAACAAAAAAAAGAATGGTTGCCATCTGTCCCCATTGCGATCACAATATCATGGACTGTGCCTTTATTCTTTCTCTTTTTTAAGATTTTATTTATTTCTTCATGAGAGACACAGGGAGAGGTAGAGACACAGGCAGAGGGAGAAGAGGGAGACACATGTTTGAATGGATCCCAGTAGCTCAGGATCACACCCTCAGTTGAAGGCAGCAGCTCAACCGCTGAACCACCCAGGTGTCCCTGTGCTATTTATCCTTGAGAGTTACTCAAGCCTGATATCTCCTACTCCCATCACCCAGTTTGCTCATCCTCACACTCGTCTCTGGCAACCATCACTTTGTCCCCTATGCTAATGGATCTCATTCTGCTTTCTGTTTGTTTTGTTACAGGATTCCAGCTCCAGCTGGGGTGGGTCTCTCAAAGGAAAGGCTGGCGTTCATGAATGATGGGACCCACGCACACACACAGAGTCGAGGTGCATACATCTCCTCCTGGTAATTTCGGAGGGGCTTTATTTATATCATTTTATATTCCATTGTTTTCCCTGGCTTTGTTTCAGTAGATAATTATATTTTCCATTTTATCGCAAGCATCTTAGAGCATTCTAAACGTTAAAAATTGCTTTTCTCATAAGAAGTATTGTTTTTTCTTTATTGATTTCCTGAGAAAGCAGTGATCATGACACAAAGACAGAGAGGTGCTAGACAGAGCATGACCTACTCTAGTGGAGCATAAGTCTACGGTACTATGGTCACATGAAAGGGGTTATTATATTCTGAAGGTTACATACATAAATGTTGAACTTTCTTTAGTAAGTTTACAATACTTACATCCTGTTTGATCCATATATGTGTTTCATTGATTAATTAACTGTTGTCTCTTTGTCTTAGTCAAAAGACACCATGGAGGTCAGTCCAGGCCTCTTGATTCTTTCTCACAGACACAAAGAACTAGTTAAAACCCTTTTTTCCATGAATCCTAAGACATTTTATTCATATTTGACTCCTTCAGTGATAGCTTTCCTTGGGCTAGGTTCCCACATTTCCTTTAACATTAACTGATCAAAAAACATAGCCTTATTCATATTAGGGGAATTATAGGGTGGGGGGCATTGGGTTTTATTCTAAGCAGCATGTCAGAGATTTTGATTAGTTTTGACACCATACATTTTTATAAATTTATTTTTATTGGTGTTCAATTTGCCAACATATAGAATAACACCCAGTGCTCATTACATCAGGTGCCCACCTCAGTGCCCATCCCCAGTCACCCTCACTCCCCGCCCTCCTCCCCTTCCACCACCCCTAGTTCTTTTCCCAGAGTCAACAGTCCTTCATGTTCCGTCTCCATTTCTGATATTTCCCACTTATTTTTTCTCTTTTTCCCTTTATTCCCTTACTTATTGCCATTAGAAAAGACAAACACCCCATTTGCATTGACGTGGATGGAACTGGAGGTTATTATGTTGCAAGCAATAAGTCAATCGCAAAAGGACAAACATTATATGGTCTCATTCATTTGGGAAATATAGACTCCATATTTCTCTTATGAAAATCCCCCAATAATGTTATAATGTTGCTGAAGATGGCCAAACACAAAGTGAAAGAGATCATTGGGAGCCAGCTGGTGACTTCTCCTGATTTTTCAGGATTAACCCTCATGCCTGAACTTTGTCAAACAGCATAAGTAGACTTGCTCCCATCATTTATGTATTTGTTTTGTTTTTGTTTATTCCTTTGTTTTATTTTACTTCTGCTTAGGTTATTTGTCTTTCCATTCAGTAGTTCTATCTGTCTCCTCTTGGGGCCACACCAGTTTGCATTTTCCCACCAACAGTGCAAGAGGGTGTCCCTTTCTCCGCATCCTCACCAGTGATATCTTTTGAGGCATTCTGACAGGTGTGTGGTGGTATCTCATTGTGGTTTCAATTTGCATTTCCCTGATGAGGAGTGTTGTTGAGCATCTTTTCATGGTCACCTGGTTATCTTCCTTCAAAAAAGATCGATTTAGGTTCTCTATCCATTTTTAACTGGATTATTTCGGGGAGGTAGTTGGTGGAGTTCTCTACATATTTTGTGTATCTTAGATATTAACCGCTTATTAGACACATTTGCAGATATCTTCTCTGTTCAGTAGATTGCTTCTTTGTTGTATTCAGTGTTTCCTTTGGTTGCATAAGCTTATTTTTAGCATATTTAGCTTATTAGCATAGATCAATTCTGTTTTTGTTTCCCTTGCCTCTGGAGATAGGTCTAGGAGAAAGTTGCTATGGCAAGGTCCAAAGTTGCTGCCTGCATTTTCCTCTAGGAAACTAGGAACTTTCCAATAGGATTCTGATGGATTCCTGTCTCTTGTTTAGGTCTCTCTCCCATTTGAGTTTATTTTTCTGTATTTTTCTGCAGGACATTGCTCCTGTGTCTGCATTGGCTGCATTGGCTGTCCAACTTTCCCAGCACTGTTTATTGAAGAGACTTCCTATTTTCTATTAGATATGCTTTTCCGCTTTGCTGAGGATGAGTTGACCATAGGGTTGGGGGTCCATTTCTGGGTTCTCAGTTCTGATCTACTGATTTCATATGTCTGTTGTGGCAGCAACAATACAGACGCGTGAGGGCACGTGTGCGTGTGTGTGTGTATGTTTAAAAAACCTATTCATATGTATTTGAGAGAGACTGTGTATTCCAGGCAAGGAGGGGCACAGGGAGGAGAAACAAACTCCCCACTGAGCAACGAGCAGGATCCCAGGAACCTGAGACGATGACCTGTGCCGACGGTGGATGCTTAACCGACTGAGCCACCCAGGCACCCCAGTGACATACTGGTTTGGTCATAGAATGAATTTGGAAGTTTCCCAAACTATTCCATTTCTGGGTTTTAGAATAGTTTGGGAAGAATGGGTATTAGCTTTCCTCTAAGTGTTCGGTAGAATTCCACTGAGGAACCATCAGTTCCTGGCTTTGTTGTGAGTTTTTTTTATTACTGACCATTTCTTTGCTGCTTATTGGTTTGTTCTAGTGTTGTTTTTTCCTGTTTCAAGTTAGGTTATTGGGACTATTCTAGGAATTTATCCACTTCTTCTAGATTGTTGAACTTGTTGGCATGTAGTTTTCATGATGATCTTCATATATATTTTTTAACTTCTGTGGTGTTGCTTGTATTTGTCCTCTCTGATTTGTGATCTTGTTTATTTGGATCCTTCCTCTACTCTTTTTTAAGTCTGTCTAGAGGCCTTTCAGGTTTATTGGGGTTTTTTTCCAAAGAATCAGCTCCTGGTATTGTTGACCTGTTCTTCTGTGTTCTTTAGTTTCTTATATCTGCTCTCATCTTTATTATTTCTGTCCTGGCTGGCTCTAGGCTTTGCTTGTTCTTCTTTTTTCTAGCCCCTCTAGATGGAAGGTTAAGTTGCCCATTTGGGATTTTTCTTGCTTCATGAGGAAAGCCCCTATTGCTATATACTTCCCTCTTAGGACCACCTATGCTTCATCCCAAAGGTTTTGGCTGTCATGATTTCCTTTTCTTTTGTTTCCCCCATAGTTGTCAATTACTTCTTTGATTTCTTGGTTAACTCATCTTTCTTCACTAGTGGGTTCCTTATCCTCCATGTATATGTGGTCTTTCCAATTCTTTGTCTTCTGATTGACTTCAAGGTTCATAGCATTGTGGTCTGAAGATGTGCATGGCCTGAGCTCAGTCTTCTTCGTAGCTGCTGAGGCCTGTTTTGCGTCCTAGCATGTGATCTATTCTGAAGACTGTTTTCTATGTGCACTCTAAAAGAATGTGTATTTTGCTGTTTAGGATGAGATGCTCTGAAAATTCCTGCTTAAAACCATCTGCTCTGTGGGGTCATTCAGCCATTGTCTCTTTGAAGATTTTCTATCTGTTAAGTTGCCATTAAGTGGGATGTTAAAGTCGCCTGCTGTTATAATATTATCAGTAGTTCTTTTATGGTTGTTATTAACCGGTTTATTTATTTGGTTGGTAAATAAATACATATTTATTACTGTTAGATCCTTTAGTTGGACGGTCCCTTTTTTATTATTAGGCAGTGTCCTTCATTTTCTCTTGTTACAGTCTTTGTTTTAAAGCTTATTTTGTCAGATACAAGTGTTGCTGCTGCATTTCCTTGAGAGAGGTTTCTCCACCCTCTCCCTTTAAATATGCAGGTATCTTCAGATCTGAAATCAGTTCCTTGTGGTAGCACAGATGGGTCTAAAATAGTTTCTTATTCATTCTGATACGCCGTGTCTTTCAACTGAAGCACTTCGTCCACTGCCATCCAGAGTAATTATTTATGGATGTGGGTTTAGTGCCATTTATTCCTTATTTTGTCATTCTGTCTGGATATTTTTCTCTCAACTGATCTGTAGTCTCTCCTCTCTAGTCTTTGTTGCTTTTTGGTCTCTCCATTCCATCCAAAGAGTCCCTTATGAGATCTCTTGTAGAGCTGGTGAAATGGTTACAAACTCCTTTAGTTTCTGTTTGTCTGGGAAACTATGTCTCCTATTCTGAATGACAGCCTTGCTGGTAGGAAATTCTTTGCTGAAGTGTTTTGCCATTCTGCACCTTGAATATCTCATACCACTGTCTCCTGGTCTGCCAAGTTTCTGTGGACAGATCTACTTACTGCTAGTCTGATGGGTCTTCCCTTATCAGTTAGGGAATTCTTTTATCTTACAGCTTTTATCACTATATTTCACAAAATTAATCACAATTGGCTTGGTGTTGGCCTTCTTTTGTTCATTTTGATGGCAGTTCTCTGTGTGTCTTGGATCTGGAAGTCTGTTTCCTTCCCTATATTAGAGACATGTACAACTACGGTTTCCCCAAATAAATTTTTCTGCTTGCTTTTCTCTTCTTCAGGGATGCCTGTAATCTGGATTTGATGGACTCATTGAGTTCCCTAAGTCTATTCTCTTGTTGAAGAATTCTTTCTGTATTTTGTTCAGCTTCATTATTCCCTGTGGAGTCGTGTGTGTGTGTGTTTCTTTCTTCTCTGGCTCTGTTCTTATGCTTCCTCAGCATTCTGTTCATTGCATTGTCTGTTTGGATTCTTGTTTATTGCATTTTTAATTTCTGACTGCTTGTTTTTTTTTAACTCTTCTGTCTCTGTGGTAAGCAATCTTCTATTGCTCTCTGAAGGCCAGAGAGTATTCTTAGGCTATTGTTTTATATTCTCCACCAGACATATTACTCATAACCTTATCTGATTCTTTTGTTGTTTTTTTCCTCCTGAGAGTTATATCCTATGAAGAAGAGGTCATGTATTATCCAGTACCTTTTGGTCCAGGGAGTGTCTGTGGCTTGTGTTGTGTGTACTCTACTGCTGTGTTTTGGCTGCTCTGTCCTTCAGACTGGTCATCTGCAAAGGGTTCTCTTAACCTGCAGTGGGCAGTGTTTGGTTCTTGGCCTGAAAGTGCTGAGCTTTAACTGGGTGTGCTCCAGTCTTCTTGTGAAGTGAGACCTGGTGCTTGGTATAAGCAGGTTAGGCAACCAGGGTGGGTGCTGTGCTGCTCCCCACAAGTGGCTCCATGTTTATGCTGAAGGACAGTGGAGGGAGATGGCACCTGCCAGTGCCTTTGTTCCTGGAGAGGTATCTCCATGAATGTTGTCTCGTAGGGTCATTCTCTGACAAGAGTGGATAATCTCCCTGCTGCATGCCTCCATGTGTCCTTAGGGTGGCTGTTTCAATGCTGTCAGTACCCAGGTTGTTTGGCTACCTTCTCTGGAGGAACAGCACAAAGCCTTTGGGGCTCTATCACAGCCAAAACTAGTTCACTTTTAACACTCTAGGCTTTAAGCCCTGCTGCTTGCAAGAATTCAAGAAATTCAGCCCATCTTGTTCTCTTAGCCATTGGCTTTGGGGAAGTGTTCTCCTTGTATGTTCTCTGTGTGCTTCTGCATTTCTCACCCTTCTCCATGGCCATGGGTCCCTGCCCTCCACAGCACCTGCAATCTCTCTTCCCTCAGCCATGTCTCTGCACTTCCCATGTTCCTTAATCTGGCTTCTTCACTCCATGCAGTTCTGGAGTTTGTTCTGTCAGTCTTCAAGTTGGTTTCTGGGGCATTAAGAATGATTTTATGGTTATCTCCTTCTGTTCATAGAATTAGGTGAGCCTGGGGTTCTCCTCCTCTGTTGCCATCTTCCTCTCTGCCACATGGAAGATTTTTGATTACTGCATCAATCTTATTCGTTATTGGTCATATTTTCTGTTTTCCCCTGAGTCAGTCTTGTTAATTGTGTGTTTCCAGGACTCATCCATTTGTTCTGGGTTATCTGATTTGCTTATACATAATTGAGTATAGTAGTCTCTTATGATCCTATTTCTGTGGTATCAGTTGAAATGTTTCCTCACTCATTTCTGACTGTTTTTGGTTGCATATTCTTTCTTTTCCCTAAGTAAGTTGAAAGTCCTCATATTCAAAAGTGAATTCTTTGTTTTGTTGATCGTTTTGGTTGGATTTTCCTAGTCTCTTTTTCACTTATTTTTGTCCTCTGATCTTTGTTATTCCTCTCTTTCTGGTAATTTTGCCTTAGTTGTTCCTCTTATTCTAGTTCCTTGAAGTGTAATGTTAGATTGTTTATGTTAGTAGTTTCACATATTTATGCATTTATCTCTCTAAAGTACTCATTTACAACAACCTTTGCATCCTCCCTTATGCCTTGGTGTGTTTTCCATGTTCATTTGTTTCATAGCTTTTGTTTTCCTTTTGATTTCTTCCTGAACCATTAGCTCTTCATGAGCATATTAATAAATTCCATTTATTTATAGGCTTTCCAGTTTCCCTTTTGTTCTTGATTTCTGTTTTCATGGCACTGTAGTTAGACAAGCTGTATTTGTAGCATCGGAAACTCCTTAAATTTGGTAAGACTTGCTTTGTGTCCTGTCATCTGATCTGTTCTGCTGAAAGTTCCATGAGCGCTTGAGATGATCATATTCTGCTGCTCTGTGAATGAATTACCTGTATATGTCTACTTCTTACAGACACTAAGTCTCTTTTGTTTAACACCATTCAAGTCCCACATTCCCTTGCTGATTATCTGTTTAAATACCTTTGCATTCCTGAGTGTGGACTATTCAAGTCCCTTGCTTGCCTTTCAGATCTGTTAGTATTTGCCTAATATATTTAGTTCCTCCAGTATTGGGTGCATATGTGATTACCATGGTTATGCCTTCTTGACAAGTTAACTTTCTTATCATTATGTAATGATCTTCCTTGTCACATCTTACAGTTTTTGGCTTAAAGGGTCTATTTTGTCTGGCATAAGCGTGTCTGTACCTGCTCTCTTTTGGTTTCCATTTGTATGGAATATGTTTTCAATTCTTTCACCTTGAGCCTCTGATGTGCTTAAAACTGAAGAGTCTTTTGTTAGCAGCCTGTCCATAATGCATTCAGTCGTTTGGTACGTTTCATTGGGTAATTCAGTGCAAATATATTAATTATGGATACATAATGATTTAATGATGCTATTTATTGGTTTGGTGTGTTTTGTAGTTTCCTGTTTTTGTTGTTGTTTGTTTGGTTTTTGGTTTTTGGGGTTTTTTTGGATACTTTTGGTGTGTGTGGTTTCTGTTAGTTTTCTCTTTAATTGGTGATTTTTTGTGGTGGTATATCATCATGATTTGTTATATGAATCTGTAAGAATTTGCTTTGCAGTTACCATGAGACTTGCATAAAAACATGTTATAGCTATAATAGCCTATACTGACAACAGTCTATACCACACAGCATGAGAGATGCCTGGGTAGCTCAGCGGAACACCACATAGCGTGTATGTAATGTGTTCTATGACATACATAAATTATGCCCTTTCCCCCTTTTCTGCATTTAGTGTTATATCTTGCCATATTCTGAACTGTGCATTTGTTAACATACTATACTAGCTTTAGTTATTTTTTATAGCGTTATGCTTTCTTTTACTATATTTAAGTAGGCAATACACCTCTTATACAGTATTGGAGTTTTTCAATTTGATGATGTATTTGCCTATACCAATGTCATATATTTTTCTAAGTTTTCATTACTATTAATGTCCTTTGATTTCAGCTTGAAGAACTTTCCAATTCTTGTGAGACAGGCATAGTGATGATGAGTTCTCCTACTTCTATATGGGAAAATGTTTCTCCTTTATTTCTCTTTTTTTAGATTTTTTTATTTATGCATGAGACACACACACAGAGAGAGAGAGAGAGAGAGAGAGAGAGAGAAAGGGATAGAGACAGAGAGGCAGAGGGGAGGCAGCCTCCATGCAGGGAGCCTGACATTGGACCCAATCCTGGGTCTCCATGATCCCACCATGGGCCGAATGTGGCAACAAACCTCTGAGCCACTGCAGCTCCCTTCTCCTTTATTTCTAATGGATAATTTCACTAAATGGAGTATTTACGGTTGACAATATTTTTTTAACCCCTTGGACTGTATCATCCCACATTCTCCTGGTTTGTAAGGTTTGTAGTGAGAAATCTTCTGGTCAATTATCCAATTGGTTTCTTTGTATATTATGATCTCCTTTTCTCTTGATGCCTTTAGGATCTCTTTTGGTCTTTGATTCTTCAGTTTTATCACGGAGTGTTGGAGAAGATCATTTGAACTCATATTAGAATTGATTGAACTCATATTTGATCATTGAACTAGATCTTTGAATATAGATCATTGAACTCATATTTGAACTCATCTTACTCATATTAGAGGAATTATAGAGTGGGGGGCATTGAGTTTTATTCTAAGAAGCATGTCAGCGATTTTGATAGTTTTGACTCCATATTTTTTATAAATTTATTTTTTATTCGTGTTCAATTTGTCAGCATATAGAATAACACCCAGTGCTCATCCGTCAAGTGCCCACCTCAGTGCCCATCCCCAGTCACCCACACCCCCCGCTCTCCTCTCCTTCCACCACCCCTAGTTTGTTTCCCAGAGTCAGCAGTCTTTCATGTTCCATCTCCCTTTCTGATATTTCTCACTCATTTTTCTCCTTTCCCCTTTATTCCCTTACTCAGCCATTAGAAATGACAAACACCCCCCATTTGCTTGAACTGAAGGAACTGGAGGTTATTATGCTGAGTGAAATAAGTGAATCGCAGAAAGACAAACATTATATGGTCTCATTCATTTAGGGAATATAGACTCCATATTTCTCTTATGAAAATCCCCCAATAATGTTATAATGTTGCTGAAGATGGCCAAACACAAAGTGAAAGGGATCATTGGGAGCCAGCTGGTGACTTCTCCTGATTTTTCAGGATTAACCCTCATGCCTGAACTTTGTCAAACAGCATGAGTAGCTTGGTTCCCTTCATCTTCCCCTTTTTGTTTTTGGCCTTCAATTGTAAAGTCTTCAATTCCCAACGTAACTGTTTAACTCCCCAGCTCAAGTGCTTGGCAATGACTGGGAAAGAAACAAGAAGGAGATAATAATTAAAATTGATAAACCTAAATTGATAAAAGAGAGGAACTGAGCAGTAGTTGAGGTATACTTTTGCAAAGTGGGGAGAAAGAATTGGCAACCTTTGAGGCATTTAAGGAGGGAACATGGACTAGAATATTATCTTTAGTCTCTCTCTGTAATGAATCTACATCAAAAGAAACATTACTATTATTCCATACCCCTGGAAGGTGATACTTAACATTATCCCATGGGACAAAGGGACAAAGGTGGAGTTCTAGAGATAAGGAGTCACACAAATTAATTTATATTGGACATGACATCTAGTAGTTAATGGAGTTTTTAAATTTTGGATTTGATTTCCTACATAGAAGACTGTTTCTTCAAGGGTGTTTAATTGGACCTATAGTTTTTTGTTATCAATCTGTTCTTGAAGATAAAGTGCAGTGGAAATGTTCTGAGTTAACTTACGCACATGATTAGCGGTATGTATTTCCTGAACCAGCGCAGTAGTAGAAATAGGGAAAGAGCTAACTATTCCAATAAGAGCAGTAATGCCTAAGATCAAGGCTGCCACAAATCATTTAGGTCATCATAAGGCCTGATATACAAGTTGAATAGCATATATGTCTGAATCATCAGGCATCATCACACCATTGTTCCTTAAGAGATACTGTCAAAATCACATAAGGAGGCTGACAGACAATAATAAACACAGTAGGACCAATAACAGGGTCAATCCAATTAGCATACCTTCAGAGCAAGCAATAGGATAAGTCTCATTATATCGATTAATATCTAAGTGACCTTGGTGTTTTATAAGTAAGGCATACGGTGGCCCTACACAGGCTGTAACAATCTCTAAATGATTGGCTTGTCCAGGTCTTTTAAGAAATATCATACCTGTGGTGGCTAACAATCTGTATAATGGGTATGGTATGCTTGAGTACCATTATTGGATCTTACAAAGAATGTAGGACTAACCCATGCTAATGCAAACCATTTACTAACCTTTTCTGATGTGGAGATTAGAGTACCAGACCTATTGAATCGTTTAGTATTATTTCATAAGTAATTTCTATCATCATAACCTGGGCTTGGTGCTAAGAAATCAAACATGGAAACATCTGATCCTTTAGGACACCAATGGGAGGAGAACCCCAAGGAGAGGGGTGGAGTAGAGGAGTTTCAGGGATGTAGGCCCAATATTAAGAAGCAGAAACTCATATCACTGGACAGGAGATCATTGCAAGCATAGCCACATACAGAATCTCCAGGGTTACAGAGGCAATTTGACCTTCTATGATCTCTTGTGCTTGATCGGAGAGTTGTTTTAATTGACCCCAGGTGAAAGGAAACAGGCACTCAGATCCAGGAAATAGAGAAATCCCCCCCCCCAAAGTCAATAAAAACCTCTCAACACCTGGACATTTAATAGTGAAGCTTGCAAATGCCAAAGATAGAGACAAGATTCTTAAAATAACAAGAGACACTTAATCTCTAAATTTTATGAGAAGAAATATTAGATTAATAGCAGACTTCTCCACAGAGACCTGGCAGGCCAGAAAGGACTGGCAGGATATATTCAGGGTCCTAAATGAGAAGAACCTGCAGCCAAGAATACTTTATCCAGCAAGACTTTCATTCAGAATAGAAGGAGAGATAAAGGGCCTCCAAGATAGGCAGAAACTGAAAGAATATGTGACCACCAAACCAGTTCTCCAAGAAAGTTAAAGGGGGACTCTGTGAAAGAAAGAGGAGGTCCAGTGGAAAAATCCACAAAGACAGGGACTGCATAGGAATCATGATGACACTAAATTCATATCTTTCAATAGTATCTCTGAATGAGATTTGGCTTAATCACCCCATCAAAAGGTACAGGGTTTCAGACTGGATAAAAAAGCAGGACCCATTTGCTGTCTACAAGAGACTCCTTTGAGACATAAGGACACCTACAGCCTGAAAATAAAAGGTTGGAGAACGATGTCCCATTCAAATTGTCCTCAAAAGAAAGCAGGGGTAGCTATCCTAATATCAGATGAACTAAAGTTTATACCAAAGTCTGTAGTGAGAGATGAAGAGGGACACTATATCATACTTAAAGAACTTATCCAACAATAGGACTTAACAACCATCAATATTTATGCTCCAAATGTGAGAGCTGCCAAGTATATCAATTAATAACCCAAAGGTAAGACATATTTAGATAATATTACACTTATACTTGGTGACTTCAATAGAGCGCTTTCAACAATCGACAAGTTTTCTAAGCACAGCATCTCCAAAGCAACAAGAGCTTTAAATAATGGAGTTTAACTGGACCAGATGGAGTTCACAGATATTTACAGAACTTTACCTCCAAATGCAAACAAACACACATTCTTCTCAAGGGCACATGGAACTTTCTTCAGAATAGACCACATACTGCATCACAAATCAGGTCTTAAATGATACCAGAAGATTTGGATTGACCCCTGCATATTTGCAGACCATAATGCTTTGAAATTAGAACTAAATCACAACAAGAAGTTTGGAAGGACTTCAAACACGTGAAGGTTAAGGACCATCCTGCTAAAAGATGAAACGGTCAACCAGGAAATGAGAGAAGAATTAAAAGATTCATGGAAACTAATGAGAATGAAGACAAAACTGTTCAAAATCTTTGAGATACAGCAAAAGCAGTCCTGAGGGGGAAATACATCGCAATACAAGCATCCATTCAAAAACTGGAAAGAACTCAAATACAAAAGCTAACCTGACACATAAAGGAGCTCGAGAAAAAACAGCAGATGGACCCCACACCCAGCAGAAGAGAGTTAATTAAAATTCGAGGAAAACTCAATGAAATCGAGACCAGAAGAACTGTGGAACAGATCAACAGAACCAGGAGTTAGTTCTTTGAAAGAATTAATAAGATAGATAAACCATTAGCCAGCCTTATTAACAAGAAGAGAGAGAAGACTCAAATTAATAAAATCATGAATGAGAAAGGAGAGATCACTACCAACACCAAGGAAATACAAACGATTTTAAAAACATATTATGAACAGCTATACGCCAATAAATTAGGCAATCTAGATGAAATGGACGCATTCCTGGAAAGCCACAAACTACCAAAACTACAACAGGAAGAAATAGAAAACCTGAACAGGCCAATAACCTGGGAGAAAATTGAAGCAGGCATCAAAAACCTCCCAAGACACAAGAGTCCAGGGCCAGATGGCTTCCCAGGGGAATTCTATCAAACGTTTAAAGAAGAAATCATACCTATTCTACTAAAGCTGTTTGGAAAGATAGAAAGAGATGGAGTACTTCCAAATTCGTTCTATGAGGCCAGCATTACCTTAATTCCAAAACCAGACAAAGACCCCACCATACAGGAGAATTACAGACCAATATCCCTGATGCACATGGATGCAAAAATTCTCAACAAGATACTAGCCAATAGGATCCAACAACCCATTAAGAAAATTATTCACCATGACCAAGTAGGATTTATCCCCGGAACACAAGGCTGGTTCAACACTAGTACAACAATCAATGTGATTCATCATATCAGCAAGAGAAAAACCGAGAACCATATGATCCTCTCATTAGATGCAGAAAAGCATTTGATAAAATACAGCATCTATTCCTGATGAAAACTCTTCAGAGTGCAGGGATAGAGGGAACATTCCTCAATATCTTAAAAGCCATCTACAAAAATCCCACAGCAAATATCATTCTCAATGGGGAAGTACTGGGAGCCTTTCCCCTAAGATCAGGAACAAGACAAGTATGTCCACTCTCACCACTGCTATTCAACATAGTACTGGAAGTCCTAGCCTCAGCAATCAGATAACAAAAAGACATTAAAGGCATTCCAATTGGTAAAGAAGAAGTCAAACTCTCCCTCTTGGCTGACAACATGATACTCAACATGAATACTCAACGTATTCAACAATGGAATGCAATAGATCGGCTAGATATAAACCATGGCATACGTGGTCAGTTGGTCTTCTACACCTATTCTCAGACCATTCATGGGCACATATGGACGAGTGTAAGGAAACCTGCCTATACACAGACAGAAGAATGAGCTTGAACTCTTACCTTAAGACACCACATCAAAGCTTTGACTTAGGTTGGGTTAAATACCTAAATGTATGACCTGAAAGTATGAAACTAGAAAAAACCTAGGTTTCTTCTATGTTTTGTGACATTTGATTTGTTATCGATTTCTTGGGTATCACATCAAAAGCACATATGGTAAAAGTAAATACAGAGAAAAGGGACTACCTTAGTTTTCTTCGTCAAAGGACAGAGTCTACAACTGTGACAAGAATGAGAGAAATGAACTTGCATATTGTATATCTAATGTGGAATTAATAGGTAGAACAGGTAGGAAAGTCCTATCACTAGATAAAACAAAACCCAGTTTTAAAATGTGCAAAGAACTTAAGGAGACACTCTGCAAAAACAGATATGTAAGTGGCCAACAAATACATAAAAAGATGCTCAAAGTGATGAAGTAGTAGGGAAGTGCAAATCATAACCATACTGTCCTTCTTGACTCTGGGATTAAAAGCAATGCAGAAAATACCAAGTGCTGACAACAGTGTGAAGTTAGAACCTTGTGTACTATTGGTGAGAATGTGGAATGGAGTACCTATCATGGAAAATAGGTTTGTTGCTAAAAAAAAAAAATACCCCCAAAATTAGGGTCTGGAAAAACCAGATAACTCTGGAGTCCTACTTCTGGATGTATGTGAATCCAAAACAATATTAAAGAGATGTCTGCATCTCCCCATTCATTTCACCATTGTGCACAATAGCCAGGAGATAGAAAAATCCTCTATGCCTGTTGAAGGATGAAAGGACAAGCAAACTATGGTATACTAATTCTTTAAAAGGAAAGAAATTCTGACACATGATACAACATGGAATAGCCTTGAAAATGCAATCAGAGAAATTGTATAGGAAAGTAGAATAATGGCTGTCACTTTTGATGGGAGGAGTAATGGAATTCCGGGTATACAGTTTCAGTTTGTAAGATGAAAGAAGATCTGTGGATAGATTGCAGAACATGTGAACGTACTTGATTTCATGGGACTGGACATGTACAAAGCTTTTAAATGGTTTGTTTGTTTATTTATTTATTTATTTATTTATTTATTATTATTTTTTGCATGTCAGCACAAAATAGAGCCTTTCTTTTTTTTTCTTTTTTTTTGATTTTATTTATTTATTCGGGAGAGACAGACAGAGAGGGAGAGAGAGAGAGAGAGGCACAGAGAGAAGTAGGCTCCATGCAGGGAGCCTGACGTGGGACTTGATCCTGGGACTCCAAGACCACAGTCTGGGCTGAAGGCAGTTGTAATCCACTGAGCCACCAGGGCTGACCTACATGGTTTATTTTATGTTATGTCTATTTGCATCTTAAAAATAATTTTAAAGGTTTTTTGTTTTTAAGATTTCATGCATTTGGTGTTCTTCATTCTCATTTAGTGTTTCCTGTGATTCCAAACTAGTATTGTAAATTGTTGTGGTTATAGCTTTTAACTCTTTAGCTTTAATGAGAAAAGAACTCTACAGTTAATGAAACTTGCAAGATTAATTCTGGCTTCTAAGTTGGTGTGTGTGTGTGTGTGTGTGTGTGTGTGTGTGTGTGTGTTTCACAGAACAATTGGGTATGCGTCAGTGTTAGGACTTGCCTAGTTTCTGATTTTCTAATACTCTTGTTATTGTTCCTTTAAAAAAACCTTGTCCCTTTCCCTTCTATTTTTTGGCCTTTGGGTTTTTTCCCTTTTAACGTTTTGACCACGCTATCTAGTTCAAAAGCATAAAAAATTATACATAATTAAGATGCAGAGGGCGGGAGGTAGTGGGATATTATGTTTTGTTTTGTTGTTTTTCCACTGTAGAAGCTTTCTGATCCATGAAGCCCATGTAGGCTCCATAAATCCCTCTCTGCTCTGCATGTTATCCCTGACTAAGCAGTTCCAACCTCACACTTCTCATTGCCTCTCCTCTATCCTCCAGTTTTGGACACCTCTTCAATAGTTATGGGCAAATTGGAGTCCTCCCTCTGCCTACTCTTTCATGTGTGTTTCTTTCCATCAGGTAGCTAATAGAAGCAGAGCACGAAGTTGGCCAGTCTTATAATGGTCATGTGGCTCAGAAGAGCCTCCAAATATGAAGGTTTACACATGCACAGCATTGGTTGAGACGCTGGTCTCCATAATTTATTTAAGTAACCATGCTTAAAGGATAAGATAGAAAGTACTACAAGTACAGAAGGCCACTGTTGGTTTCCTGTAGGACCTGCTGTCATAACCCACATCCTCAAGCTGAACACCATCCTATCCTTGACCACGTTTTATCAGTCAGAGGCCCAGGTCTGATGAACCTGGGAAGTGTTTCTGGGATTCTGTGCAGAGAGAGCTACTACGAGGCTATGTCAGGCCTTGCCTGACATTTCTGAAGTTAGCAAAACCTGAGATGTATTTGGTCTGTCACATTTCCAAAACAGCATCCCTTCAGGATGAGACAGCAGGCAACATTCCAACATTGAGTAGATATAAATGGGAAGAATTTGTACCTTCGTGAGAGCTCAGCACAGTGAGTCTCAGTTCAGGCTAACTTTAGAGAACTGTTTCTTCTCTTTCTATCATTTCCAGAGCCTCAGGGTCAGAGGGGTTGTTCATTAATCTCTATGAAGGGTCTGGGTCTAGCTTCCTCAAGAGAGTTTACACTAATCACTGATGTTTGTGACCTGTTTCCCTAAGACGTGGGTAGGCATTTGTTATTTTTAGAATTTTCCACTTAAATTTCAGGTAGTTAACATACAGTGTTATATTAGTGTTTCAGGTAATTACAGTACCGTAATTCCTTCCTTCCATAGGTCATCTGAGGCTCCTCATGGGTACAGTGTTCAGTGCCCATCACCTATTTCACCCAACCCTCCACCAACCTCCCCTCACCCACCTCCTACACCATCAGTGTGTTATCTGGGGTCAAGAGTCTGTTTCTTGGTTTGTCTGTGTTGCTCCTTTTTTTCCTTTGCTCATTTGTTTCTTAAATTCCACATATGAGTGGACATATGGTGTTTGCCTTTATCTGACTGATTTGATTGTCTTAGCATTATACTCTCTGACTCCATCC
Organism: Canis aureus; assembly: GCF_053574225.1. Lineage (NCBI taxonomy): Eukaryota > Metazoa > Chordata > Mammalia > Carnivora > Canidae > Canis > Canis aureus. The sequence continues at coordinate 4,575,041 of NC_135650.1, read as the reverse complement.
ATGTCATTGTAAATGGTAAGATTTCTGTACTTTTTTTCAGTATCTTACTTATTATGAGAGACAAACACAGAGATACCAAGAGAGAGAAAGAGAGAGAAAGAGAGAGAGAGAGGCAGAGACATAGGTAGAGAGAGAAGCAGGCTCCATGCAGGAAGCCCAATATGGGTCTCGATCTCAGGACTTCAGGATCACGACCTGAGCAGAAAGCAGGCGTTAAACTGTTGAGCCATTCAGGCTTCCCACAAATGGTAAGATTCCATGCTTTTTGGTAGCTAAGAAACATACCATTGTATCTTATGGAGCGTACATGTATCCTTTCAAATCTGTATTTTTTTTGTTCTTTGGGTAGATAACTTAGTAGTATAATCACTGGGTCATAGGGTGACTCTGTTTAACTTCTTGGGGAACCTCCATACTGTTTTTCATTGTTGCCACATTGATTTCATTCCCACCAACAGTGTAAGAGTGTTAACTTTTCCTCTGCATCCTCACCAATACCTGTTGTTGCTTGTGGTGTTAATTTTAGCCATTATGAGAGGTATGAAGTGATATCTCACTGGAGTTTTGATTTGAATTCCCATGATGATGACTGATGTTGAGCATCTTTGCATGTGTTGTAGGCCATCTGCATGTGTTCTGTGGACAAGTGTCTCTTTGTGTCTTCTACCCATTTTTTAAACTGGATTATTGTGTCTTAGGTATTAATTTTGGTAATTTTTTAATACATTTTTGCATACTAGCCCTTTATCTAATATGTACATACTTTCAACTTTAAGATAAAGAAGTAATTGCGATCTTCAATACAGCATAACAACTACTGTGTATACTGCTTTATAGTGTATCTGAGAGTTGGCAAGAGAGTAAATATTGAGAGTTCTCATGACAAGAAAAATAGATTTTTAGTTACAATATATTGGCATCTATCAGAGATGATGGTGTTTAACCAAACTTATTCTGGTAATCGTGTTACAATATAGGAATGTAAAATCAGGGATCCCTGGGTGGCGCAGCGGTTTGGCGCCTGCCTTTGGCCCAGGGCGCGATCCTGGAGACCCGGGATCGAATCCCACATCGGGCTCCCGGTGCATGGAGCCTGCTTCTCCCTCTGCCTGTGTCTCTGCCTCTCTCTCTCTCTGTAACTATCATAAATAAATAAAAATTAAAAAAAAAACTCTAAAAAAAAAGGAATGTAAAATCACTTTCCTGTTTACCTGCAACATAGAAGGTATTCTATGTCAATTATTTTTTTAAAGATTTTATTTATTTATTCATGATAGTCACACAGAGAAAGACAGAGAGGCAGAGACACAGGCAGAGGGAGAAGCAGGCTCCATGCAGGGAGCCCGACGTGGGATTCGATCCCAGGTCTCCAGGATCGCGCCCTGAGCCAAAGGCAGGCGCCAAACTGCTGCACCACCCAGGGATCCGGTATTCTATGTCAATTATATCAATAAGAGTGAAATAAGTCAATCGGAGAAGAACAAACATTATATGGTCTCATTCATTTGGGGAATATAAAAAAAGTGAAAGGGAATAAGAGGGAAAGGAGAAAATGAGTGGGAAATATCAGAAAGGGAGACAAAACATGAGAGACTCCTAACTGTGGGAAACGAAGTAGGGGTGGTGGAAGGGGAGGTGGGTGGGGGTGGGAGTGACTGGGTAATGGGCAGTGAGGGGGCACTTGATTGGATGAGCACTGGATGTTATTCTATATGTTGGCAAATTGAACACCAATAAAGAATAAAGTTATAGAAAGTTATATCAATAAAACTGAGGCCAACATTATTGTAATATTCAAATGAGGATTGGAAAAGAGGAGTTGCTAAGCGTATGACACTTAAATAAATCTTTAACAACAGACTCTGTCTGTAGCCAGTAGATAATAATATGTATAAAAATATCCAACCATTTACCTAAAAAGAATCAATTTTGATTTTAAAATTCATTGAATGAAAATTAAAGTGGATGCATTAGAATTTACAATTTGTGTGAGATTTTAAAAATTGATGGAGGAATAAATAGAACCTGAAAACTAACTTTTGAAAAGCTCTTTTATGTTTGGAAGATTTTGATTTTAAGCCTTTAAGCACTTAGGCATGTCACGAGAACATTTTGTTTTGCAAAGTTGTCTCAAGGAAAGTGACTGAGGTAAAATAGCAGCAGTAATATTGGAGGGTATAAAGGGAAGAGTATGTTGTCCTGTGTCATTTATCTGTATTTACAGCTTTTAAATGAAATATATATTATTTATTTTTTATTTTATTTATTTATATATTTTATTTATTCATTTGAGACACACAGAGAGAGACAGAGAGAGACAGAGAGACAGATACACATTCGAGAGGCAGACACACAAACATATGGAGAAGCTGGCTTCATTCAGGGAGTATGAGGTGGGCCTCTATCCCAGGAATCCAGGATCATGTCCTGAGTGGAAGGCAGATGTTTAACCGCTGATTCAAACAGGCATCCCTGAAATACATTTTATTGATGTACAATACACATGATCAAAAACTTTCTGTCTACAAGAATGCCATGTATTATTTATATTTCATTAATTACATTTAGGTAATAGAGTACATTTTAAACATACTGAATGCATTAATAGGTTTGTACAAACTCTCTGTAACCCATCTTCAGAAGACATTTCTTCTTCTAAAATTAAAACTCTATACCATGGTCTAGAAAAGCAGTAGTAAAATGTAATGCTACTCATTGCTTTGTGAGAAACAAACAATCCACCCCCACTCCTCAAAAAGGTTAAATATATTCTGCATGATTACAACATAGGTTAAGTGTGTCTTCTCACCTCATACATAGCTGGAAGTTAGGAGTGGAGGTTCAGATCTCTTTGCTGTTTCGCTGAGGGGCACTCATGTAGAAACAATACAGGAAGGCCCCAGGGTTCTCTCCATGTTTGTGTGGAGGCCATATTTGTTTGGTGAACCTTCTTCCTATTTTCACTTCTGAACAGCACTGAACCTTGTTTGCCTGCTGAACTTGATAATTGTCTATGGAGTGAAAATAGTTGAAGCTACAGACCATATCCTCCAGGATCTCCTAGGTCAGCTCTTGAAATACAGTGGCCCACATATACAGGACCAAGAGATACGTGGGTCCTCCCTTGACATTACCGCAATAGGATACGTCCATTAGAAACCATGTATTTCAATTCAGGACACAGGGACTGCTGAAGAGACATTTGGCAAGGAGGAAGCCTGTTGAAAGGACTCTTGGGCTCGTGACTAACATATTCGAAGTTGACCTAGGTCCCCAGCACTCATCCTCTCATTTTGCTTGCTATGACCTAGGGTCTGAACACAAAAGATGTGTCAGGCTTCCAAACCCTGGCAGCTGGTTTCTGTCCAGGAAGGGCATGTTCCTCTCCTCTGTCCCCTCTACACACACACCTATTCACAGACACACCCTAACATACACTCATACAGAGACACACACAATGAGGGGTAAGCAGTGTGAGCTCACTCAGCTGAAATCACAGTGTGGTCTGCTCTCCAATGGGCTGCCCCAAGTTGCCTGTGGTACCCATTGATGTCTCCCAACAAATACCCAGAATCTCGGAGAAGAGAGCCTAGCTGACATTGACAGCGACATGAAAATCTTCCCCTCTCAGCTCTCCTAAACCCAGAGCACCTGAAATTAAAACAACAGCAACAGAATATCTTGTTCTCTTTACTGTTTCCAGTTTTGTGAGCTGGAAGGCGGCAGTTCTAGAATGCAGGCTCCTGGTTACCAGAGTTCTAAATCAGTTGTGGGCCTGTCACTAAGGAAGTGAAGTCACTTTTTCAAAATTCCAGTACCTGGGTTCCTTCCTTCAGTCAGACCTGTCCAGACCCCTCCTTGGCAGTTTACCTGTTACCCCATGACATCTCCTTAACTTTACATCATGAACCAAAAGTGCCATAGCCACAACTCTGAAAATGCAAATAAGGTTCTACATTTGAGGAGATTCAGGTCTTTATTTTTCTGCTTGCTTTCCAGCTGTGTGTCCTAGATAAGACACTGTGTCTCTCACATAGACCTCAGTTTCCCAACCTGCACGGTGGTAGAATCAGGCTAGATGTCACATGTAAGTTCCAATTGGAACTATGGTTAGGGTTAGAGTTACATTTATTGTGAGTGTTAAGGTTAGGGTTAGGGTTAGGGTTAGAGTTTAGGGTTATGTTTTAGGGTTAGGGTTTATGATAAGGTTTAGGGTTAGGGTTCAGGTTTGGGTTCTCATTCAGGTTCAGATTAGTGTTGATTTAGGTTTCTGGGTAGGATTCCCCTAGTGTTCAGCTTAGTGTTCAGTTTAGGGTTCGTGTGGAGGCTGAGAAAATTAAGGCCATTACACCTTAAGTTCATGATTAGCACAAGTACAGACATTTCAGGCCCCTGTGAATAAGAGCTGAACTTTACCTTACTTTAGTTACAGGAAAAAAACAACTTAAGATATTTGAAGGCCCCATATATTAGAATGAGAACAGAGCTCAACACCAGTGGCAAGGACCCCCATATCAGAATGAGAACAGAGCTTAACGCCCTTGAAAGCCCCATATAAGAATATAAACAGAACTTGAGAAATCCTCCACCCTTTCTGGAGGTCCCCTAGACCAGCCCGTTAAACTCAGCTAGAACTCACCTTGGAGTCCAAGTCCCTACTCTGCTATGTTGTATATACTTGGACCTAATCTCGAGCTTGTTAAAAACCCTCCTGTATTTTCACTGGTGTTGGCTCCTTGGTGGTTTCTCAGATTCGCAATCTTGGGCACAACATTTGGGGGCTCGTTCAGTGTTAGAGAAACACCATTCGGAGGGTCCCACACGTGGTGAGTGCACTCAACTTTTCCACCTTTCCGCACATATTCTCTGAGAGCTCTATACTGTATGTTTACTTGTATAAATTCCAATCTGTATTAGGTCGACATTGGCTTAGGCAGAGGGCTGACAGGCCATCAACCAGAGATTTTGAGATGTCCTTGCCCCTGAGAGGAAGATGGAAGTCATCTGTAAGGAGGACGAAGTCTCCATCTGTAGGATGATAAAGTCCTCATTTGTAAGGAGGGATGACTGCCAGCCCTTCAATTTACTTTCTGTTTTGTGTCCATGGCCTCACTGGAACGTTTTTCTGTGTTACTGGGTCCTTGCTAACTATTTGTGCATTTGTCTGTGTTACTGTGTCTTTGTTAACTGTCATAACTGTTTACATACAGAGAGGGAAATTTCAAATATACTGGAAGACATAATGACCATGCTTTGACGTGGACTGGCCCCAAGAAGGAACTTTTCACCTACCTATTATCTTATAAGTTAAGGCTGTGATCTTCAGAGACAACCCAGATGGCCAGCCTGACCACGTGCCTGCATCCTGGTCTGACAGGACATGATAGAAAATCCCCTTCCTTGGCTAAAACTATTTTTACCCCACAAAGCAGGACCTACCAAGATTCTAGCCCTGCAGAAAGCTGAGAAGGAGACCGCCCCTAAGAGTAGAGCGCTCCTTTATATGGTCTTGCAGGATCCTTCTCCAGAGGACCTGACTCTCCCGCCACCCTACCAGGCACCCACTCCCTCTTCTGCCCCTCAATTGGAGGTGCTAGAAGCTGCAGAGGGAGCGCCACACTTCCTGGACAAGGGAATTCCTATATGCAGGCCAGCAGCGCTGACACACAGACGAACCCACTGGGTGGCCCCACTTCCTAATGTGGGACCAAACGATTCCACCACCCTTTCCCTCTATGCCATGGGATCCCCAGATGAGACTGGCAGACAGCTAATGTTATATTGGCCATTCTCCATCAGTGACTTATATACTTGGATAACCCAGAATGCAAAGTTCTCTGATAATCTGAAAGATCTAATTGGGCTTTTAGATACTCTTCTCTTTAACCACCAGCCTCCTTGGGATGACTGCCAACAGCTTTTGTAGATTCTCTTCACCACATAGGAGAGAGAACGAATTCAGGTGGAAGCCCAGAAGTCTGTCCTGGGAGAGAACAGACAGCTGACTCAAAACCCAGACTTCATCCATCCCCTTATCCTGCCCTATCTGGGACTACAACTCAGCTGAAAGTAAGGAGAGACTCCAGGTCTACTGCAAGAATCTAATAGCAGGTCTCAAGACTGCCGTGCACAAGCCTACCAATGTGGTTAAGGTATATGATGTAAGACAGGGTAAGGATGAGAGTTCAGCTGTCTTCTTAGAGAGAATCATTGAGACTTTTAGGCAGTACACCCCTATGAACCCAGAAGCCCTGGAAACAAAGACCACAATTATCATGTCTTTTGTTTACCAGGCCGCTCCAGACATCAAAAGAAAATTGCAATGATTAGAGAGACTAGAAGAAAAGAGCTTGCAGGACTTAATAATAGTAGCAGGAAGAGTATATGAAGATAGAGAAAGTCCAGAAGAGCAACAAACCAAAATAAGTGACCTGCAGACCCAAAACCTGGCCAACGTCCTGCTGACCACAACCATAAATGACCCACAGGAAAGACGGAGGCAACTCAAGAAGCAGGCTTCAGGACAAGTAAGGAGGATGGCCCTGGTCTCCGTTGGAAGCCCCCTACCTGAACAAAAACCAATGTGTCAAGAAAAGGGCCACTGGGTGAAAGGTTGACCTAACAAAAGATCTAAGGCCCCTGGCAAGATCTAGGAAATGGAAGAACTGGATGACTAGGGGAGTCAGGGTTCAGCACCCCTCACCAAGCCCAAGGTAAATCTCAGAGTGGAGGGGCAACCCATTGAATTCCTAGTGGACACTGGGGCACAACACTTGGTTTTATTATAGACCCAAGGGAAATTGGCAAGCAAGACTTCATGGGTTCAAAGGGCCACAGGCACCAAATAGTGGACTCATGGACTACCTGAAGAACTGTGGATCTCGGCATGGGCTGGGTATCCCACTCCTTCATGGTCATCCCTGAGTGTCCCTACCCGTTGTTAGGTCAGGATTTGCTCACCTACATGGGGGCCCAAATTCACTTCCACCTTGAGGGGGCAAAAATCCTAAACAAGGAGGGTCACCCAATTCAGGTGTTTGTCCTGAATTTAGAGACGAATATCGTCTCCACCAAATGCCCTCATTCCCAATGACTAACATTGACTATTGGCTGCAGGAATTTACCAAAGCATGGACAGAAACTGGGGGAATTGGGCTGGCCCAGCACCAACTGGCCATATACATAGAAATAAAGCTGGGGGCAAAACCCTGTCAGGGTCCTCCAATACCCCATGCCTGTCATCTCCCAAATGCAAACTGGCAACCTCCTCTGAATGACTGTCAAGAAATTTTGGCACAGGTACATGGAATCAGAGCTGATCTCCAGGAAAACCCACTGCTGAACACAGACACCACCTGGTATATGGATGGCAGCAGTTTCATCCAAGAAGGAATCAGATACGTGGGGGCAGCCCTAACCATGGACCTGATCCGGGGGCACCAACCCTGCTTCCCCCCCAACTATACTGATGCTGATGTACACTGGATCAAATGCTTGCCTATCACCCAATGCTTGCTTGGCTGGTGGAGGCCCACAGACTCCAGCATCATCCTACCAGAGCAACTAGGAGGACGAGTCCTATCCAAAATGAATCAGAGTATTCATATGGGAACAAGAAATATGGAAGACCTCATACGACATGCAAAGATCACTATTAAAGACTCTCGACCAAAGATCTAGCAGATTGTGCAAGCTACAACACATGCCAGTTAACTAATGCCACTGCCCATGGATCTAACCCGGGCACCAAGCTCTGAGGGGACTGCCCAGGAAGTGGAATACTGGAAAGTGGACTTCACTGAGGTAAAACCTGGAAAATATGGATACAGGTGTTTACTAGTGTTTGTAGATACTTTTTCAGGATGGACAGAGGCATTTCCCATCAAACATGAAACAGCATTTCCCACCAAATATGACCAAAAAACTGCTGGAATACATGCTACTGATGTATGGTTTTCCTATTAAGATTGGATCAGACAACAGACCAGGATTTATCTCTAAGGTAACACAGGGAGTGGCACTAGTTCTTGGGGCAGATTGGAAATTACATTGTGCATATAGGCACCAAAGCTAAGGACAGATAGAAAGGATGAACAGAACATTAAAGGAGACCTTAACTAAATTAGCCCTGGAGACTGGCAGGGACAGGGTGGCTCTCCTCCGCTTTGCCCTATATAGGGTGAGGAACTCACCATATAAGATAGAACTGACTCCCTCCAAAATCATGTTCGGTATTCCTCTACCTATTATCCCAAATTTAAAACCTGAGGTGCTTGCTGAATTTGATGATCACCAACTCCTTTTCTCCCTCCAAATGCTACAACGAACCCATGAACAGGTGTGGCCTAAGCGGAGTGTCCTCTATGAGACTGGGCCACCTCAGACCCCCATCGATATCAGCCTGGTGACTTGGTGTATGTCCAGAGATACCAATACCAGACACTTCAACCTCGCTGTAAGAGACACTACATCGTGATCCTGACCACTCCCACTGCTCTCAAGGTGAACGGGATTACTCCCTGGGTCCACAACACCCACGTCCGACCAGCTGACCCACATCCATTCTCAAGGACTTTGTTCCAGAATGGAAAAGCCAACCAGACAAGGTCAATCCCCTAAAGCTAAGACTGCGCCATTCTGACTTATTTCTCACCGCTAACACTCCCTAGTCTGAGGTTGTCCTTCAAAACAGAAGGGGATTAGACTTAGTCTCCTTACAACAAGGTGGTTATGTGCTGCCTTAAACGTGGAATAATGCTTCTTCACTGGGATGTAAAAAGGAATGAGAATAGCAACAAGGTTGGTTCGAATCTTGGTTTAGTCATTCCCCTGGCTCATTCTGAGACCAACCTGGACCCATAATTGGATCCTTCCTTAGGTTCCTTTAAGAGAGGGAAATGTGGAGGCCAAGAAATTTAAAGCCATTCCACCTTAAGGTCAGTCTTAGCACAAGTACAGATATTTCAGGCCCCTGTGAATAAGAGCTGAACTTTACCTTAATTTACAGGAAAAAAAACAGCTTAAGGCCTTTGAAAGCCCCATATATTAGAATGAGAACAGAGCTCAACACCCATGTCAGAAAGTCCCATATCAGGATGAGAACAGAGCTTAACGCCCTTGAAAGCCCCATATCAGAATGTAAACAGAACTTGAGAAATTCCTCCACGCCTTCTGGAGGTCTCCTAGACCAGCCCATAAAACTCAGCTGGAACCGAACTTGGCATCCAAGTCTTGGCTCTCTTGTGTCAGGTATACTTGGACCCAAGATTGAGCTTCTTAATAAACTCTTGTGTACTTGCTGCGGTGTCAGCTCCTTGGTGGTTTCTTGGATTCACAATCTTGGGCACAATATTCAGGATAGGGTTAGGATTTGGGTCCGGGTTTGTGTTATGGTTTAGGGTTACAGAGTGGGTCAGGATTCGTGTTTGGATTTGGGGTTAGGTGTCGGGTTAAGGTTCATGTTCAGTTGAGCTTTAGGGTTCCAGGTAGGGTTTGGGTTAGGTTTTGGGTTTGGATTAGGGTTAGGGTTCTCTTGGGGTTCCTGTTAGGGTTCGGGTTTGGGTTTAGGGTTTAGGTTTAGTCGTTAAAGTAATTGTTTAGGGTTAGGGATAGGGCTATGGTTAGAGTTCAGGTTGGCTTTGGGGAGGTTAGGGTCTGGTTAGGTTTCAGGTTAAGTTTTGACTAGTTTTCAGGGTAGGGTTTGGATTAGAGTTTGGGTTAGGGTACATGTCTGGGTTCATGTTAGAGTTAGAGTTAGGGTTAGGGTAAAGTTTGGGTTCTGGGTAGGGGTAGGGATTAGTGTTCAGGTTAGGATTCATGATCTTAGTTTGAGTTTATGTTTGGGTTAGGATTGGGTTCGGGTTTGTTTAGGGTTAGAATTAGGATTAGGGTTTAGAGATAAGTTTTAGGGTTAGGGTTTAGTGTTAGTGTTAGTTTTAGAGTTAGGTTTCAGGTTTGGGTTCGTATTCGAGTCAGGTTAGTGTCAATTCAGGTATCTGGTTAGAGTTCGACTAGTGCTTAAGTTAGGGTTCGGATTAGGGAACAGGTTGGGTTTTGTTAGGGTTAGTGTTAGGGTCAAGATTCAGGTTCGGGATAGGGGTTCATGTTTGGGTTAGGATTTTGGTTCGCTTCACGGTTAGGGTTCAGGTTAGGGTTTGTGTTATGGTTCGTGTTAGGATAAGGATTATGGTTTTGGGTTAGGGTTAGGATTCATGTAGGGGGTTAAGGCTATAGTTAGGTTTCTGGTTTGGGTTAGGGACCCCATCTGCTGCTCCCTTTGACTCATTTGACTCTTCACAGGAAACTCCTAAAATGAAGCCCTCCAAATGAAAATCAAGAGATCTATGAAATCCTAGGCTTGGAAGTCCCTCTCTAACCACAAAGCCCAACGTACTCTACAGAGGCATCAAGGTTCTCCTTCCAGATTCAAACACCAATGAAAGTTTTACTAGATCATTTACAAAAAGGCTCAAGGATATTTGTTAATTTCTTGGAATAAGAGAGAATAAGCAGGGTGAGCAACAGATGGATAGGGAGAAACAGGCTCCCCACAGAGCAGGAAGCCCAATGTAGGGCTCAAAGCCAGGACCTTGGATCATGACCTGACCTGAAGGCAGAGGCCTAACTGACTGAAAGACCCAGTGTGCTTTCTTGATCTTTTTGTCCATTCTAATGGTCCATAGATGGATGGATCATTCATCCCATTAGCAGCCATGAAGATGTCACACTTAACAAAGGACAAGTGCTAAAAACAAAAAAAGGACAAATGCTTACGACGAGTAGAGTGATTGACTGTCTGACACTCTAATTAGAATTGAGACCAAGACACTGTATCTACTGTATTCCTTCAATGATCTTAGTGGATTGGAATGTGTCTGCAATACTAGGTGCTTAAGATATATTATTGGATGCAGGAATCCCAACCAGCAGTTTCCATATACTTAGTGGAACTTGAGCAGCCCTGACTTCCCCAGTGGCCTCTAATATGGGCACATAAAGGACAAGTAGCAGGACCAGTTAGATGGAATCCAAGAAGTCCTTTTCAAACAGGAACACTGCCTGCTTTCCATGTACTTCTGTAAACCCAGGGTGCCACAGTCCCATAAGGCTTGATGTGAGGTCCTTCTTCACTAGGGAGAAAGAACTGCTACACATGAAGATGCCCAGCAGCCCTTTCTATAAGGCCAGGCACCAGATAAGTCTAGGTCATGTTTTCTCACAGGATTTCCCATAGCAGCCCCATGAGGTTCATCCTCTTAGCACAGCACTTTTCAGAAAAGGAAAAGAAACCTCAGTTTCTTCTTCTTAAACTCAGGGTGCAGTGACATTCTGAAAACATACTAGTAGTAGAGGCGAGCCCCCCCCCCCATGCTGTGTATGGGGTGGTCACTCACCTGTGGAACTGCTGACTCAAGACCTCTTGGGCTGTGGTGAACACCTGTTAGACACAGGAAATGATTGTGTTTTTTGAGAGGCTTCTATCCTGGAAGGAAGGCACCAGGGACTGTACAAAATTATCCCTTCTGCCTTCGTTGAGCATCATCATAGTCCAGGCGACCAAGGGACAGGGTTGATTCCTTTTCACACCAGAGATACAAGGAGGGGCACTGTAGTCAGCTTCAAAACCATGAACCACTGGGAAGATCGGGTCTATCGCTTAGACTAGAGACTCCCATCTCCTTGGAAGGTTGTGCAGAATAAAGGACTTCAGTGCCAACACAGAAAAAGGCTCTAGGCTTCAGAATACCATTGGATTGAGGTGAGACATGGAAAGTCATTGGTCACTTCAACACATTCTGTGAGCTGAGCAACAACAGCATTTCCCTCAACTAATGGCTTTTATGGAGACCAATATACCATTGAGTTTTCAGTAAACATCCCCACTCTAGATAGAACACAGGGCATTAGAACCTTAAATACAGCTCAGGATCACATACGTTGGGGACAGCCCTGGTGGTTCAGGGTTTTAGCATCGCCTTCAGCCCAGGGTGTGTTCCTGGAGACCCCGGATCGAGTCCCACATCAGGCTACCTGCATGGAGCCTCCTTCACCCTCTGCCTATGTCTCTGCCTCTCTCTCTCTCTCTGTCTCTCATGAATAAATAAATAAAATATTTTTAAAAAATCACATGTGTTGTGCTGGAGAATAGACCAAAGCATGGGCTTCATGGCATTGCCCCTAGGCTGATGTAGCTTGATCTGTTCCTGACATATGGAGAAAGCATCATGTAAGAACCACCTTATTCTGCAGGCCCCAGGGGAGCCAATTGTTTCTAGTCTGGATTCTTTCCCTGATATTCTCTGGGTCTTGAGTTTGACCATGAATGTGACCTGTTCTCACCACAGACTGCCAATTGATATACTTGGTGACCTGATGTACCTGGGCTTGTCAGTGGAAATGTAGTCATTGAAACCTTGGAGCAACTCATCCAAGATTCCTTGTGTAGATCTCTACAAAAAATATTGAGCCAACTACTGGGGATAGGAAGTGTCATAGGCCTTCCCCCTAATCTGCGGTCCAAGGTAATGGCAGGTCTAGCACCTAAAGCAGTCTGTGGGGATACAAAAGTTTTTTCTTGCATCACTGATGAAATGGCAACAGAATGGCATCATATCAACTGTCAAATGCCTTGAAAAGCTGAATCTCTGTGGCAGATGGCCTCATTTATGGAGTACCTCAAAGATCTATAAGGACACAGCTCATGACCTGTTGGGCCTACAATGATCAGATGTGTTCTGACAGGCTACATGTTATAAAGAAACATTTAGAATGGTGTCATCCAACTCTTCCTTTTGTGTTAAATCACTATCTTTAGTGTGATGTTTTGTAGGGGTTTGGAGACATTCTGTAGAGACAGTGGATATGGGTTCTATACAGGATATATGTGAAGCGTAGGTGAAATAATAAAAATAGTACTAAAATGCAAAGATATGCATTGCTTTGTGTAAAACTAACAAACCACCCCCAATCCTCAAAGAATTTAAATATATTCTGAACCATTCTAACAAATATGAAGAGAGTTTTTCCAACTCATATGTAACTGGAGGTTATGTGTGGAGGTTCTGATCTTTTGGCGATTGGGCCTGTGGGGCACTCATGTGGACAAACTCTGTGAGGGCCCCAGGCTTCTCTTCATGTTGGTGTGGGGGCCATATTTGTGTGGAGAAAATTCTTCCCATCCTCAACTCAGAACAGCACTGATCCTTGTTTGCCTGGTGCACCTGATAAGGATCAAGTGAATTAGAATAATGGAAGCCACAGACCACCTCCTCCACAATCTCCTCAGTGCAGCTCTGCAAATACAGTGCCCTGTATGTACAGGGCCAAGAGAGCTTCGTGTCCTTCTGGACATCACCACAAGGGCAAAACCCATTAGAAAACGTGTTCTCCAGTTCAGCCCATGGGGGCAGATGAAGAGACATCTAGCAAAGAGGAAAGCAGATGAGGAAGTCTTTTGGACTCACGACTAACATATTTGAAGTTGAGGTTGGTCGCCAGCACTAATCTTCTCATCTTGCCTAATATGACTTGGGGTTTGAAGACAAAATATGTGTCAGGCTTCCAGTGCCTGGCATCTAGTTTCTTCCCAGGAAGGTCATGTTCCTCACCTCTGTCCCCTCTACACACACCAAACACACTCACAAACACACCAAACACACTCACAAACACATATACGCACCGACACACACACAATGAAGGATAAGAAGTGTGAGCCTGATCAGCTGAGATCACAGCTGAACATCCCTCCAATGGGATGCCCCAAGTTGCCTTCTGGTACCAGTTGTTGTCTCCTGACACATAACTAGAAACTTCAAAGATGAGGGCGGAGCTGACATCCACAGCAACATAAAAATCTCTCCCTCTGGACTCTACTGAACCCAGAGATCCTGAAAGTAGGACAACAGATACAGAACACTTTGTTCTCTTGACCATATCCAGTTAAGTTAGTTGGAAAGTGAGAAGTACTAGAACACAAGTTCCTGGTTACCAGAGTTCTGAATCAGTTGTGGGCCTGTCACTATGGAAGTGAAGTCACTTTTTCAAGATTTCAGTACCTGGGTCCCATCCTTCAGTCAGACCTAAACAGCATCTTCATGGCAGATGACTACTTACCCCATGTCATGTCCTTAACTGTACATCATGAGTCTAAAATTCCATACCCACAACACTCTGAAAATCAAGTAAGGTTGCGGAGATGGAGCTATATTCAGACCTTTATTTCAATGCTTGCTTTCTCCTTTCTGTGTCATATCTAACTCACTGTGTCAATCACATAGACCCCACTTTCTTAACCTGCACAGTGGTAGAATCAGGCTAGACTCTACTTCCCAGGGACATCATCAATTGTCCATGGATGATATTTATAATGCGTGTGTGCTGGTATCACGTGTATCTAAGGCTAACGATTAAAGATGGAAGATTGACAAGAAGAGGTATGATGTGGCATGGAGTACCACTTGAAATTGGCCTGGGTTCCAACTACATATTATCACAATTATCACTTTCCCTTTGGCCACATTTCAATGGGGGCACCAGAAAGGGGTGGAAATGTTCCAAGATGCAGACATGGTCATCTTCTGTAATAAAACTGTCAAATTGTTTCCCGTTATATTTAGAATGAGACCCAGTTGCCTTGTTTTGGCCTCTGAGGGCTGCTTGCTTCACAATGACTACAAGCAATCCTGACCTATTGCATAGCATCCCTGTGTAACCTTGAGGTGCTTAGTGACTGGCTCCTGACCAATACAATACAGCCAAAACGATGGCATGTCACATCTAAATTCCAATTGGAAATAGCCTCTCACCTCCTAATTATTTCCTCTCCTGTTCCACTCACTAATGTTCCACTTCTGCCCTTCGCTTTCATATTTTTTCTCTATCCCTGAATCAAAATCAACCAGAGATGTTTTGCCCTAACATGTATAGAGGCTCACGTGGCAAGGAAAGGACACCACTTGATAGAGAATTCTCTGCAAGGCTATCCTCCCATGAGACCACAGCCACAGCATCGGACAAACCTTGAGGTGAAGGAACCAGCTAATTTGTGCCTGTATTCCTCATCCACAGAATTGGAGAGATATTAAATATATGATTTGTGTGGTGCAAGGTATTGGGGAAGACAGTAGCTGAGGAACAATACACAATTAACACTCTACCAGGCCTCAGAATCTCTCCGTGCCCTAATCCTTCTCCTCAGGTCCCCTCTGCATTTCCCCTCAGCCACGCTGGCTTTTTCACTGCCTCTCACCAAAGCAGCAGCTGTTAGTATCTGCAGCAGGGGTCCTTTCTTCCCAATACACTGCACCCAGATGTGTGTAGATCTAACTCCCTAATGTTATTCTCTTCTCAGCAAAATCACCCTCGGTGAGACTTTTCATACCTTTCCTTCCAATAACTCCCCAGCCTTGCTTCACAGCACAGACTTGAGTAGCATTCATCACTTGTCTTTTCTTTCATGTGTTTTTGTTGTTGTTTTTGTGCTTTTGTCCAGCTCCAGACTGTGCATTCCTAAGTCAGGGAGTTCTTGGTATTCTCAGCTCTACCCAGGGACCCACCAAGTTACCTGAGTGCTTAGTGCCTAGTTATGGAATAAATCAATCAGAAGTTCATGGAAGTCTCTTCCCCTTTCAACCACCTCGACTGCTGGGATAAACACCACTAAGAATTTCAAGTTTTCTCTGGGCAGGGTGATGACCACAGTGGCCTCTGCAGGAGATTTCCTCTGCAGTCCCTCCAGCAGAAGTCCCTAAATAATTTTGCAAATGAGGCTTTCTGCATCATGTACTCCAGCTCCAGCATTACAGTGCAAAGGCAGGCACATCACCAACAGAAAATTATAATTTTACTTAAGTGTCCTCAAGGCGGTGTCTGTCCAGAATCACAGGGCAAATGAGCAGGACCTAGGCAAACCAGGGGCAGAGTAAAAGACCTCAGAAACCTCCCTCTTATCTCTTTC
This sequence comes from Canis aureus, assembly GCF_053574225.1. Classification (NCBI taxonomy): domain Eukaryota; kingdom Metazoa; phylum Chordata; class Mammalia; order Carnivora; family Canidae; genus Canis; species Canis aureus. The sequence goes on along the minus strand of NC_135650.1, from coordinate 4,559,086 downwards.
TTGGATTCTGCATTGGTGTCTTCTTTAGAAATATGGAAACTAAAAAGAAAAAAAAAAAAGAAATATGGAAACTCACCTCAGCCAGAAGAGTGACACTGCACCCATCCATGTCATCTAAACAAGGATCCTAATGGTCCTGCGGAGACTGGTCTTGTCCCTGGACCAGTGTACAATGCTCTCGCTATTTCCTAGAGAAAATAGGTACATGATAAACTGGTAGACAACATGACTAACCATAGAAACATGCAATACAAGAACACAATGAGACATCACATCACATCCATTGGAAGAGCTATCATAAAAAAGACATGAGATAAAAAATTCTACTGATAATGTAGAGAAAAGGGAACTCTTGGGCACTGTCGTTGGGATGACACATTAGTACAGTCTCTATGCTAAAAATATGGTGGGTCCTCATAATTTAAAAATAGAGAACTACCTTATGATTGAACATTTCAACTTCTGGGACCATACCCATAGAAAACAGAAGAATATGGCTAGGAAATGCTTGCACCACAGCAAAGAAACAGCCAACAAAACTAAAAGACAACCTACAGAATGGGAGAAGATATTTGCAAATGATGTATCTGATAAAGGGCTAGTATCCAAGATCTATAAAGAACTTAGTAAACTCAACAGCAAAGAAACAAACAATCCAATCATGAAATGGGCAAAAGACATAAACAGAAATCTCACAAAGGAAGACATAGACATGGCCAACAAGCACATGAGAAAATGCTCTGCATCACTTGCCAACAGGGAAATACAAATCAAAACCACAATGAGATACCATGTCACACCAGTGAGAATGGGGTAAATGAACAAGGCAGGAAACAACAAATATTGGAGATGATGTGAAGAAAGGGGAGCACTCTTGCACTGTTGGTGGGAATATGAACTGGTGCAGCCACTATGGAAAATTGGACGTTCCTCAAAGAGTTAAAAATACAACTGCTCTACGACCCAGCAATTGCACTGCTGGGGATTTACCCCAAAGATACAGATCAATGATACACCAGGACACCTGCACCCCAATGTTTATAACAGCAAAGTCCACAATAGCCAAACTGTGGAAGGAGCCTCGGTGTCCATTGAAAGATGAATCGATGAAGAAGATGTGGCCTATGTATACAATGGAATATTACTCAACCATTAGAAATGACAAATACCCATCATTTGCTTTGACATGGATGGAGCTGTAGCGTATTATGCTGAGAGAAATAAGTCTATAGGAGAAGGACAAACATTATATGGTCTCATTCATTTGGGCAATATAAAAAATAGTGAAAGGGAATAAAAGGGAAAGGAGATAAAATAAGTGGGAAATATCAGAAAGGGAGACAGAACATGAGAGACTCCTACCTCTAGGAAACAAACTAGGGGTAGTGGAAGGGGAGGTGGGCAGGGGGCAGGAAGTTGGTGGAGGAGGTGGGACAGGGTGGGGGGCAGGGAGGAGAGGTGATGACAGTGAGGAGGCCACTTGATGGATGAGCACTGGTGTTATTCTATATGTTGGCAAATTGAACACCAATAAAAAATAAATTAAAAAAATAATGACAGGAATTACAAAAAAAGGAAATGCTTGCACCTCCATGGTCAGGAAGCACTATTTTTGACAAACACATGAAAATGTCTGAGCCCATCAGTGGTAACTGGTCAAAGAAGTGTTATCTGTATAATGGAATAGGAATCAGCCATAGAAATGGAAATCCTGCTATGTGTGGTAACAGTACTGGACTTTGAGATATTATGCCAAGTGAAATGAGAGAGACAGAGAATGGCACATATATATATTTCCTTACGTGTGGAATCTGAAAGGAAAGAATGAAGAAAAAACTAATTCAGAAAAAGAGATCAGATAGAAGTAACCAGAATGCTGATTGAGGGAAAGGTGAAAATGTACAAATTTTGTAGAGAAAAGGGAATCCTTGGGCACTGTCGTTTGGATGGCACATTAGTACAGTCTGTATGATAAAAATATGGTGGGTCCTCATAATTTAAAAATAGACAACTACCTTATGATTGAAAATTTCAACTTCTGGGACCACACCCATAGAAAATAGAAGAATATGGCTAGGAAATTCTTGCATTTAAAGAAGAATACCGATTCTATGTCTATGTCTATGTCTATGACTACTATGTCTATGTTTATGTCTGTCTCTCTGTGTGTGTAATACCGATTTATAGTACAGCATGATACTACAGTGAATACTGCTTTATAGTGTATCTGAGAGTTGGCAACGGAGGCAATATTGAGAATTCTCATCACAAGGAAAATCATTTTTTATATACTATATTTTGGTATCCATTAGAGTTGATGGTGTTTAACCAAACTAATTCGGGTCATCGTGTCCAATATAGGAATGTAAAATCAATATTCTCTTTACCTTCAACATACAAGATGCTCTATGTCAATTATATCAATAAAACTTGGGCCAACATTATTGTAATATTGATAATGGGGATTTTAAAAGTTGACTTCATAAAAGTAATGACACCTAAACAAAACTTTAAACAGCAGTTCCTGGGGATCTCTGGTTGGCTCAGTGGTTTAGCGCCTGCCTTTGGCCCAGGGCACGATCCTGGAGTCCCGAGATTGAGTCCCACATCGGGCTCCCGAATGGAGCCTGCTTCTCCCTCCTCCTGTGTCTCTGCCTCTCTCTCTCTCTCTATCATATAAATAAATAAATCTTAAAAAAAATAAACAGCAGCTCCTCTCTGTATCTAATTCAGTAGATTATAATATGGATAAATATATTCAAAGATTTCCCTAAAATGAATCATTTCTGATTTTAAAAATCACTGAATGAAAATTGAGATGGATACAATAGAATTTTTAATTTGTGTGAGATTTTAGAAATTGATGGAGGAATAAATGACCCTGAAATTTTCCTTTTCAAACGTTCCTGTATGTTTTGTAAGATTCTAGTTTTAAGCTTTTAAGCATTACAGTATGTGACAAGAACCTTTTGTTTCAGCAGAGCTGAGATAAAATGTCAGCAGTTAAATTACAGGGTATAAAGGGAAGACTACATAATCATGTTCTCATTTATCTGTATTTATAATTTTAAATTAAATATATTTTTAGTTCATATTTTATTTGTTTACTCATGAGAGACACACATAGAGAGAGATAGACATAGACATAGACATAGACATAGACATAGACATAGACATAGACATAGACAGAGGCAGAGACACAGACAGAGGGAGAATCAGGCTCCCTGTAGGGAGCGTGATGTGGGACTTGATCCCAGGACCCCACGATCATGTCCTGAGCTGAAGGCAGATGCTTAAACACTGAGCCAGCAGGCATCCCTGAAATACATGTTATTGTTGTACAATACACATGAGCAAAAACCTACCATCTATAAATCTACCATATAACTGTATATATTTCCTTAATTACTTTAAGTTAATAGTGTACATTTAAACCCATTACATGCATTAATAGCTTTGTACAACCTCCCTGTAACTCAGCTTCAGAAGGCATTTCTTCTTGTACAACCAAAACTACAATGCATCAGAAAATTCCCACTACTGCATCTTTTCAGTCCTTGGCAAACACCATTCTACTTCCTGTCTTTATGGATCTACTTTACATTTGGAAAAGGAATAGGATGTATCTGGAAAAGAGATGTCTAAAAGTGTTTCTCTAGCTTCAGAAATGAGGCCAGAACCCTCCAAAATCCTCTTGCCCAGGCTACACAAGCTCTGCTCTCCTGGGCACCTCCTAACACGCAAAACCTCCTGACATCCATAGGCTTCTGGGACCAAATTTGGAGGTCCCCGTGTCCAAAATACTCCCACAGACCCTAGGATTACCCCAGGCTCCCTGGTTTAATGCAGGTAAATTCGCTCTGAGACACAGGCTTATCCTTTCACAAAGGTGAATCTAATTTTTATTTATTTATTTTATGTATTTTTTTTAGCTTCATATTTCCTGATTTCTTTTTTTCTTAATAACTTAATTTTTTATTGGTGTTCAACTTACCAACGTACAGAATAACGCCCAGTGCTCATTCCGTCAAGTATCCCGATCAGTGACCATCACCCTTTCACGCCCACCCCCGCGCCTTCCTCCCCTTCCATTAACCCTAGTTCGTTTCCGAGAGTTAGGAGTCTTCATGTTCTGTCTCCCTTTCTGATATTTCCCACACATCTCTTCTCCCTTCCCTTATATTCCCTTTCACTATTATTTATATTCCCCAAATGAATGAAAACACACACTGTATGTCCTTCTCTGATTGACATACTTCACTCAGCATAATATCCTCCAGTTCCATCCACATTGAAGCAAATAGTGGGTATTTGTCATTTCTAATGGCTAAGTAATATTCCATTGTATACGTAAACCACATCTTCTTTATCCATTTATCTATCGATGGACACTGAGGCTCCTTCCACAGTTCGGCTATTGTGGACCTTGCTGCTAGAAACATCAGGGTTCAGGTGTCCCGGTATTTCATTGCATCTGAATCTTTGGTGTAAATCCCCAACAGTGCAATTGCTGGGACATAGGGCAGGTCTATTTTTAACTCTTTGAGGAACCTCCACACAGTTTTCCAGACTGGCTGCACCAGTTCACATTTCCACCAACAGTGTAAGAGGGTTCCCCTTTCTCTGCATCCTCTCCAACATTTTTTGTTTCCTGCCCTGTAAATTTTCCCCATTCTCACTGGTGTGAGGTGGTATCTCATTGTGGTTTTGATTTGTATTTCCCTGATGGCAAGTGATGCAGAGCATTTTCTCATGTGCATGTTGGCCATGTCTATGTCTTCCTCTGTGAAATGTCTCTTCATGCCTTTTGCCCATTTCATGATTGGATTGTTTGTTTCTTTGCTGTTGAGTTTAAGAAGTTATTTATAGATGTTTGAAACTAGCCCTTTATCTGATACGTCATTTGCAAATATCTTCTCCCATGCCATAGGTTGTCTTTTCGTTTTGTTGACTGTATCCTTTGCTGTGCAAAAGCTTCTTATCTCGATGAAGTCCCAATAGTTCATTTTTACATTTGTTTCTTTTGCCTTCGTGGATGTATCTTGCTAGAAGTTACTGTGGCCAAGTTCAAAAAGGATGTTGCCTGTGTTCTCCCCTAGGATTTTGATGCAAAGTTGTCTCACATTTAGATCTTTCATCCTTTTTGAGTTTATCTTTCTGTATGGTGAAAGAGAGTGGCCTAGTTTCATTCTTCTGCATGTGGATGTCCAATTTTCCCAGCATCATTTATTGAAGAGACTGTCATTCTTCCAAATGATAGTCTTTCCTCCTTTATCGAAAATTAGTTGACCATAAAGTTCAGGGTCCACTTCTGGGTTCTCTATTCTGTTACATTGATCTATGTGTCTGTTTTTATGCCACTACCACACTGCCTTGATGACCACGCTTTGTAGTACAACCTGAAATCTGGCATTGTGATATCCCCTGATATGATTTTCTTTTTTAAAATTCCCGTGGCTATTCGGGGTCTTTCTGATTCAACACAAATCTTAAAATAATTTGTTCTAACTCTCTGAAGAAAGTCCATGGTATTTTGATAGGGATTGCATTAAACATGTATATTGCCCTGGGTAACATTGACATTTTCACAATATTAATTCTGCCAATCCATTAGCATGGGATATTTTTCCATCTATTTGTGTCTTCCTCAATTTCTTTCAGAAGTGTTCTATTTTTTTTAGGGTATAGATCCTTTACCACTTTGGTTAGGTTTATTCCTAGGTATCTTATGCTTTAGGCTGCAATTGTCAATGGGATTGAAGCCTTAATTTCTCTTTCTTCAGCATCATTGTTAGTGTATAGAAATACCATTGATTTCTGGGCATTTATGGCATTCTGCCATGCTCCCAAATTGCTGTATGAGTTCTAGCAATCTTGGGGGAGGCTTTTGTGTTTTCTATGTAGAGTATCATGTCATCAGGTCATCAGCAAAGAGGGAGAGTTTGACTTCTTTGCCAATTTGAATACCTTTAATGTCTTTTTGTTGTCTGAACGCTGAGGCTAGAACTTCCAGTACTATGTTGAATAGCAGTGGTGAGAGTGGACATCCCTGTCTTGTTCCATATATTATGGGAAAGGCTCCCAGTGTTTCCCCATTGAGAATGATATTTGCTGTGGGCTTTTTGTAGATGGCTTTTAAGATGTCGAGGAACATTCCCTCTATCCCTACACTCTGAAGAGTTTTGATCAGGAATAGATACTGTATTTTGTCAAATGCTTTCTCAGCATCTAATGAGAGGATCATATGGTTCTTGATTTTTCTCTTGCTGATATGATGAATCACATTGATTGTTGTACAAATGTTGAACCAGCCTTGTGTCCCAGGATAAGTCCTACTTGGTCTTGGTGAATAATTTTCTTAATGTGCTGTTGGATCCTATTGGCTAATATCTTGTTGAGAATTTTTGAATCCATCTTTATCAGGGACATTGGTCTGTAATTCTCCTTTTTGGTGGGGTCTTTGTCTGGTTTTGGAATTAAGGTAAGCTGGCCTAATAGACCGAATTTGGAAGTACTCCACCTCTTTCTATCTTTCCAAACAGCTTTAGTAGAATAGGTAGGATTCCGGACTGGGCATCTGCGGGGAACCAAGACTGTGCAGGAGAAGGAGAACTAGGCTTGAAGGGTCCTTCTGCCAAAAAAAAAAAAAAAAGAAGAAGAAGTATGATTTCTTCTTTAAACGTTTGATAGAATTCCCCTGGGAAGCCATCTGGCCCTGGACTCTTGTGTCTTGGGAGGTTTTTGATGAATGCTTCAATTTCCTCCCTGGTTACTGGCCTGTTCAGGTTTTCTATTTCTTCCTGTTGTAGTTTTGGTAGTTTGTGGCTTTCCAGGAATGCATCCATTTCATCTAGATTGCCTAATTTATTGGCATATAGGTGTTCCTAATATGTTTTTAAAATCATTTGTATTTCCTTGGTGTTGGTAGTGATCTCTCCTTTCTCATTCATGATTTTATTAACTTGAGTCTTCTCTCTCTTTTTGTTAATAAGGTTGACTAATGGTTTATCTATCTTATTAATTCTTTCAAAGAACTAACTCCTGGTTCTGTTGATCTGTTCCAGAGTTCTTCTGGTCTCGATTTCATTGAGTTCTGCTCGAATTTTAATTAACTCTCTTCTTCGGCTGGGTGTATGGTCCATCTGCTGTTTTCTCTCGAGCTCCTTTATGTGTAAGGTTAACTTTTATATTTGAGTTCTTTCCAGTTTTTGAATCGATGCTTCTATTGTGATGTATTTCCCCTTTAGGACTGCTTGGGCTACATCCCAAAGATTTTGAATGGTTGTATCTTCATTCTCATTAGTTTCCATGAATCTTTTTAATTCTTCCTTAATTTCCTGGTTGACCCTTTCATCTTTTAGCAGGACGGTCCTTAACCTCCACGTGTTTGAGGTCCTTCCAAACTTCTTGTTGTGATTTAGTTCTAATTTCAAAGCATTATGGTCTGAGAATATGCAGGGGACGATCCCAATCTTTCGGTATCAGTTCAAACCCGATTTGTGACCCAGTAGGTGGTCTATTCTGGAGAAAGTTCCATGTGCACATGAGAAGAATATGTATTCAATTGAGTTTGGATGTAAAGTTCTGTAGATATCTGTGAAATCCATCTGGTCCAGTGAATCCTTTAAAGCTCTTATTTCTTTGGAGATGTTGTGCTTAGGAGACCTATCAAGGGTAGAAAAAGCTAGATTGAAGTCACCAAGTATAAGTGTATTATTATCTAAGTATTTCTTCACTTTCGTTATTAATTGGTATAAATATTTGGCAGCTCCCTCATTCGGAGCATATATATTGAGGATTGTTAAGTCCTCTTGTTGGATAGATCCTTTAAGTATGAGATAATGTCCCTCTTCATCTCTCACTACAGTCTTCGGGGTAAATTTTAGTTTATCTGATGTAACGATGGCTGCCCCTGCTTTCTTTTGAGGACCATTTGAATGGTAAATGGTTCTCCAACCTTTTATTTTCAGGTTGTATGTGTCCTTCTGTTTAAAATGAGTCTGTTTTAGACAGCAAATAAATGGGTCCTGCTTTTTTATCCAGTCTGAAACCTTGTGCCTTTTGATGGGGTCATTAAGCCCTTTCACGCTCAGAGTTACTATTGAAAGATATGAGTTTAGTGTCATCATGATATCTATTCAGTCCTTGTTTTTGTGGATTGTTCCACTGAACTTCTTCTTAAAGGGGAATTTTAAGAGTCCCCATTAAAACTTCTTGCAGAGCTGGTATGGAGGTCATATATTCTTTCAGTTCCTTCCTGCCTTGGAAGCTCTTTATCTCTCCTTCCATTTTGAATGAGAGCCTTGCTGGATAAAGTATTCTTGGTTGCATGTTCTTCTCATTTAGGACCCTGAATATATCCTGCCAGCCCTTTCTGGCCTGCCAGGTCTCTGTGGAGAGGTCTGCTGTTACCCTAATATTCCTCCCCATAAAAGTCAGGGATTTCTTGTCTCTTGCTGCTTTAAGGATCTCGTCTTTATCTTTGGCATTTGCAAGCTTCACTATTAAATGTCAAGGTGTTGAATGTTTTTTATTGATTTTAGGGGGGGGATCTCTCTATTTCCTGGATCTGAATGCCTGTTTCCTTCCCAGATTAGGAAAGTTTTCAGCTAGGATTTATTCAAATACATATTCTGGCCTGTCCCTTTTGGCGCCCTTGGGAACACCAATTAAATGTAGGTTTTTCTTCCTCAGGCTGTCGTTTATTTCCCTTATTCTATCTTCATGGTCTTTTATTATCTGTCTCTTTTTTCCTCAATTTTCCTCTTTGCCATCAACTTGTCTTCTATGTTACTCATTCTTCCACTTCGCTAACCCTCATCGTTAGGATTTCTAGTTTGGATTGCATCTCATTCAATTGATTTTTAATTTCTGCCTGATTGGATCTAAATTCTGCAGTCATTAAGTCTCTTGAGTCCTTTATGTTTTTTTCTAGAGCTATCAGTAGCTGTATAATAGTGCTTCTGAATTGGCTTTCTGACATTGAATTCTAATCCAGATTTTGTAACTCTGTGGGAGAGAGGACTGTTTCTAATTCTTTCTTTTGAGGTGAGGTTTTCCTTCTAGTCCTTTTGCTCAGTGCAGAGTGGCCAAAAATAAGTTGTATTGGGAAAAGGAGAAAAAGAGAGAGATAGAAGGAAAGAAATAGTAAAAGAAAAAAGAAAAAAAGGAAGAGAAAAAAGGAAAAAATAGAAGAAATTGAGAAAGAAAAATAAAGAAAGAGGAAAAAAAAGGGTGGGGGACGCAATCTGAAAACTAAAAGATAAAAAACATGGGGGTGTATCTTCTGATTCTGTATACTTTAAGTCCTTTGACTTCCCCTGGAATTTGTCCGTCTAGCTGGTCTTCTGGGGGAGAGTCCTGTTGTGCTGATTTTCAGGTGTTAACACTTGGGGGAACTGCTCTGCCCCCTGCCTGATGCAGGGCTCCATGGGGGTTGTTTACCCTGTGAGACCCCAGGAGGCCCCAGTGGCTGTGGCAGCTCTTTAGCCCTGGATTCAGCTCCCGCAGGAACTCCAGAGCTCTCTGCCTACAGGGCCTGGAAGCTCCAGGGGCAGGGTCACTGATCTCAGCTCGGGGTAGGAGTGTCCTTGCTGTCCTGGGCCCTCCAGGCCTCTGCCTGTCTAGGGGGAGGCCGACTCCTGGCCTGTGTCCTGGCGCCCTGTGCTTCCAGCCTGTGCAGGTGGATTTGTGCTCTCATCCGTGCAGCTCCTCCACGGAGCCGCCACCCAAGTCCCACCGAGCTGCTCCTGGTGCCACGCTGCCCCCACCACACGGAGCCTCTTCCTCTTCCAGAGCTGCTGCCGCTGAGCTGCTCCCGGGTCACGCAGCGCCCTCTGCTGAGCCGCCGCCTGAGCCCCTCAGAGCTGCTCCGGGTCTCGCCATGTGCTGTAGCCCTTAGGGAGCTCGGTGCACTCTCCTGGGCATGCACGTGTCTGTTAGTGTCCCAGGGAGCCTGAGGGCATCCCGGTCCTCCTGGGGTCCTGCTCTAACTCCCTGCAGGCACCTTTTTGCCCGGGAACATGGTGCAGCTCCTGCTTCTCCGGGCCAGGGCTCTCCTGTCCTGGGGGCACTCTCCCCAGCCTTAGCCCGGCTCCTTGTGGGGACCCTTCCCCTTGGATGCCTTTTGTTTCTTTATTTCTTTTTCCCTGTCTTCCTACCTTGATAGAACCATGATCTCTTCTCACTGTAGCGTTTCAGCTGTTCTCTCTTTAAATCTCAGGCCAAAGTCGTAGATTTTCAGGATGATTTGAAGGTAGGTAATTTGGTGGGGACAGGTGATTTGGGGACCCTACTCTTCAGCCATCTTGCCCCTCCCATATCTGAATCTAGTTTTTAAAAAGAGAGACAATTGATGGAAATGAATACACAAGACTCCAAAGCTCTTCAGAAGAGGTGAAAGTGGGGTAATGTGCAGAATGGAGTGACTAGCACAATCTCATAAAAACTTGGCTTCTGGGTGGATCAGTGAATGAAACATCTGCCTTCCGCCAAGGTCATGATCCTAGGATACTGTGTTGAGCCCTGCATGAGGCTCCCTACTTGGTGGGTATCCTGCTTCTCCCTCTCCCTCTGCCCCTGAACCTGCTCATGCTCTCTCAGTCTCTCTCAAATAAATAAAATCTTTACGAAAGAAAATTTCTCATAATCTAATGGATTTAGTTTGTAAAGTTTTTTTTTTTTTCAAATGCATCAACAGCCTTATGTACCTTCCCTGCCAAGATATTGGACAGATGTATGTCAAATTTCTAGACTTCAGAAGCATTATTTATACTCGCCCCTTAGGAGGATTACTTTTCAACTCAGACTTAGGCATTCTATTCCAGTGCAGGGGAAAGATAACAGGTGCAACCTTCAGGTGTGGCCTCCTCCCTCCAGGGGGATGGAGAATGTGCCACAGCCTGTTGGGTCTCAGGACCCACCCATTTCACAATGGAGATAATCTGGGAATACCTCCCATATTCCTTGTGTTGGGGTGTCACTGCCCACAGAGAATGGAACTATCTCGTACTGGCCATCGGGATGCCTCCCCTGTGTCCCACTCTCTGTTGTCCATGCACAAACACAACAACACATTCTTCCATATATGCACGCACACAATGATGGCTCACACAAACCTTAGGAATATCTACCACCCATCATATGACACTAAGGCTAGAGGGGCCCAAGAGCATCCTCTGGTTAATCTGATGGTGTACCCTAAATAAAGCAAAGAATTCAATCAGGAAAATTAGAAAGTGTAGACAGCCACCCAACCTCTACTTCTTTCTCTTATTTCTTAACAGAAACTTAAATTTACTTAAGTGGAAAGATGTCCAGCAAATTCTACATTTCTCAGGATTTCAGCATCCAGGGTGTCTAACAAAACATAAATGCAAGTGGCTAGGTGGAATTACAGACAGCTAGTGTTTAAAGGGAGAATGGCAGGTGATCTGCTTGCCTTTCCTTACTTGCTCTTATTTGTTGCCTAGAAGAAAGATGTGAGAGGTGGAGCTATAGCTGCCTTTCTTGGACCAAGGATATTGGAAAATTTTGAACCATAGAACCAGTGCCAAGCACCAGGTATTTCTGGACTTTTATGACCATGTCAAAAAGGAATACACTTCAGTCACTTACATCTATGTTTCACATTCTGTTACTAAGTGTTGAATGTAGCTCATAACTATTACAGAAGATCAAAGTTATGACATAAGGGGAAAGAACACTCTGGAGGATGGTCTCAGAAGGGAAGCAGATTGTGGGGTTATCAAACTAGAAGAAGGTTGACCAAATGAGCAAAATTCCTCCTCAGAAATAGAACGCAAGGCAGAGGAGGAAGAATGGCAGTTTGTGAGCCTATCCTGAGGGCCAAATGAACAAGCAGCGTCTCTCATCTGGGGATAGGAGAGATCCTCTGGTAAATGAGTGAGGCGTCATAAACTGGGTGAGAATGGAGCTTTTGGAAACTCCGCCTAGACGATGGTCAATAGGAGAGCATTGTCATCGCAGGTACAGGGACACAAGTGATGATGCAGCTGGCATCTGTACCACTCAACACATATATGGTCCATTGAGCCCCTGGCTCAGGAGTCTCAGTGGCCATTTAGGCCCCAGATCCAGTGCAGGAAACTCATTTACTGTCTGTGGGCTGTTGAGAACAACAGCACATAACAAAGCAGAACCAGAAGGCCAGAGGTCAAATCCCATCTCCTCAGTGCACGTGTCAGGAAATGCTCCACCTTTCTCTTCTTGCACAAAGGAGAGTAATACACATAGGCAGCTCATGGTTTTGTCAAGAAGAGCATCTAGGGAACATGCATGAAACACTTAGTACTGACAGAGTTAGCACCACACCAGTAATTATGCTTGAGGAGCTAACTGAAGAGGAACTGTGAAAGTATAAGGCTCCTGATATATACTTACCTTTGAGAAACAAGCGTTACTAGAATGAAGTTTCCATCTGGCATCATGTTTGGTCTGGCTTAACCCGTATCACATATATGTGTGCATGTATATGTCAACTGACATAATTTAAACTCTGAGAAAGAAGTTATTGCAAGAAGTGAGGTGTATCTAAATTCTTGTGTGTTGACCTTAGAAACTATCTCAAAAAGAGCATCCCTGGGTGGTTCATCAGTTTGTCACCTGCCTTAGGTTGAGGATGTGATCCTGGAGTCTCAGGATCGAATCCCACATTGGGAGTCCTGCATGAAACCTGCTTCTGCTTCTGCCTCTCTCTCTCACTCTCTGTCTTGGTCTGTGTGTGTGTGTGTGTGTGTGTGTGTGTGTGTGTGTGTACTCATAAATAAATATATAAAATATTTAAAAAAAAGGAAACTATCTCAAAAGTGTGTGTGAAAGCATGACAAGAGCCAACTACTTATCCGTGAGAATGAAGAGTTATTAGAAGGCTGTTTGAAACTAGCATCTCATTTGGTGAATTTAGCCATAGGATCAAAGTCAGGTTCAGGGCTATAGGTAAGGGTTAGAGTAAAGGGTTGAGTTAGGGTCTGGGCTTAGATCCAGAGTTAGGCACTGCTTAGGGGCTGGATTAGGGGTTGGGATTCAAATTCAGGATAGGAGTTCATTTTTAGGATAGTGGTCAGGACGGATTCGGAATAGGGGTTTGGGTGGGGGTTGGAGTTGGGGTTGGATAGGGTTCGTGTTATGGGTTCCAGATCATGTTATGGATTCTTTTCAGGGCTCTGGGCAGGGTTTTATTCAGGGTTTAGGGTCAGACTACAGTAAGGTTTTGGGTTAGGACTGGGTTCAGGTTAAGGTTAGGGTTTGGGTTAGGATTTGGGTTAGGTTTAGGGTTAGTGTTCAGCTTAGGATTCTGGTTAGGGTTAGGTTTAGGGTTAGGCTTCAAGTTAGGGTTTGTGTTAGGATTATGATCTGGGTTATGGTTCGAGTAGGTTCAAGATAGGGTTATGGTTAGGGTCAGGTTAGGGTGAGGTTAGGTTTCAGGTTAGTATTCAGTTTTCAGGTAGGGTTTAGGTTGGGGTCGGTCTAGGGTTAGTGATCAGGTCCTGGTCATGTGAGTGTTAGGTTTAGGTTTAGGATCATACTTCAGGTTCCTTTTCAGGTTCGGGTTAGGGTTAGGGCTAGGGTTCAGGTTAGGGTTCAGATTTGGGTTAAGGTTAGTGTTAGGATTCAATTTAGGGGCTAGAGTTAGGTTTAGCATTTGATTTCTGTTTCAGGGATCCCTGGGTGGTGCAGCGGTTTGGCGCCTGCCTTTGGCCCAGGGCGCAATCCTGGAGACCCAGGATTGAATCCCACGTCAGGCTCCCGGTGCATAGAGCCTGCTTCTCCCTCTGCCTGTGTCTCTGCCTCTCTCTCTCTCTCTCTCTCTCTCTGTGTGACTATCATAAATAAATAAAAATTAAAAAAAAAGATATCTGTTTCAGATTAGGGACCCCTTCTGTTGCTCCCTTTGACTCATTTACCTCCTCAAAGGAAGCCCCTGGAATGAAGCCCTCAGAATGGAAATCAAGATATCTATGAGATTCTAGGCTCTCAGAGACACTCTTCAGCCACATCGGCTGTAGTCATGTAATTGGTGGCCTGATGCACTGGTGCTTATCAGGAGAGATCGAGTCATTGAAACCTTGGAGCTACTCATCCAAAATTTACTGTGTGGATCTCTACAAAAAAACCACACCCAGCTACTGGTGTCAGGAGGCATCAGAGGACTTCCCCCCTAATCTGTGGTTTCAGGGTATGGCAGATCTAGCAACTAAAACAGTCTGAGGGAACAAATAAGTTGTTCCTTGCAGCACTGCAGATATGGCAAGAGACTGGAATCAGGTCAAGTGCAGATAGCCTTGAAAGGCTGAATCACTGTTGCAGACTGCCTCATTTATGGAATACTATGAAGATCTATAAGGACACAGCTCATGAACTGTTCAGGCTACAATGATCTGATGTATTCTGACAGATGACACCTTATCAATAAACATATAGAATGGCTTCATCCCACCCTTCTTTTTGTATTGAATCACCCTCTTTAGTGTGATGATTTGTAAGGAGACGTTTTTTCAGGGACCGTGTAGCTGGCTACTACACAGGATACCTAGGACCCATAGGTGAAGTAATAAAAATAGTATTAAAATGCAAAGACACTCATTGTTTGGTGAGAAACAAACAAACAAACAAACAAACAAACAAACAAACAAACCCTATTCTCAAGACCATTAAATATTTTCTGCACCATTACAACATAAGTGTAGTGTCTTTCCACCACATTCGCAACTGGAAGTTACAAGTGGAGTCTCAGATGTCTTTTTGTTTGGGCCTGTGGGGCACTCATGTGGAAACACTATGGGAGGGCTCCAGCTGTCTCCCCATGTTTGTGTGGAGGTCATATTTGTGAGTAGACCCCTCTTCCCATTCTCACCCCAGAAGAGCACTGATCCTTGTTTGCCTGATGCAATGGACCATTGTCTAATGATGTAGAATATTTGAAGCCATAGGCCATCCTCTGCAAGATCTCCTGGGTGCAGGTAGACCTTTCCAGCTCACATAACTGGAGACAGTCCAGAGAACAAGATGTTCTGTTGTTGTCCTTCCTTCAGACATTCTGGGCTCTGAAGCTTAGGAGAGTCCACAGGGAGAGATTTTTATGTTACTGTCAACATCACCTCAGCCCTATATACAGGGTCAAGAGGCATTAGGGCCCTCCCTGGGCAACACCGCTGGGGATAATCCCATTAGAAACCGTGTTCTCCAGTTCAGGCCACAGGGGCAGGTGAAGAGATGTCTGGCAAGGAGGAAGACAGATAAAAGAGATGCTAGGGCTCATGATTACCATATTCAAAGTTGAGCTTTGTCCCCAACACTCAACTGCTCATCTTCCCTGCTATGACCTGGGGTCTGAACACAAAAGAAATGTCAGGCTTCCACCACTTGGCAGCTGGTTTATTCCCAGGAAGGGTATGTTCCTCTCCTCTCTCCACTAAACACATAAACACACACACACACGCAATGAGAGGTAAGAGGTGTGAGCCTGCTCAGCTGAGATCACAGTGTGATCTCCTCTCCAGTCGGCTGCCCCCAGTTGCCTTGGGTTACCTGTTGATGTCTCCCCACACATAACCAGAAGCTTCAGAGAAGAGGGCTGAGGTGATGTTGACAGCGACATGAAAATCTCTCCCTGTGGACTCTCCTGAGCTTCAGAGCCCAGAACGCCTGAAGGAAGGACAACAGCAACAGATCCTGGTTACAAGAGTTCTAAATAAATTGTGGGCCTGTCACCAAGGAAGTGAAGTCACTTTTTCAAGATTCCAGCCCCTTGACCCCTTCCTTCAGTCAGACCTATCCAGAGCCTCTTCTTGGCAGATGACTGCTTATCCAATGCCATCTCCTTAACTGTACATCATGAGCCAAAAATGCCATAGCTACAACTCTGAAAATGCAAGTAAGGGCCTATCTTTGAGGAGACAGAGCTGAATTCAGAACTTTATTTCTCTGCTTGATTTCCTAGTTTTGTGTCCTATCTAACCCATGGTGTCTCTCACATTGTCCCTGGTTTCCCAACCTGCACGGTGGTAGAATGAGGCTACAATCTACTTCCTAGGGATATCATCAGGGGAGTATGGATGATAATTAATGAGTGTGGGCAGGTATTCTGTGTATCTGAGGCGCAAATTGAAGGATGGAAGATTGTCAAGAAGGGATGCAATGTGGCATAGAGTAACACTTGAAAGTGGCCTTGGTTCCAGCACTGTATTATCACAATGTCACTTTCCCTCTTGTCTTATTTAAATGGTGGCACCACGATGGGTGGAAATGCTCCAAGATGCAGACATAGTCATCTTCTGTAATAAAACTGTCTACTTGTTTCCTTTTAAGTTTAGAATCAGACACTTTTGCCTTGTTAGGGCCTCTGAGGCCCCCAGGCTTCACAATGGCTTGCAGGGTCCTAACCTGTGGCAAAGTATCCCTGTGTAAACCTGAGGTTTTTAGTGGCCGGCTTCTGACCAATATGATACAGCTAACCCAATGACATGTCACATCTAAATTCCAATGGAATTATGGTGGTTATGGTTATGGTTATAGTTAGGGTTAGGGTTAGAGTTCAGGTTAGGTTTAGGGTTATGGTTAGGGGTAGGATTTATTGTTAGGGTTAGTGGTAGGATTTAGGGTCAGGGATAGGGTTAGG
Organism: Canis aureus; assembly: GCF_053574225.1. Taxonomy (NCBI): domain Eukaryota; kingdom Metazoa; phylum Chordata; class Mammalia; order Carnivora; family Canidae; genus Canis; species Canis aureus. The sequence goes on along the minus strand of NC_135650.1, from coordinate 4,542,447 downwards.
TTAGGGTTAGGGTTAGATTATGGGTGAGGGTTAGATTTAGGGTTGATGGTTACAGTTTAGGTTTTGGGTTATGGTTTATGGTTAGGATTTAGAGTTAGGGTTATGTTTAGGGTTTGGATTTGGGATCGGGTTCAGGTTTGGGTTCGGGTTTGGTTAGTTTTAGGGTCGGATTAGGTTTCTGTTTAGGATTTGACTAGTGTTCGGGTTAGAGTTTGGAATGTGATTCTGGTTTGTGTTGGAATCTGGCTCTGGGTTCGTGTTAGGTTTAATGATTGGTGAAGGATCGGTTTCAGGTTAAGGTTAGGGGTTAGGGTTGAGGTTAGTGTTTGTTTTTGGTTTAAAGTTAGGGTTAGGGTCGGGTTTGGGTTAGCGTTTAGGGCTAGGGTTAGGGTTAGGGTTCAGGTCCAGGATCGTGTTAGGGTTGGGTTAGGGCCATGGTTTTGTTTGGGGTTGAGGTTAAGGGTTAGGTTTCATGATAGTGTTCATTGTCAGGTTTGTGTTCGTGTTCCTGTTAGGGTTTGGGTTAGGATTATGTGTGGGGTTCCAGTAAGGGATTAGGGTTATGGTTTGGCTTAGCATTTTTGTTCAAGCAATGGACCTCATCTGCTGCTCCCTTTGACCCTTTTGCCTATTCACAGGAAGCCACAAAATAAAGCCATCCTAATGGAAATTAAGAGATCTATGAGATTCTGAGCTCTGAGAGTTGCTCCTAAGCCACAAACCCTACAGTCTCCAAACATGCTCAGTGAAGGCATCAAGTTTCTCCTGGATTCAAACACATTCAAGGATGTCCCTGACTTTTAACAAAATATTTCAGGATACTTATTAATTTGCTGGAGAGAGAGAGAGAGAGAGAGAATAAGCAGGATGAACAGCAAAGGGAGCCGGAGGAACAGGATTGCCACTGAACTGGGACCCCAGTGTAGGGTTCCAACCCAGGACCTGGGATTTTGACTTGACCTGAAGGCAGAGACCTAAGTGACTGAGCCACCCAGTGCCCTTACTTGATTTTATCATCCATCCCAATGGTTCAAATATGGATGGATCATTCATCCCATGAGGCAACCATGAAGATATCATATTTAACAAACTATGCACATGTGTGTCTACAACGTGTATAGTGATTGACTGATATTCTGATTAGCCTTGAGACCGAGACACTGTATCTACTGTATTCCTTCAATGATCTTAGTGAATCAAAATGTGTCTGCAATCCTAGGTGCTTAAGATATATTATTGGATGAAGGAAACCCAACCAACACGTTCCATATACTGAGTGGACCTTCGCTGATCTGCCTTCCCGCAGTGACCTCTACTCTGGGCACATAAAGGACAAGTAGCAGGGAATCCTTTGTAAACAGGAAAACTGTCTGTTTCCATGTATTTCTGTAAACCCAGAGTCCCCCAACCCCATGAGGGTTGATGGGAAGAACTTCTTCAGTAGGGAGAGAGAAATGCTACACATGAAGATGTCCAGCAGCCTTTTCTACAAAGCCTGGAACCAGATAAGTCTATGCCATGTTTTCTCCCAGGATTTCCCACATTAACCCCATGAGGTTTATCCCCTTACCACAGCATGTTTCAGGAGAGGAAATGGAAGCTCAGAGAGGTGCAGCAACATTCCCAAAACACACTGGTAGTAGAGGCGATCATCACCCCCTGTGCTGTGTATGGGGTGTTCACTCACCTGTGGAACTTCTGGCCCAGGACCTATTAGGCTGTGGTGAACACCTGGTAGATACAGGAAATTATAGTGTTGTTTGAAGGCTTCTATCCTGGAATAATGGTACCAGGGACTGTGCAAAATTATCCATTCTGCCTTCCTTGAACATCAGCATGGTCCAGGCCTCCCCCAGGGACAGGCTTGATTATTTTCACACCAAAGACTGTAGGGAGACTGTAGTCAGCTTTACAACCAGGAACCACTGAAAATACCAGGGTCTGGCACTCAGACTAGAGACTCCCATCCACTCGGGAAGTTGCACAGGACAAAGAACTTCTGTGCACACACGGAAAAACATTCTAGGCTCCAAAATACCATGGTTTGAGGGGAAATATGGTAAACCATTGGAAACTTCAACACATTCTGTTAGCTGAGCAAGAACAGCATTTCTCTCAACTCAGAGCTTTGATGAAGACCAGTATGCATTTGAGTCATCATTAGCAACTCCACTGAAGATAGAACACAGAGGGTTAGAACCTCAAATGCTACTCAAGATCACATATGTTGGTTCGGAGAATAAACCAAAAGATGGCTGCATGTCATTTCCCTTAAGCTCAGGTAGCTTGGCCTGGTCCTGACATACAGAGGAAAGGTTAGGGGAGTACCACCTTCTTCTGCAGTCCCCAGGGGAGCTAATTCTTTCTAGTCCGGGTTCTTGGTTTCCCTGATAATTTCAGAGTCTTGAGTTTGACCATTAATGTGATCTGTTCTCACCCCAGTCCAGCAACTAATGTTAGTGGCCTGATACACCTGTATTGTGTCTGGGAAGATGAAATCATTGAAACTTTGGAGCACTTCATTCAATATTTCCTGTTTGGATGTCTACAAAAAAAGAGCCAACTAATGGGATCAAGAGGCAAGAGGGGCCTTCCCCCATAGCTGAGGTCCCAGTTTATTGCAGAACTAGCAATTAAAACAGTCTGAGGGGACATATAAGGTGTTCCTCACAACACAGCAGAAATGGCAAGTGGATGGCATCAGGTCAAGTGCCAAGGGCCTTGAAAGGCTGAATCACTGTGGCAGATGGCCCCATTGATAGAGTACTACAAAAATTTATAAGGACACAGCTTATGACCTGTAGGGCCTACACTGATCTGATGTGTTCTGACACGTATAGATACACTTACAGATAAACATATAAAATGGCTTCATCCCACCCCTCCTTTAGGGTTAAATCACCCTCTTTAGTGTGATAATTTGTAAGAGCTTGGAGACGTTCTGCAGGGGCAGTGAATTGCATTCTACACAGGATATCTGGGACGTGTAGGTGAAATATAGTAGTAAAATGCAAAGATACACATCCCTCTGAGTGAAACAAACTACCCCCACTCATAAAAAAAAACATGAAGTATATTCTGCACCATTCCAACATAGGTGAAGAATGTCTTCCCACCTCATACATAGCTGGAGGTTAGGAGTGGAAGTTCAGATCTCTTTGCGGCTGGGCCAGTTGTGCACTCATGTGGAAACACTACAGAAGGGCCCCAGGTTTCTCTCCATGTTTGTGTGGGGGCCATGTTTGTGTGGAGAACCCTCTTCCTATTCTCACCTCAGAGCAGCACTGATGGTTGTTTGCCTGGTGCACCCAACAATTGTCTCGGGAGTTAGAATAGTTGGTTATGGTTCAGGTTCAGGGTCAGGTTTGATTCAGGTTAATGTAGGGTTGGGTTTTGGGTTACAGTTAGACTAGTGTCCAGATTAGGGTTCAGGTTCATGTTTGGGTTAGATTTAGGGTTCAGGTCTATGTTTATGTTAGGGTTAGGTTAGGGTCAAGGTACGGGTTCGTGTTTGGGTTTGGGGTAGGGTTAGGGTCCGGATTCATGTTAGAGTTAGGGTTAGGGTCATGTTTTGGGTTTGGGTTCAGGTTAGAGGTTTGATGTAGGATTAGGAAGAGGATTCAGATTTAGGGTTAGGGTAAGGTATTAGGGTTAGGATTTAGGGTTAGGGTTTAGGGTTATGGTTTAGGATTATGGTTAGGTTTAGGGGTAGGGTTCAGTTCTCTATGGGTTCAGCTTCAGGTCAGGTTAGGATCGGGTTAGGTTTTGGATTAAGGTTCAACTAGTGTTCATGTTAGAGTTCGAGTAAGTGTTAGGACCAACTTTCATGTTGGGTTCTGGTTAGAGGTTTGTTGTCGGGTTAGGGTTCATGATTAGGTTAGGGTTAGATTTCGGGTTAGGGTTAGGGTTAGGTTTAGGATTTGGGTTCAGGTTAGGGGCCCCATCTGCTACTCCCTTTGACTCATTTGCCTTTTCACAGGAAGCCACAAAATGAAGCCCTCACATTGGTAATCAAGAGATCTATGAGTTCCTAGTCTAAGAGTTGCTCTCCAGCCACAAAATCTGTAGTCTCCCAACGAGCTCTATGGAAGCATCAAGATTCTCCATCTGGATCCAAAGAATATTCAAAGTTTTGCTAGATATTTTATAATACTTTTTAATGATGTTTATTAATTTCTTGCAGAGAGAGAGAATAAGCAGGTGGAGAAGAAGAGGGAGTGGGAGAAGAAGCCTCCCCACTAAGCAGTGAGCCAAATGTAGGGATAAACCCAGGACCTTGATCTTATTGTCCACCGTAATGGTCCAACTTTAGGTGGATACATTCATCCCATGAGGTGGACATGAAGATGCCACATTTAAGAAACTATGGACATGCATGCCTACTATGTGTGGAGTGATTGGCTATCTGACATTCTGGTTAGACTTGAGACCAAGACACTGTACCTACTGTACACTGCACTACTAGGTGAATAATCTTTATGATTGGATGAAGGAATCCTATCAGCACTTTCCATAGACTGAGAGAACCTTGAGCTGCTTGCCTACCCACAGTGACCTCTAATCTGGGCACAGAAAGGACAAGTAGGAGGACCAGTTAGATGGAATTCCAGAAGTCCTTTGCAAATAGGAAAAGTGCCTGCTTTCCACATATTTCTGTAAACCCAGAGTGCTAGAGGTCCATGAGTGTTGATGTGGAGGTCTCCTTCACTTGGGACAGAAAACTGCTACACATGAAGATGTCCAGCATCTTTTTCTACAGGACCAGGCACCAGATAATTCTATGCCAGGGGTTCCCCCAGGATTTCCCACAGTAGCCCCATGAGGTTCATCCTCTTACCACAGCACTTTTCTGAGGAGGAAAAGGAAGCTCAGAAAGGTACAGTGACATTCCCAAAACATACTGGTAGTAGAGTCGAGTCTCCCTATGCTGCATATGGGGTGGTAACTCACCTATGGAACTGCTGGCTGAGGACCTGTTGGACTGTATAGAACACTTGGTATATACAGGGAATGATTGGGGTGTTTGTGAGGCTTGATCCTGAAAGGATGGTACCAAGGAATATAAAATATTATTCATTTTATCTCTTTGAGCATCAGCATGGTCAAGGCCTCACCCAGGGACAGGGTTGTTTCCTTTTCACACCAGAGATACAATGAAGGGCAATGTAGTCAGCTTCAAAACCATGAACTACTGGAATATCAGGGTCTGGAATTTAGGCCAGACACTTGCATCCCCTAGGGAAGTTGTACAGGACAAATGACTTCAGTTCCCACAGTGGAAAATGTTCTAGGCTTCAAAGTACCATTGGTTTGAGGGGAGATATGGTAAACCATTGGTAACTTCAACCCATTCTGTTAGCTGAGCAACAACAGCATTTCTCTCAACTAAGAACTTTTATGGAGACCAGCATGCCATTAAGTCAACAGTAAACATATCCCCTGCAGTTAGATCTCACAGGTTTAGAAACTAAAATCATGCTCAAGATCAGAGAGGTTGGGCATGAGAATACACCAAAGCATTATCTGCATGTCATTTCCCCTAAGCTGATGTAGCTTGGTTTGTTTCTGACATAGGCAGGAAGGGTCAGGGGAGAACCACCTTATTCTGCAGACCCCAGGGGAGCTACTTGTTTCTGGTCTGGGTTCTTGGGTTGTCCTAATCATCTCTGGGTCTTGAATTTGACCATGAATGTGACCAGTTCTCACTCAAGACTGGCAATTGTTGTTGGTGGCCTGATGCACCTGTACTTGTCAGGGGAGATGTAGTCATTGAAACCTTAGAGCAACTAATCCAAGATTTCTGGTGTGGATCTCTACAAAAAGAACAGAGCCAGCCACTTGGGTTCCAGAGACATTAGAGGCCTTCCCCCTAATCTGACATCCTAGGTTATGGCAGATATAACAACTAATACAGTCTGTGGTGACACAGAGGTTGTTAATTGCAGCACTGCAGAAATGGCAAGAGAATGGCATCCAGTCAAGTGAAGGGGCCTTGAAAGGCTGAATCACTGTGTCAGACAGCCGCATTTATGGAGTGCTATGAAGATCTATAAAAGCACAGCTCATGACATGTTGGGCCAAAGATCTGATGTGTTCTGATGGAGGACACGTTATAGAGAAACATATAGAAATGGCTTCATCCCACCCTTTCTTTTTTGTTAAATCACCCTCTTTAGTGTGATGACTTTAAGGGCTTGGAGACATTCTGCAGGGACAGTGGAGCTGGGTTGTACACAGAATATCTAGGTCGTATAGGTGAAATAAGAAAAAGACAAAACACAAAGACAATCAATGCATTGTGTGAAACAAACGAATCACCCACACTCCTCAAAAATATAAAATGTATTCTGCACCATTCCAGCATAGGTGAAGAGTGTCTTCCCACCCCATACATAACTGGATGGTAGGAGCGGAGGTTCAGATCTTTTTGCGGTTTGGTCTGTGGGGCACTCATGTGGAAACACTACGGGAGGCCCCAGTTTCTCTCCATGTTGCTTTGGGGCCATATAGGTGGTGAGAACCCTCTTCCCATTCTCACCTCAGACCAGAACCAATCATTTTTGCCTGGTACACCTGATAATTGTCTAGGGTTATAGAATAGTTCAAGCCGCATACCATCTCCACAATGATATACACAATGAATCTCTGCAAATAGAGTGCCCTGTATATACAAAGCCAGGAGACATTAGGGTCTTCCCTGGACATCGCCACAATGGTGTACCCAAATAGAATTTGTGTTCTTTGGTTCAGGCCACAGGGGCACCTGGAGAAACATTTGGCAAGGAGGAAGCCAGTTGAAAGAGACTCTTGGTCTCATGACTAACATTCAAAGTTGAGCTTGATCCCCCGCACTCACCTTCTCATATTGCCTGCTATGACCTGGAGTCTGAACACAAAAGCTGCATCAGGCATCTAACACATGGTATCTGGTTTCTGCCTAGAAGGAATATATTCCCCTCCTCTGTCCTCTACACACACACACACACACACACACACACACACACACTCAGTCACACACACATACACACATATACACAACACAATGAGGGGTAAGAGGTGTAAGCCCACTCATCTGAGAACACAGTGTGGTTCTCCCTCCACTGAGCTGCCCCACATTGTATTGTCATACCTATTGATGTATCCCAACATATAACCCGAAGCTTCAGAGAAGAGTAGCGAGCTGATGTCTACAGCGACATTAAAATCTCCCTCCCTGGACTCTCCTAAACTGAGAGCATCTGAAATTAGGACATCAGCAACAGAATATCTTCTTCTCTTGACCGTCTCCAGTTAAGTGAGCTGGAGAGCAAGAAGTACTAGAATGCGGGTTCCTGGTTACCAGAGTTCTAAATCAGGTAACCTGAGCCTATCACCAAGGAAGTGAAGTCACTTTTTCAAGATTCCACCCCCTTCGCCCCTTCCTTCAATCAGCCCTATCCAGAGCCCCTTCTTGGCAGATGACTGCTTACCTCATGCCATCTCCTTAACTGTACATCATGAGCCAAAAATGCCATAGCCACAACTCTCTGAAAATGCAAGTAAGGTCCTACATATGAGGAGACAAAGCTTAATTCAGACCTTTATTTCTCTGCCTGCTTTCCCAGTCCTGTGTCCTATCTAACCAAATGTGTCTCTTAGATAATCCCCAGTTGCCCAGCCTCCACTTTGGTAGAATCAGGCTATAATCTACTTCATAGGGATGTCATCAGGGGTCTATGGATATTTATAAGGCATGTGAGCTGGTATCTGAGGTGCATATTTAAGGATGGAAGATTGACAAGAAAGGGTGGGATGTGGCATGGAGTACCACTTGAATGTGGCCTGAGTTCCAGTAACATAATATCACAATGGTCACTTTCCCTCTGGCCTCATTTTAAGGGGGGCCCCACGATATGGTGGAAATGCTCCAAGATGCAGACATGGTCATCTTCTGTAGTAAAACTGTCCAATTTCTTTTTTAAGAATTAGACCGAGTTGGCTCATTTTGGCACCCGAGGGCCACAGGCTTCACAATGGCTCCTAGCAATCCTGACCTGTGGTTTAAGTATCCCTGTATAACCCGAGGTGCCTAATGACTGGCTTCTAACCAACATAATGACATGTTACATCTATGTTCAAATTAGAACTATGCCTAGTGTTAGTGTTAGAATTAGGGTTAGGGTTAGGGTTTAGGGTGTGGGTTAGTGTTATATTTAGTGTTGGGGTTAAGGTTAGGGTTATGTTTACGGTTAGGGTTAGGGTTACAGTTAGGGCTAGGGTTTGGGGTGTTAACATTGGGGTTTATTGTTATCATTTAGGCCTTAGGTTTACAGTGTAGTTTATGGATTAGGGTTAGGTTTCTTTATCATGATCAGTTTCATGTTCGGGTTCAGGTCAGGTTAATGTCGGGTTAGGATTCAGATTAGAGTTTGACTAGTGTTCTGGTTAGATAGTGCTCAGGTTCGATTTAGGTTTCTGGTCTGGTTTCATATTATGGTTATGGTTAGTTTCAAGGTTCAGCATAATGTTTCTACTAAGGTTCATGTTTCAGTTAGCATTTGGGTTAGGTTTCAGATTAGGGTTAGGGTTAAGGTTAGAGTTATGGTTAGGTTTAGGGTTAGTGTTCGGGTTAGGGACCCCATTTGCTACTCACTTGGACTCATTTATCATAGGAAGTCACTAAATGAAGTCCTCCAAATGAAATCAGGAGATCTAATTGATCCTGGGCTCTGAGAGTCACTCCCCAGTCACAACCCCTGTCGTCTACCAAAGTGCTCTGTGGAGAAATCAATTTTCTCCTTCTGTATCCAAAGACCAATCAAAGTTTACTTGATCTTGTACAAAATTTTTAAGGATATTTATTAATTTCTTGGAGATAGAAATAGAATAAGCAGGGTGAGCAGCAGAGGGGCAGGAGAGGCAGGCTCCCCACTAAGCAGCAAGCCCAATTCAGGGCTCAATCAAGGCCCCTGGGATCATGACCTAATCTGATGGCAGAGACCTAACTGAATTAACCACCCAGTGCCCTTATTTGATCTTATCATCCATCCTAATGGTCCAAATGTGGGTGGATCCATTCGTTGGATGAGACAGCCATGAAGATGTCACATCTAACAACTATGGACATGCATGCCTATCACAAGTAAGGTATTTGACTGTCTGACACTTTATTTAGACTTGAGACCAAGGCACTGTATTTACTGTATTCCTTCAATGATCTTAGTGGCTAGAAATATGTCTGCAATACTAGGTGCTTAATAAATGTGGTTGAATGAAGGAATCCAATCAGGACTTTCCATTAACTGAGTGGAACTTGAGCTACTCTGCCTTCCCCCAGTGACATCTATTCTGGACACGTAAAGGAAAAATAGCAGGACAAGTTAGATGAAATCCCAGAAGTCTTTTGCAAATAGGAAAACTGCCTGCTTTCTACATTCTTCTAAAAACCCAGAATGCCACAGGCCCATGAGAATTGATATGGTGAGCTTCTTCGCTGGGAGAGACAACTGCTACACATAAAGATGCCCAGCAGCCAATTCTACAGGGCCAGGAACCAAATACATCTATGCCATATTTTTTTCCCAGGATGTCCCACAGTAGCCCCTTGAGGTTTATCCTCTTATACAGCACTTTTCAGAGGAGGAAAAGGAAGCTCAGAAAAGTGGAGTGACATTCCAACAGCACTCTGGATTGTAGCGGGGAGCCTCATTCCCTGTGCTGTGTATGGGGTTGTGCTAACCTGTGGGACTACTGGTCCAGGACCCTGTTGTGCTGTGGTGAAACCTGGTAGATACAGGGAATGATTGCGTTTTTGAGAGGCTTCTATCCTGGAAGGATGACATCAGGGACTGTACTAAATTATCCATTTTCCCTTTCTTTTTAAAATTTTTTTTATTAATTTATGATAGTCACAGAGAGAGAGAGAGGCAGAGACATAAGCAGAGGGAGAAGCAGGCTCCATGCACCAGGAGCCCGACATGGGATTCAATCCCGGGTGTCCAGGATCACACCCTGGGCCAAAAGCAGGTGCCCAACTGCTGCGCCACCCAGGGATCCCAATTTTCCCTTTCTTGAGCCTCAGCATTCTCAGGGCTCATACAGGGTTTATTCCTTTACACACCAGGAACACAAGGAGAGGCACTGTAGTCAGTTTCAAAACCAGGAACCACAGGGAAGATCAGGGTCTGGCCCTCAGACCAGAACTTCCCATGTCTTCAGGAATTTGTATAAAACAAAGGATTTCTTTGCCAACAAGAATAATGATTTAGGCTTCAAAGTACCATTGGTTTGAGGGTAGATATGGTAAATCATTGGTAACTTCAACACATTATTTTAGCTGAGCAATAACAGCATTTTTTCTCAACTAATAGTTTTTATGAAGACCACTATGCCATTGAGTCATCAGTAAACATTCTCACTGCAGATAGAACACAGAGGGTTAGAACCTCAAATGCTGCTCAAGATCACTTATGTTGGGCCAGAGATTAGACCAAAGCATGGGCTGCCTGGCATTTCCCCTAAGTTGATGTAGCTTGGTCTGTTCCTGACATGGGGATGAATTGTCAGGAGAGAAACACCTGCTTCTTCAGGCCCCAGGGGAGCCAGTTGTTTTGTGGTCAGGGTTCTTGGCTTGCCCTGATCATTTCTGGGTCTTGAGTTTGACAATGAATGTGACCTGTTCTCCCCAGACTGGGAATTGATTTAGTTGGTGGCCTGATGCACCTGTGCTTGTCAGGGGAGTTTTAGTAATTAAACCATAGGAGCAACTCATCCAAGATATCCTCCGTGGATCCTGACCAAATTAGCTGGACCTCAGAGCCAACAACTGGTTCAGAGGGAATCAGAGGCCTTCCCCCTTATCTTGGGTACGAGCTTATGGCATTTCTAGTGACTAAAGCAGTCTGTGGGAACACAAAGGTGTTCTTTGCAGCACTGCAGAAATGGCAAGAGAATGCAATCAGGTCAAGTTCCAAGGTCTTGAAATGCTGAATCACTGTGCCAGTGAAATTGTCTGGATCTGGATCACACCACATTTCCTTTGGCGTGAAAAGGAATCAAACCTGTACTTGGGTAAGGTCTCATTAATGGAGTACTACAAAGATCTATAAGGACACAACTCATTAGCTGTTGAGCCTACAATGATCTGATGTTTTCAGAAGATGACACGTTATAGAGCAACATATAGAATGGCTTCATCTCACCCTTCGTTTTGTGTTAAATCAACCTCTTTAGTGTGATGATTTGTAAGGGCTCAGGACGTTCTGCATGGACAGTGAAGGTGGGTTCTACAGAGCATATATGGGACATGTAGGTGAAGTAATAAAAATATTAGTTAACCGCTAATACATTCATTGTTTTGTCCCAAAACATACCGGTAGTAGAGGCAAGACTCACCCCCTGTGCAGAAAACATTACAGGAGGGCCCCAGGTTTTTCTCCATGTTTGTGTGTCAGTCATACTTGTGTGGAGAACCCTCTTCCAATTCTCACCTCGGAGCATCACGGATCTTTGTTTGCCTGTTGCACCTGAAAATTGTCTAGGGATTTAGAATAGTTGAAGCCACAGACCATCTCCACCAAGATTTCCTGGGTGTAGCTCTGGAAATACAGTGCCCCATATATACAGGGCCAAGAGACATTAGGTTCCTCCCTGGACATCACCTCAAGGGTATACCCCAAAAGAATCTGTTCTCCAGTTCAAGCCACAGGGACACCAGAGGAGACAGCAAGGAGGAAGCCAGATTAGCAAGTCTCTTGGGCTCATGACTAATATATTCAAAGTTCAGCTTGGTCCCTAGCACTCACCTTCTCATTTGCCTGCTCTGACCTGGGGTCTGAATTCAAAACATGTATCAGGCTTCCAACAGCTGGCAGCTGGTATCTGCCCAGGAAGGGAATGTTCCTCTCCTCTGTCCTCCTTACACACACACACACACACACACACACACATGCACACACATTGAGGGGTACGAGGTGTGAACCCACTCAGATGATATCACAATGTGGTCTGCTCTCCCTTGGGCTATCCCAGATTGCCTTGTGGTACCTGTTGATTTCACCTGACATATAACCCAAAGCTTTGGAGAAGAGGGCTGACAGAACATGAAAATCTCTCCCTCTGGACTCTCCTAAGCCAAGATCATCTGAAACTAGAACACGTGCAACAGAACATCTTGTTCTCTTGACTGTCTCCAGGTAAAGGAGCTGGAAAGCGGGAAGTTCTAGAATACAGATTCCTGGTTACCAGAGTTCTTTTTTTATTTTTTTATTTTTATTTTTTATAATAATTTTTTATTGGTGTTCAATTTGCTAACATACAGAATAACACCCAGTGCTCATCCCATCAAGTGTCCCCCTCAGTACCCATCACTCATTCACCCCTACCCCCCACCCTCCTCCCCTTCCACCACCCCTAGTTCATTTCCCAGTTAGGAATCTTCATGTTCTGTCTCCCTTTCTGATATTTCCTACCCATTTCTTTTCCCTTCTCTTCTATTCCCTTTCACTATTATTTATATTCCCCAAATGAATGAGACCATATAATGTTTGTCCTTCTCCAATTGACTTACTTCACTCAGCATAATACCCTCCAGCTCCATCCATGTTGAAGCAAATGGTGGGTATTTGTCATTTCTAATGGTTGAGTAATATTTCATTGTATACATAAACCACATCTTCTTTATCCATTCATCTTTCGATGGACACCAAGGCTCTTTCCACAGTTTGGCTATTGTGGACATTGCTGCTAGAAACATCAGGGTGCAGGTGTCCCAGTGTTTCATTGCATTTGCATCTTTGGGGTATATTCCCAGCAGTGCAATTGCTGGGTTGTAGGGCAGGTCTATTTTTAACTCTTTGAGGAACCTCTACACAGTTTTCCAGAGTGGTTACCAGAGTTCTAATCAGTTGTGGGCCTGTCTTCAAAGAGGTGAAGTCACTTTATCAAGATTCCAGTACCTGGGCCCCTTCCTTCAGTCAGGCTTGTCTAGAGCCCATTTTTGGCAGATGACTGCTTACCCCATGTCATTACCTTAACTGTACATTATGAACTAAAAATGCCATAGCCACAACTCTCTAAAAATGAAAGTAAGGTTCTGCCTGTGAGGAGATGGAGCAGAATTCAGACTTCTATTTCTTTGCTTGCTTTCCTGTTTCTATGTCTTATCTAACCAATTGAGTCTCTCACATAGTTCCCAGTTTCCCAGCCTGCATGGTGGTAGAATCAGTCTAGAATCTACCTCCTGGGACATCTTAAGGTGTCTATGGATGATATTTATAATGCGTGTGGGCTGGTATCCTGTGTGTCTGAACTGCAAATTGAAGGCTGGAAGATTAACAAGAAGAGGTGGGATGTGGTATGGAGTACCACTTGAAAAAGGCCTGGGTTCCAGCAACATAACATCACAATGGTCACTTTCTCTCTGGGCTCATTTCAACGGGGGCACCATGATGGGGTGGAAATGCTCCATAATGCAGAAAAGGTCATCTTCTGTAGTAAAACTGTCCACTTGTTTCCTGTTATATTTAGAATTAGATCGAGTTGCCTCTTTTTGGCACCTGAGGCCACAGCCTTCAGAATGGCTCCCAGCGATCCTGACCTGTGGCTTAAGTAACCTTGTGTAACCCCAAGGTGCTTTGTGACTGGCTTCTGACCTTTACAATACAGCCAACACAATGGCATGTCACATCTAAGTTCGAATTAGAACTATAGCTAGGGTTAGTGTAAGGATTAGGGTTAGGGATTAGGGTGAGGGTTAGTGTTAAGGTTTAGTGTTAGAGTTTAGGGTTAGGGTTAAGGGTGAGGGTTATGGGCACTTGGCGGGATGAGTACTGGGTGTTATTCTATATGTTGGCAAATTGAACACCAACAAAAAATAAATTTATTTTAAAAATGGGTGAGGGTTTTGGTTAGTGTTGAGGGTTGGGGGTTATGGTTTAGCATTAGGGTTGAGGGTTAGATTTTAGGGTAAATTTAGGTTTAGTGTTTAGGTTGAAGTATAGGGTTTAGGGTGAGGGTTTGAGGTAAGGGTTAGATTAGTGTTAGGGCTTAGGATGAGCTTTAGTGTTAGGGTTTAGCATTAGGTTTTAGGGTTAGGGTTTGACGTTATGGTTTAGGGTTAGGGTTAGGTTTAGGTTTCCGGTACATTTTCAGTTTTGTTATCGGTTCGGGTCAGATTAACGTCAGGTTAGGATTGGGGAAAGCGTTCAACTAGTGTTAGGGTTCAGAGAGTTATCAAGTTCGGTTTAGGATTCTGGTCCTGTTTTGTGTTATGGTTATTGTTAGTTTCAAGGTTCTGGTTTGGGTTTGTGTAGGGGATTATGGTTCGGCAAAGGTTCCTTTTGGAGTTAGTGTTAGAGTTCCGGGTTGGGGTTTGATTAGGGTTAGGGGTAGGGTTCAGATTAGGGCTTCCATTCAGGTTAGGTCATAGGGTTACAGTTAAGTTAAGGTTCGTGTCTGGGGTATGGAGCCCATCTGCTACTCCCTTTGACTTATTTACCTCTTCACAAGAAGGCCCCCAAATGAAGTGCTCCCAATGGAAATCAAGAGATCTATGAGATTCTTGCCTCTGAGAGTTCCCCCCAGTCACAACCCATGAAATCTCCCAACGTGCTCTGGGGATGAATCCATTGTTCATCCTCTGGATACAAAGACCAATCAAAGTTTTACTTGATGCTTTACAAAAGAATTTAAGGATATTTATTAATTTCTTGGAGAGAGAGATGGAATAGCGAGGGAGCAGCAGATGGAACATGAGAGACAGGCTCCTCACTGAGCAGGGAGCCCAATGTAGGGCTCAATCCAAGGATCATGGGATTATGGATTATGACCTGACCTGAAGATAGAGACCTAACTGACTGAGCCACCTAGTGCCCTTACTCAATCTTATTGTGCATCCTAATGGTCCAAATGTGGGTGGATCCATTATCCCATGAAGCGGCCATGAAGCTATCATATCTAACAAACTATTGGCATGCGTGCCTACAACATGTAGAGTGATTGACTGTCTGACATTTTTTTTTGACTGTCTGACATTCTGATTGGACTTCAGACTGAGAAACTGTATCTACAATATTCTTTCAATGATCTTAGGGACTAGAAATATGTTTGCAATACTAGGTGCTTATTATATGTGATTCGATAAAGGAATCCCAAATAGCACTTTCCAAAGACTGAGTAGAAGTTGAGCTGTTCTGCCTTCCCCCTGTGACCTCTATTCTGGGCACATAAAGGACACGTAGCAGGACCAGTTAGATGGAATCCCAGAAGTCATTTGCAAATAGAAAAACTGTAAACCCAGAGTGCCAGAGGTTCATGAGGGCTGATGTGGAGAGTTTCTTCACCTGGGAGGGAGAACTGCTACACAGCAAGGTGCCCAGCAGCCCTTTCTACAGAGTCAGGTACCAGATAAGTCTATGCCATGTTTTGTCCTAGGATGTCCCACAGTAGCCCATGAGATTCATCAACTTACACAGCACTTTTCAGAGGAGGAAAAAAAAGCTCAGAGAGCTGGTGTGACATTCCAAAAACCTAATGGTCATAGTGGCGAGCCTCACTCCCTGTGCTGTGTATGGGATTGTACTCACCTGTGTAACTGCCAGCCCAGGACCTGTTGAGCTGTGGTGAACACATGGTAGATACAGGAAATGACTGGGTTGTTAGACAGGCATCTCTCTTTGAAGGATAGCACCAGGGACTGTACAAAATCATCCATTCTGCCTTCCTTGAGTGTCAACATTGTCCAGGCCTTACCGAGACAGGGTGGATTCCTTTTCACTCCAGACACACAAGGAGGGCACTGTAGTCAGCTTCAAAACCAAGAATCACTAGGAAGATGAGGGTCTGGTGCAAAGACCAGAGAATCCCATCCCCTCAGGAAGTTGTGCAGGACAAAGGACTTCAGGACCCACCCAGAAAAAGGT
Organism: Canis aureus; assembly: GCF_053574225.1. NCBI lineage: Eukaryota > Metazoa > Chordata > Mammalia > Carnivora > Canidae > Canis > Canis aureus. Next base: position 4,526,548 of record NC_135650.1, on the reverse strand, counting down.
TCTAGGCTTCAAAGAACCATTTGTTTCAGAGGAGACATGGTAAACCATTGGTAACTTCACCACATTCTGTTAGCTGAGCAGCAATATCATTTCTCTGAACTAAGAGCTTTTACAAGGACCAGTATTCCATTGAGTCATCAGTAAACATATCAAATGCAGATAGAACACACAGGGTTAGAACCTCAAATGCTTCTCAAGATCACATAGGTTGGGCCTAAGAATAGACTAGAGCATGGGCTGCATGGTATTTTCCCTAAGCTGATGTAGCTTGGTCTGTTCCTGATGTAGGAAGGAAGGGACAGGGGATAACCACTTTCATCCTCAGGCCATAGGGGAGCCAAATGGTTCCAGTCTGGATTCTTGGCTTGCCTTGATCATCTCTGAGTCTTGAGTTTGACCATGAATGTGACCTTTTCTCAGCCCAGACAGACAATGCATGTAGTTGGTGGCCTGTGCTTGTCACAGCAGATGGCGTAATTGTACCTTTGAATCAACTTATCCAAGATTTTCTGTGTGGATCTCTACAAAAAATACAGAGCCAGCTGCTGTGTCAGGAGGCATCCCTAATCTGGGGTTTCAGGTTATGGCAGATCTAGCAACTAAAACAGTCTGTGGGGACACATAATGTGTTCCTGAAGCACTGCAGAAATGACAAGAGAATGGCATCATATCAAGTATCAAAGGCCTTGAAAGGTTGAATCAGTGTGTCAGATGGCTGCATGTATGGAGGATACGAAGATCTATAAGGATAGAGCTCATGACTTATTGAGCCAACAATGATCTGATGTGTGCTGACAGATAACACGTTATAGAGAAACATATAGAATGACTTCATCTCAGCCTTCCAATTGTGTTAAATCACCCTCTTTAGTGTGATTAGTTGTAAGAGTTTGGAGAACTTCTACAGATAGAATGGAGTTGGGTTCAACTGGGACACATCATTGAAATAATAAAAATAGTAGTAAAATGAAAAGATACTCATTGCTTTGTGTGAAACAGACAAACCACCCCCACTCCTCAAAAACATGAAATATATTCTACACCATTAGAATATAGGTGAGTGTCTTCTCACATTCCACATAGCTGGACGTTAGGAGTGGAGGTTAAAATCTCTTTGGGGTTGGGCCTGTGGGGCACTCATGTGGAAACACTATGGGAGGGCCCCTGGGCTTTCTCCATTTTTGTGCAGGGACCATATTTGTGTGGAGAGCCCTCTTCCAATTCTCACCTCAGAACAAATCATTGTTTGCCTGGTACACCTGATAATTGTCTAGGGAGTTAGAATAGTAGTAGTCACAGACCATCTCCTCCAAGACCTCCTGTGTGCAGATCTGCAAATACAGTGTCCCACATATACAGAGCCAGGAGACATTAGGGTCCTTCCTGGACTACACCGCAAGGGTATACCCTCATAGAAACCATGTTTCTCAGTTAAGGCCACTGGGGCAGCTGAATAGATATCTGGCAAGGCAGAAGCCAGATGTAAGACAATCTTGGGCTAATATATTCAAAGTTGAGCTTGGTCATCAACACTCACCTTCTCATCTTGCCTGCTATGACTTGTGGTCTGTACACAAAAGATGTGTCAGGCGGTTGGAGGGGCAAGATGGTGGAAGAGTAGGGTCTCCAAATCACCTGTCTCCACCAAATTACCTAGAAAACCTTCAAATTATCCTGAAAATCTATGAATTCGGCCTGAGAATTAAAGAAAGAACACCTGGAATGCTACAGTGAGAAGAGTTTGTACTTCTATCAAGGTAGGAAGACGGGGAAAAAAGAAATAAAGAAACAAAGGACTCCAAGGGGGAGGGGCCCCACGAGGAGCTGGGCTGAGGCCGGGGCGAGTGTCCCCAGGACAGCAGAGCCCTGTCTCAGAGAAGCAGGAGCTGCACCGACCTTCCCGGGCGGAAAGGGGCTCGCAGGGAGTTAGAGCAGGACCCAGAAGGGCGAGGATGCCCTCGGGCTCCCCGGGACAGTAACAGAGCAACGGTGCACCCAGGAGAGTGCCCTCCCTAAGGGCTGCAGCATGCACCCAGCGGGACCCGGAGCAGCTTGGAGGGGCTAGGGCGGCGGCTCCACAAAGGGGGTTGCGTGGCCCCGGGAGCAGCTCGGAGGGGCTCGGGCAGAGGAAGAGGCTCCGTGCAGAGGGGGCTGCGCAGTTCCAGGAGCAGCTCTGGTGGCTCGGGCGGCGGCTCCGTGGAGGGGGTTGCGTGGCCCGGGAGCGCGTCCAACAGCTCAGGCTCCGGAGCACAGGGCGTTGGGACACAGCCCAGGATCCAGCCTCCCCCCGGGACAGGCAGAGGCCAGGAGGGCCCAGGACAGCGAGGACGCTCCTGCCCCAGCTGAACAGATCAGCGGCCCCGCCCCGGAGCCTCCAGGCCCTGCAGACGGTGACCTCCGGAGTTCCTGCGGGGGCTGAATCCAGGTTTCCAGAGCTAGCCCCACCACTAGGGCTGTTGCTCCTGGGGCCTCACGGGGTAAACAACCCCCACTGAGCCCTGCACCAGGCAGGGGCAGAGCAGCTCCCCCAACTGCTAACACCTGAAAATCAGCACAGCAGGCCCTCCCCCAGAAGACCAGCTAGACTGACTGACAACTTCCAGGGGAAGCCAAAGGACTTAAGTACACAGAATCAGGAGATACTCCCCAGTGGTTATTTTTTTTTCTTTTCTTTTTGTTTTGCTTTTTGATTTGTTTCCTTCCCCACACCCCTTTTTTCTCCTTTCTTTCTTTTTCTTTCTCTTTTTCTTCTTTTTTTTCCTCCTTTTTTTTCACTTTCTCTTTTCTTTCCTTATTCTCTCCTCTCTTTTTCTCCTTTTCCCAATACAACTTGCTTTTGGCCACTCTGCACTGAACAAAATGACTAGAAGGAAAACCTCACCTCAAAAGAAAGAATCAGAAACAGTCCTCTCTCCCACACAGTTACAAAATCTGGATTACAATTCAATGTCAGAAAGCCAATTCAAAAGCACTATTATACAGCTACTGGTGGCTCTAGAAAAAAAAAGCATAAAGGACTCAAGAGACTTCATGACTGCAGAATATAAATCTAATCAGGCAGAAATTAAAAATCAATTGAATGAGATGCAATCCAAACTAGAAGTCCTAATGACGAGGGTTAACGAGGTGGAAGAACGAGTGAGTGACATAGAAGACAAGTTGATGGCAAAGAGGGAAACTGAGGATAAAAGAGACAAACAATTAAAAGACCATGAAGATACATTAAGGGAAATAAACGACAGCCTGAGGAAGAAAAACCTACATTTAATTGGTGTTCCCAAGGTTGCCGAAAGGGCCAGAGGGCCAGAATATGTATTTGAACAAATTCTAGTTGAAAACTTTCCTAATCTGGGAAGGGAAAAAGGCATTCAGATCCAGGAAATAGAGAGATCCCCCCTAAAATCAATAAAAATCGTTCAACACCTCGACATTTAATAGTGAAGCTTGCAAATTCCAAAGATAAAGAGAAGATCCTTAAAGCAGCAAGAGACAAGAAATCCCTGACTTTTATGGGGAGGAATCTTAGTGTAACAGCAGACCTCTCCACAGAGACCTGGCAGGCCAGAAAGGGCTGGCAGGATATATTCAGGGTCCTAAATGAGAAGAACATGCAACCAAGAATACTTTATCCAGCAAGGCTCTCATTCAAAATGGAAGGAGAGGGATCCCTGGGTGGCGCAGCGGTTTGGCGCCTGCCTTTGGCCCAGGGCGCGATCCCGGAGACCCGGGATCAAATCCCACATCGGGTTCCCGGTGCATGGAGCCTGCTTCTCCCTCTGCCTGTGTCTCTGCCTCTCTCTCTCTCTCTCTCTCTGACTATCATAAAAAAAAAACAAAAAAACAAAACAAAAAACAAAAAACAAAATGGAAGGAGAGATAAAGAGCTTCCAAGACAGGCAGCAACTAAAAGAATATGTGACCTCCAAACCAGCTCTGCAAGAAATTTTAAGGGGGACTCTTAAAATTCCCCTTTAAGAAGTTCAGTGGAACATTCCACAAAAACAAGGACTGAATAGTTATCATGATGACACTAAACTCATATCTCTCAATAGTAACTCTGAATGTGAACGGGCTTAATGACCCCATCAAAAGGCGCAGGGTTTCAGACTGGATAAAAAAGCAGGACCCATCTATTTGCTGTCTACAAGAGACTCATTTTAGACAGAAGGACACCTCCAGCCTGAAAATAAAAGGTTGGAGAACCATTTACCATTAGAATGGTCCTCAAAAGAAAGCAGGGGTAGCCATTCTTATATCAGATAAACTAAAATTTACCCCAAAGACTGTAGTGAGAGATGAAGAGGGACACTATATCATACTTAAAGGATCTATTCAACAAGAGGACTTAACAATCCTCAATATATATGCCGCAAATGTAGGAGCTGCCAAATATCTAAATCAATTATTAACCAAAGTGAAGAAATACTTAGATAATAATACACTTATACTTGGTGACTTCAATCTAGCTCTTTCTATACTCGATAGGTCTTCTAAGCACAACATCTCCAAAGAAACGAGAGCTTTAAATGATACACTGGACCGGATGGATTTCACAGATATCTACAGACCTTTACATCCAAACTCAACTGAATAAACATTCTTCTCAAGTGCACATGGAACTTTCTCCAGAATAGACCACATATTGGGCCACAAATCGGGTCTGAACTTTTGGGATCGTCCCCTGCATATTCTCAGACCATAATGCCTTGAAATTAGAACTAAATCACAACAAGAAGTTTGGAAGGACCTCAAACACGTGGAGGTTAAGGACCATCCTGCTAAAAATTGAAAGGGTCAACCAGGAAATTAAGGAAGAATTAAAAAGATTCATGGAAACTAATGAAAATGAAAATACAACCATCCAAAATCTTTGGGATGCAGCAAAAGCAGTCCTAAGGCGTAAATACATCGCAATACAAGCATCCATCAAAAACTGGAAACAACTCAAATACAAAAGCTAACCTTACACATAAAGGAGGTCGAGAAAAAACAGCAAATAGATCCTACACCCAGGAGAAGAAGGGAGTTAATAAAGATTCGAGCAGAACTCCATGAAATCGAGACCAGAACAACTGTGGAACAGATCAACAGAACCAGGAGTTGGTCCTTTAAAAGAATTAATAAGATAGATAAACCATTAGCCAGCCTTACTAAAAAGAAGAGAGAGAAGACTCAAATTAATAAAATCACGAATGAGAAAGGAGAGATCACTACCAACATCAAGGAAATACAAACGATTTTAAAAACATATTATGAACAGCTATACGAAATAAATTAGGCAATCTAGGAGAAATGGACGCATTCCTGGAAAGCCACAAACTACCAAAATTGGAATAGGAAGAAGTAGAAAACCTGAACAGGCCAATAACCATGGAGGAAATTGAAGCAGTCATCAAAAACCTCCCAAGACACAAGAGTCCAGGGCCAGATGGCTTCCCAGGGGAATTTTATCAAACGTTTAAAGAAGAAACCATAACTATTCTCCTAAAGCTGTTTGGAAAGATAGAAAGAGATGGAGTACTTCCAAATTCGTTCTATGAGGCCAGCATTAACTTAATTCCAAAACCAGACAAAGACCCCACCAAAAAGGAGAATTACAGACCAATATCCCTGATGAACATGGATGCAAAAATTCTCAACAAGATACTGGCCAATAGGATCCAACAGTACATTAAGAAAATTATTCACCATGACCAAGTAGGATTTATCCCTGGGACACACGGCTGGTTCAACACCCATAAAACAATCAATGTGATTCATCATATCAGCAAGAGAAAAACCAAGAACCATATGATCCTCTCATTAGATGCAGAGAAAGCATTTGACAAAATACAGCATCCATTTCTGATCAAACTCTTCAGAGTGTAGGAATAGAGGGAACGTTCCTCGACATCTTAAAAGCTATCTATGAAAAGCCCACAGCAAATATCATTCTCAATGGGGAAGCACTGGGAGCCTTTCCACTAAGATCAGGAACAAGACAGGGATGTCCACTCTCACCACTGCTGTTCAACATAGTACTGGAATTCCTAGCCTCAGCAATCAGACAACAAAAAGACATTAAAGGCATTCAAATTGGCAAAGAAGGAGTCAAACTCTCCCTCTTCGCTGATGACATGATACTCTACATAGAAAACCCAAAAGTCTCCACCCCAAGATTGCTAGAACTCATACATCAATTCGGTAGCGTGGCAGGATACAAAATCAATGCCCAGAAATCAGTGGCATTTCTATACACAACAATGAGACTGAAGAAAGAGAAATTAAGGAGTCAATCCCATTTACAATTGCACCCAAAAGCATAAGATACCTAGGAATAAACCTAACCAAAGATGTAAAGGATCTATACCCTCAAAACTATAGAACACTTCTGAAAAAAATTGAGGAAGACACAAAGAGATGGAAGAATATTCCATGCTCATGGATTGGCAGAATTAATATAGTGAAAATGTCAATGTTACCCAGGGCAATTTACACGTTTAATGCAATCCCTATCAAAATACCATGGACTTTCTTCAGAGAGTTAGAACAAATTATTTTAAGATTTGTGTGGAATCAGAAAAGACCCCAAATAGCCAGGGGAATTTTAAAAAAGAAAACCATATCTGGGGGCATCACAATGCCAGATTTCAGATTGTACTACAAAGCTGCGGTCATCAAGACAGTGTGGTACTGGCACAAAAACAGACACATAGATCAGTGGAACACAATAGAGAATCCAGAAGTGGACCCTGAACTTTATAGTCAACTAATATTCGATAAAGGAGGAAAGACTATCCATTGGAAGAAAGACAGTCTCTTCAATAAATGGTGCTGGGAAAATTGGACATCCACATGGAAAAGAATGAAACTAGACCACTCTCTTTCACCATACACAAAGATAAACGCAAAATGGATGAAAGATCTAAATGTGAGACAAGATTCCATCAAAATCCTAGAGAAGAACACAGGCAACACCCTTTTTGAACTCGGCCATAGTAACTTCTTGCAAGATACATCCACGAAGGCAAAAGAAACAAAAGCAAAAATGAACTATTGGGACTTCATCAAGATAAGAAGCTTTTGCACAGCAAAGGATACAGTCAACAAAACTGAAAGACAACCTACAGAATGGGAGAAGATATTTGCAAATGACATATCAGATAAAGGTCTAGTTTCCAAGATCTATAAAGAACTTATTAAACTCAACACCAAAGAAACAAACAATCCAATCATGAAATGGGCAAAAGACTTGAACAGAAATCTCACAGAGGAAGACATAGACATGGCCAACATGCATATGAGAAAATGCTCTGCATCACTTGCCATCAGGGAAATACAAATCAAAACCACAATGAGATACCACCTCACACCAGTGAGAATGGGGAAAATTAACAAGGCAGGAAACAACAAATGTTGGAGAGGATGCGTAGAAAAGGGAACCCTCTTACACTGCTGGTGGGAATGTGAACTGGTGCAGCCACTCTGGAAAACTGTGTGGAGGTTCCTCAAACAGTTAAAAATATACCTGCCCTACGACCCAGCAATTGCACTGTTGGGGATTTACCCCAAAGATACAAATGCAATGAAACGCCGGGACACCTGCACCCCGATGTTTCTAGCAGCAATGGCCACGATAGCCAAACTGTGGAAGGAGCCTCGGTGTCCAACGAAAGATGAATGGATAAAGAAGATGTGGTTTATGTATACAATGGAATATTACTCAGCTATTAGAAATGACAAATACCCACCATTTGCTTCAACATGGATGGAACTGGAGGGTATTATTCTGAGTGAAGTAAGTCAGTCGGAGAAGAACAAACATTATATGTTCTCATTCATTTGCGAAATATAAATAATAGTGAAAGGGAATATAAGGGAAGGGAGAAGAAATGTGTGGGAAATATCAGAAAGGGAGACAGAACGTAAAGACTCCTAACTCTGGGAAATGAACTAGGGGTGGTAGAAGGGGAGAAGGGTGGAGGATGGGAGTGAATGGGTGATGGGCACTAGGGGTTATTCTGTATGTTAGTAAATTGAACACCAATAAAAAATAAATTAAAAAAAAGTATAGTTGTGTACTGTTCGGTGCGAGTGAAAATTGGCGCAGGCCCTATGGAAAAGAGTATGAAAGTTCCTCCAAAAATTAAAAACAGAAATATCATGTGATTCAGCCATCCCAATGGCTGGGTATTTATTCAAAGAAAATGCAAATACTAATTCATAAAGATCTATGCACCGTCCATGTTGACTGCAGCATTATTTACAATAGCCAAGTATGAGAGCAACTCAAGTACCCATCAAAAGATGAATGGATGAAGATGTCGCTTACACACACACACACACACACACACACACACACACGCAGGATTATTACTCAGTTGTAGACAGATTTTGCCATTTGTGATAATATGGATGGACCCAGAGGGCATCATGCTAAGTATAAGTCAGAAAAAGAGAAATGCCATACATATGATTTCACTTCCTTGTGGAATCTAAAAAACAAAACAGAGACCCAAAAAAATACAGAGAATAAACTGGTAATTACCATTTGGGAAGAGGGTCAAAGGATATTGGATAAAACAGGTGAATTGCTTTAAGAGATATAGACTTCCAGGTATAAAGTAAGTAAGTCATAAGGATAAAAAGTACTATCAGAAAATACAGTAATATCATCCTAACTTTGGCGACAGGGGGTAATAACACTTATGAAGGTGAGCATTTCATGACACTGTGTAATCGTCAAATCATGATGTTTTACCTCTGAAATCAAAATAATCTAGTATGGAGATCCCTGGGTGGCACAGCGGTTTGGCGCCTGCCTTTAGCCCAGGGCGTGATCCTGGAGACCCGGGATCAAATCCCACATCGGGCTCCCAGTGCATGGAGCCTGCTTCTCCTTCTGCCTATGTCTCTCTCTCTCTCTCTCTCTCTCTCTCTCTCTCTCTCTCTGTGACTATCATAAATAAATAAAAATAAATAAAAATAAAAAAAATAATAATCTAGTATGTCTGCTATACTTCAACTTAAAAATAAATGTCAGAATGCTGCCAACTAGCTATCTCCTCAGTAAAACTACTTACAACAGTCTTGAATAAAAAATGCAGTCTGGTAAAAAAAAAAAAAAGGTGTGTCAGGCTTCCAACACCTGGCAGCCCCATTCTACCAAGAAAGGTCATGTTCCCTCCTCTGTCCCATCTACACTCTCTCTCTCCTTCTCTCCCAGAAACATACATACACAGACACAAACACAATGATGCATAAGAGGTGTGAGCCAACTCAGCTGAGATCACATTGTGCTCTGCTTTTCAGTGGGCTACCTCAAGTAGCCTTCTGGTACCATTTGATGTTTCCCAACACATAAGCAGAAGCTTCAGAGATTAAGGCCAAGCTGTTGTCAACAGCGACATGAAAATCTCCCCTGAGCCAAGAGTGCATGAGTGTAGGAATACAGCAACAGAACATCTTGTTCTCTTTACCATCTCCAATTAAGTGAGCAGGAAAGTGGGAAGTTCTAAAATGCAGGTTCCTGGTTACCAGAATTCTAAATAGTTTGTGGGCCTGTCATCAAGGAAGTGAAGTGATTTTTTTCAAGATTCCACTTCCCAGACCCTACCTTTTGTCACTTATTCAGATCCCTTTAACTGCTTACCCCATGTCCTCTCCTTAACTAAACATCATGAGCCAAAATGCCATAGCCACAACTTTCTTAAATCTAAGTATGGTCCCACTTTTGAGGAGACAGAATTGAATTTACACCTTTCTTTCTCTTCTTGCCTTCCCAGTTCTATGTACTCTCTAATCCACTGTATCTCTCAGATAGTCCCCAATTTCTCAATCTGTACGGTGGTTGAATTGGGCTAGAAATACTTGCTAGAGACATCATCAGGTGTCTATGCATGATATGTGTAATGTGTGTGGGCTGGTATCCTTTGATTCTGAGGCACAAATTTAAGGGTGAAAGGTTGGCAAGAAGGGGTGGGATGTGGCATGGAGTATCACTTGAAAGGGCCTGGGTTCCAGCAACGAAATATCACAATGATCAGTTTCTGTCTGGCCTCACTTCAATGGTGACCCTGCAATGGGGTGGAAATTCCCCAAAATGGAGACATGGTCATGTTCTGTAGTAAAACTGTCCAATTATTTCCTGTTATATTTAGAATGAGATCCAGTTGCCTTGTTTTGGCCTCTAAGAGCCACAGTCTTCACAATGGCTCTCACAGATACTGACCTGTGGCATAAGGATCCCTATGCAACACCGAGGTTCTTTGTGACTGGTTCTGACCAATATGATACAGTCAACACAATGGCACATCACATCTAAGTTCCAATTGATTCTATGGTGTGGTTTAGGGTTAGGTTAGTTTTAGGGTTAGTGTTAGGTTAGAATTAGGGTTAGAGTTTAGGGTGAGGCTTAGTGTTAGGGTTTAGGGTTGGGGTTTAGGGGTTAGAGTTATGGTTTAGGGTGAATGTTAATGTTAAGGTTGAATTTTAGGTTTAGGTTTGGTCGAGTTTGGGTAAGGGTTCGGGTTTGTGATGGGCAAGGTATCAGGTTTGTCATCGTCTAGTGCTAGAATAAGAGTTCAGATTAGGGTTGGGTTAGGGTTACAGTTTGGGTCGGTTTTTGTGTTAGGATTTAGAGTTATGGCTAGGTTATGGGTTATGACAAATCTCATAATCGGGGTCAGTTTTGGGGTTAGGGTTCGGGTTAGTGATCATGATCGATTTAGGGTTAGGATTCGGGTTAGGTTTAGTGTTAGGGTAAGGGTTAGGTTTCTGATAGGGTTAGGTTTAGGGTTAAGTTTCATGTTAGTTGTTAATTTTAAGTGTGAGGTTTAGGGTTCACATTAGGTTTCCATTTAGGATTCGGGTTATGGTATAGGGTGAAAGTGAGGGTTAGGGTTTAAGGTTTGGTATAGGGTTTAGGGTTAGGGTTTAGGGTTCAGCTTAGGTTTAGGTTTATGTTTCGGGGCTGTTCAGGATCGGGTCTGGTTTGGGTTGGGTTATTTTTCTGGTTAGGGTTTGACTACTGTTTGGGTTAGCTTTCGGATTAGTGTTCGGGTTCGGGATCAGATTAGGGGTTAGCGTTAGGGTTAGGGTTTGTTTCGTGTTGGGTTTCGAGTTCTGACGAGGGTCAAGTCTAGGGTTTGGGTCCGGGATCTCGTTAGGGTTAGGTTTAGGGTCAAGATGAGGATTTGATTTCGGGTTAGGGGTTAGGTTTTGGTTTAGGGTTCGTGTTCAGATTAGGTTTAGGGTTCTGATTAGGGTTAGGGATAGCGTTATTTTTAGGGATCTGATTATGGTATGGGTTAGGGTTTCAGTTAGGGTTCAGGTTCAAGTTAGGGACCCCATCTACCCTCTCACAGGAAGCCCCCAACATGAAGCCCTCCCAATGGAATTCAAAAGATCTATGTGATCCTGAGCTCTGAGAGTCACTTCCCAGCCACAACCCCTGTAGTCACCCAACATGCTCCATGGAGGCATCAAGGTTCTCCTTGTGGATCCAAAGACAAAGTTTTACTTGATCTTTTACAAAATTTTTAAGGATATTTATTAATTTCTTGAAAAGAAAGAAAGAGAATAAGCCTGGTAGTATCCAAGGAGAGGGAGAAACAGACTCCCAATGAGCAGGGAGCCCAATGTAGGGCTCAAACTGAAGACCCTGGGACCATAACATGACCTGAAAGCAGAGGACTGACTCACTGAGCCACTCTGTGCACTAACTTGATCTTATCATCCATCCTATTGGTCCAAATGGGTGGATCCACTCATCCATTGAGGCGGCCGTGAACATGTCACATCTAACAAAATATAGACATACGTGCCTAAGCCATGTAGAGTGATCATCTAAAACTCAGACTTGAAGCCAAGACACTGTATCTACTGTATTAGTTCGATGATCTTAGTGACTAGAAATGAGTCTGCAATACTAGGTGCTTAATATTAATGATTGGATGAAGGAATCCCACCAGTATTTTTTATATAAATTTATTTTATATTGGTGTTCAATTTGCCAACATATAGAATATCACCCAGTGCTCATTCCATCAAGTGTCCCCCTCAGTCCCCATCACCCAGTAACCCCCACACCCTGCCCACCTCCCTTTCCACCAACCCTAGATCGTTTCCCAGAGTTAGGAGTCTCTCATGTTCTGTCTCCCTTTCTGATGTTTCCCACTCATTTTTTCTCCTTTCCCCTTTAACCACCAGTACTTTTTATACACTGAGTGGCACTTGAGCTGCTCTGCCTTCCCCCAGTGATCTCTGAACTGGGCACATAAAGTACAAGTAGCAGGATCAGTTAAATGGAATCCCAGAAGTCCTTTGCCAATAGGAAAACTGACTGCCTTACATGCATCTCTAAAGCCAAAGTGCTACAGGCTCATGGGTGTTGATTGGAGATCTTCTTCACTGGGGAGAGACAACTGCTACACAGGAAGATGCCCAGCATCCCTTTCTACAGGGCCAGGCACCATATAAGTGTATGTCATGTTTTCTGCTGGGATTTCCTACAGTAGGCCCATAAAGTTCATCCTCTTTTTTTAAAAATTTTTATTTATGATAGTCACAGAGAGAGAGAGAGAGAGGCAGAGACACAGGCAGAGGGAGAAGCAGACTCCATGCACTGGGAGCCCAACGTGAGATTCGATCCTGGATCTCCAGGATCGCACCCTGGGCCAAAGGCAGGCACCAAACCGCTGCACCACCCGGGGATCCCAAAGTCCATTCTCTTACCAAACACTTTTTAGAGTATGATAAGGAAGATCAGAGAGGTACAGTGACATTCCCCAAACATACCGGTATTAGAGGCAAGCCTCACCCTCTGTGCTGTGTATGGGGTGATCCTTCACCTGTGGGATTGCTGGCCCTGCCATGTTGGGCTGTGGAGAACACCTGGTAATACAGTTAGTGACTAGGTTGTTTGAGAGATGTCTATCACTGAAGGATGGTACCAGGAACAATACAAAGTTTTCTGCTACACCTTCCTTGCACTTCAGCATGAACCAGGCTTTACCCAGGGACAGTGTTTATTCCTGTTCACACCAGAGACACAAGCAGGGTCACTGTAGTCTGCTTCAAAACCACAAACCTTGGGAAGATCAGTGCCTGTAGCTCAGATCAGAGACTCCCATCCCCTAAAGAAGTTGCACAGGACAAAGGACTTCAGTGCCCTCACTGAAAAAGGTACCGGGCTTCAAAGTACAATGGTTGAGTAGAGATATGGTAAACCATTTGTAACTTGCACACGTTCTGTTAGCTAAACAACAACAACAAAATATCTCTTAACTGAGAGATTTTATGAAGACCAGTATGCCAGTGAGTCATCAGTAAACATCCTCACTGCAGATAGAACACAGAGGGTTAGAACCTCACATCCTGCTCAAGATAATGTACGTTTGGCTTGAGAAACCAGAGCATGGACTGTGTGGCATTTCCCCTGTTTATGTAGCTTTGTCTCTTCCCAACACAGGGAAGAAGGGTCAGGGCAGAACCACCTTGTGGCTCCAGGGGAGCCAATTTTTTTTCTAGTCTTGGTTCTTGACCTGCCCTGATCATCCCTGGGTCTTTAGTTTGGCCCTGAATGTGACCTTTTCTCACTCCAGACTGTCAATTAATGTAGTTGGTGACCTGATACATAATTATTTTCCAGTGGAGATGGAGTAATTGAACACTTGGAACAACTCATCCAAGATATCCTGTGTTGTTCTCAACAAAAGACCCCAGAACAAGCTACTGGGGTTAGGAGGCATCAGAGGCCTTCCCCATAGTCTGGGGTTCCATGTAATTACAGATCTAGTAACTAAAACAGTCTGTGGGGACACATAGGGTGTTCCATGCAGCACTGCAGAAATGGCCAGAGAATAGCAATGGGTTAAGAGCCAAGGGCCTTAAAAGGCTGAAACACTGTGGCAGACAGCCTCATTTAGGAGTACTACAAAGATCTATAAGGAAAAAGCTCATGACGTGTCTCCATTTAAGTGACCTGGAAAGTGGGAAGTTTTAGAACGCAGTTTCCTTGTTACCAGAACTTGAAATCAGTTATGGGCCTATCACCAAGGAAGTGAAGTCAGTTTTTCAAGATTCCAACACCTAGGCCCCCTCCTTCAGTCAGATCTATCCACAGACCCTTCTTGGAAGATGACTCCTTACCCCATGTCATCTTCTTAACTGTACCTCATGAACCAAAAGTGCATAGCCACAACTCTCAAACAATGCAAGTAAGGTCCTATATTTGAGGAGATGGAGCTGAATTGAGACCTTTATTTCCCTGTTTGTTTTCCCAATACTGTGTCCTATCTACCCATTCTGTCTCTCACGTAGTCCCAGTTTCACAAAACGCACAGTGGTAGAATCAGGCTAGAATCTATTGCCTATGGACATCATCAGGTGTCTATGCATGATATTTTTAAAGCATGCAGGCTGTTATCCTATGTATCTGATGCATAAATTGAAGGATGGAAGACTGACAAGTAGGGGTGGAATGTGCATGGAGTACCACTTGAAAGTAGTCTGGGTTCCAGCAACGTAATATCACAATGGTCACTTTCCCTCTGGGTTCATTTCTTTGGGGGCACCACGGTGAGGTGGAAATGCTCCAAGATGCAGACATGGTCACATTCTGTAGTAAAACTGTTAATTTGTTTCCTGTTATATTTAGAATGAGACCCAGTTACCTATTTCTTCTGAGGTCTACAGCCTTCAGAGTTGCTCTCAATGATCAAGAACTGTGGAATAAGAAGTGCTTAGTGACTGGTTTCTGACCAATACGATACAGCCAACACAGAGGGATGTCACTTTTAAGTTCCAATTGGAACCATGGTTAGGGTTAGGGTTAGGTTGAGAGTTAGGGTTAGGGTTATGGTTAGGTTTAGGGTTATGATTGAAGGTTATGGTTTAGAGTTACGGTTAGGTTTAGGGTTAGGGTTTGGGTTTGGGTTGGTTAGGGTCGAACTATGTTTCTGTTTAGGGTTCAACTAGTGTTTGTGTCAGGTTTCAGATGAGGGCTTGGGTTCAGGTTACGGTTCCGTTCCAGTTGCGTGTTAGAGTTAGGGAAAGGATCATGGTTCTGCCTCTTCTTCAGGTTAAGGGTTAGGGTTTGGGTTAGAGTTTGCTCTTGACATTATGGTTAGGGTTAGAGTTCGGATTCTGTGGTGGACCACAGACGATGCTTCCTTTGACTCATTTGCCCCTTGACAGGGCCCCCACAATTAAGCCCTCCCTAAGGAATTCAAGAGATCTATGAAATCCTGGGCTCTGAGAGTCACTCCCCAGCCCCAACATGCTCTATGGAGGCATCAAGGTTGTCCTCTGGATCCAGAGACAAATCTAAGTTTCCCTTGATCTTTTACAAAAAAATATTAAGAATATTTATTAATTTTGTGGAGAGAGAGAGGAATAAGCAGGGTGATCAGCAGAATGAGCAGGAAAAGCGGTTCCCCAATGGCCAGGGAGCCCAAAATAGGGCTCAAAGCCAGGACCCTGGGATCATGATCAGACGTTAGGGCAGAGTCCTGTCTGAGCCATCCAGTGTCCTAACTCGATATTATCATCTATCCTATTGGTCCAGATGTGGGTAAATCCCATGAGGCAGCCATGAAGATATCACATCTATCTAACTATGGACATGTGTGCCTATGACATGTAGACTGATTGTCTGACATTCTGATTAGACTTGAGACCAAGCCACTGTATCTACTGTATTCCATCCATTATCTTAGTGACTAGAAATGTGTCTGCAATCCTGGGTGCTTAATCAATATGATTGGATGAAGGCATCCCAACTAGCACTTTCAATATACTGAGTGGATCTTGAGCTGCTCTGCCATTGCACAGTGACCTACAGTCTGGGCACATAAAGGACAAATAGGACTGTTAGATGGAAACCCAGGTGTCCTTTGCACAAAGGAAAACTGCCTCCTTTCCACGTGCTTTTGTAAACCCAGACTGCCACAGGCTCATGAATGTTGATATGGAGAGCTTCTTTGCTGGGGAGAGGGAACTGCTACACATGAAGATTCCCAGCATCCTTTTATATAGGGACAGACACCAGATAAATCTATGCCATGTTTTCTCCCAGGATATCCCAAAGTAGCTCCATGAGTTTCATCCTCTTACCACAGCACGTTCCAGAGGTGGAAAAATAATCTCAGAGAGGTGTAGTGACATTATCAAAACATACCAGTAGTAGAGGCAAGCCTCATGCCTGATTCTGTTTATGGGGTGGTCACTCACCTGTGGAACTGCTGGCTGAGTACCTGTTTGGCTGTAGTGAACTTCTGGTAGATACAGGAAATATTTGCATTGTTTGAGAGGCTTCTATCCTGGAAGGATGGCACCAGGGACTGTATAAAATTATTCATTCTGCATTCCTTGAGATTCATCATCGTCCAGGCCTCACCCAGGGACAGGGTTGTTTCCTTTTCACACCAGAGACACAATGAAGGCCTGCGTGGTCAGCTTCAAAATCATGAACCACTGGGAAGATCAGGGTCTGGAGTTCAGACCAAAGACTCACATCCCCTAAGGAAGTTGTACAGGACAAAAGACTTCAGTTCTCACAGTGTAAAGTGTTCTAGGCTTCAAAGTACCATTGGTTTGAATGGAGACATGGTAAACCATTGGTAACTTCAACCTATTCTGTTAGCTGACCAAAAACAGCATTTTTCTCAACTAATCATTTTTACTAAGACCAGTATGCCATTGAGTCATTAGTAATCATCCCCAGTGTAGATAGAACTCAGTGTTAGAAACACATGCTGCTCAAGATCACATACATTGGGCCTGAGAATAGAACATAGCATGGGCTCCATGGCGTTTCCCCTAAGCGGAGGTAGTTTAGTCTGTTCCAAAAATATGGAAGAAGGGTCAGAGGAGAACCACCTCCTTCTCCAGGCCCAAGGAGAGACAATTGTTTCTAATCTAGGTTCTTGGCTTGTCCTAATCATCTATGGGACTGAAGTTTGACTGATGTTACTTTTTCTCCCCCAAGACTGGCAATTGATGTAGTTGGTGGCCTAATACACCTGTGCTTGTCAGGGGAGCTGGAGTAATTGAAACCTTGGAGGAAGTCATTCAAGATATCCTGTGTGGGATCCCTGGGTGGCGCAGCGGTTTGGCGCCTGCCTTTGGCCCAGGGCGCGATCCTGGAGACCCAGGATCGTATCCCACGTCAGGCTCCCGGTGCACGGAGCCTGCTTCTCCCTCTGCCTGTGTCTCCGCCTCTGTTTCTCTCTCTCTGTGACTATCATAAATAAATAAAAAAAAAAACAAAAAAAAAAAAACAAGATATCCTGTGTGGATCTCTACAAAAAGGACAGAGCCAGCTACTAGGGTGAGTATGTATCAGAAGTCTTCCCCCTAGTCTGGGGATCCAGGTTTTGGCAGATCTAGGAACTAAAAAAGTCTGTGGGGACACATAATTTGTTCATTGCAGGACTGCATAAATGGCAAGAGAATGACATGTGGTCAAGTGCCAAGGGCTTTGAAAGCCTGAATCACTGTGGTGGATGGATTCATTTATGGAGTATAAATGAGACATAAAAGGACACAGCTCATGACCTGTCGGGCCTACACTGATCTGATGTGTTCTATCAGATGACACATTACAGAGGAACATATAGAATGGCTTCTTCCCACCATTCTTTTTGTCTTAAATCACCCTCTTTTGTGTCATTATTTGTAAGGGATAGAAGATGTTCTTCTGCAGGGACAGTGGAGCTGGGTTCTACACAGAACATCTGGAACGCATAGGTGAAAAATAAAAATAGTAGTAAAAATCAAAGATACTTATTGCTTGTGTGAAACAAAACACCTCCACTCCTCAGAAACATGAACTGTATTTTGTATCCTTCTGACATAGATGAAGAATGTCTTCCCACCTCATATGTAGCTGGAGGTTAGGAGTGGAGGTTCAAATCTCTTTTTAGTAGCACCTGTGGGGCACTCATGTGGAAACACCATGGGAGGGCCTCTGGTTTCTCTCCATCTTTGTGTGGGAGCCATATTTGTGTGGATCACCCTCTTTCCATTCTCACCTTGGACAACACTGATCTTGCTTGCCTGGTGCACCCGCATTGCCACTAAGTTACAATAGTTGAAGCCACAGACCATCTCCTCCAAGATATCCTGGGTATAGCTCTGCAAATACTGTGCCCCGTATATAGAGGACCAAGAGATATTAGGGTCCTCCCTGGACATCACCGCATGGTGTCCTCTCTGGACACCACCGCACTGTGGTTCTACAGTTCAGGCCACAGGGACAGCTGAAGAGACATCTGGCATGGAGGAAGCCAGATGAAAGTGGCTCTTGGGCTCATGACTAATATATTCAAAGTTGAGTTTGGCCCTCAGCACTCACCTTCCCATCTTGCCTGCTCTCACCTGGGTTCTGAACACAAAAGGTGTGTCAGGCTTCCAACACGTGACAATTGATTTCTGCCAAGAATACACACACAGTCAACACACAGACATATACACACAGAGACCACAAAATGAGGGGTAGGACGTGTAAGCCTACTCAGATGAGATCATAGTGTGATCTGCTCTCTGGTGGGCTGCTCCAAGTTGCCTTGTGTTTCCTGTTGATGTCTTCAACCAAATTACCAAAATGTTTGGGGGAAGAGGAACGAGTTTACCTCAAAATTGACATGAAAATCTCTCCCTCAGAACTCTTCTGAGACCAGATCACCTGAAAGTAGGATAACAGCCACAGAACCTCTTGTTCTCTTGACCATCTCTAGATAAGTGAGCTGGAAACTGGGAAGTTCTAGAACACAGGTTATTGGTTTCCAGGGTTCTAGATCAGTTGTAGGTCTATCACCAAGGAAGTAAAGTCACTTTCAAGATTCCAGCACCTGGGCTCCTACCTTCAGTCAGGCCTATCCAGAGCAGCATCTTGGGAGATGATTGCTTACCAAATGTCATATTTTTAGCTGTATATCATGGGCCAAAAATGCCATAACCACAACTCTCTGAAAATGCAAGTAAGGGCTCATCTTTTAGGAGAGAGACTTGATTCCATACCTTTATTTCTCTGCTTCTTCTCCCAGTTCTGTGACCTCTCTAAACATAGTCCTCCGTGTCCCAACCTGCACGGTGGTAGAATCAGGCTAGGATCTATCCTAGGGACATCATCAGGTGCCTATGAATGATATTTATAAGGCATGTGGCCTGGTATCCTGTGTATCAGGGCCTCAAATTTAAGTATGGAAGATTGACAAGAAGGGAAGGGATGTGGATGGAGTATTGCTTGAATGTGACCTGGGTTCCAGGAACATAATATCACAATGCTCACTTTCCCTCTGGCCTCATTTCAATGGGAGCACTACGATGGGTTGCAAATGCTCCAGATACAGATATGGTCCTCCTCTGTAGCAAACCTTCTAATTGTTTTCTTGTATTTAGTATGGGTGGCAGTTGCCTCCTTAGGGTCTCTGAGGCCTGCAGACTTCACAATGGCTCTCAGTGATCCTGACCTGTAAATATCCCTGTGTACCCCCTAGGTGCTTACTGACTGGATTCTAAACAATATGATAGAACCAACACAATGACATGTCATCTAATTCCAACTGGAAATAAGTCAATCAGAGAAGGACAAACAGTGTGTGTTTTCATTCATTTGAGAAATATAAAACATAGTGAAAGGGAATATTAGGGAAGGGAGAAGAAATGGGTAGGAAATATCAGAAAGGGAGACAGAACATAAAGACTCTTAACTCTGGGAAATGAACTAGGAGTGGTGGAAGGGGAGGAGGGTGGGGGTGTGAGTGAATGGGTGATGGGCATTGAGGGGGGCACTTGACAGGATGAGCACTGGGTGTTATTCTGTATGTTGGCAAATTGAACACCAATAAAAAATAAATTTAGGGGATTCCTGGGTGGCGCAGCAATTTGGCGCCTGCCTTTGGCCCAGGGCGTGATCCTGGAGACCCGGGATCGAGTCCCGCGTCGGGCTCCCAGTGCATGGAGCCTGCTTCTCCCTCTGCCTGTGTCTCTGCCTCTCTCTCTCTCTGTGTGTGTGTGTGACTATCGTAAATTAAAAATAAATAAATAAATAAATAAATAAATAAATAAATAAAATAAAATAAAATAAAATAAAAAATAAATTTATTATTTAAAAAAAGGGAATTAGCTTCTCACTTCCTATTTCTTTCCTTTCCTGTTCCATCACTCATGGTTCACTTCTGACCTTTCCCTTTCCAATTTCCTTCTCTATCCTTAAATCAAAAATCTGCCAGAGATGTTTTGGGCTGTCACGTGTAGATGCTCACATGGCAGAGAAATGGTTCCACTTGACAGAAAGTCCTCTGCCAGGCTATCCTCCCATGAGGCCTCAGACACAATCCCTGAGATACCTTGAGGTAGAACAATGAATATAATTTCTGCCTGCATTCCATATCCACAGAACTGGAGAGAAATTAAAAATACAATTTGTGAGATGCAAGGTATTGGGGAATTCAGTAGCAGAGGAACAATATATAATAGTCTACCAGGCCTCAGCATCTCTCCCTCCCATCTTTCCTCTCCTCAGTTCTCCTCTGCATTTCGCCTCAGCCATTCTGGTTGCCTTTTTCACCTTCTCTAGCCAAACCAGCTTCTTTTAGTCAGTATCTGCAGCAGGGGCCCTTTCTTCTCAACACCCCAGACGTGTACAGATTTAACTCCTTTTTGTTATTCTCTTCTCAGCAATATCACTCTTAGTGAGATCTCTCATACCATTTTCTCCAATGACTCCCCAGCTTTGCTTCACAGCACACAGTCTTCTGTAGCATACAGTACTTGCTCTTTTCTTTCATGTGTTATTGTTTTTGTACTTTTGTCCATCTCCAGACTGTGAGTTCCTAAAGGCAGTAGCTTGTGGTATTTTTAGCTCGACCAATGGTCCCAGCAAGATGCCCAAGTGCTCAGTGCTGTAGTTATGGAATGTATCAATCAGAAGTTCTTGGAAGCCACTTTCTCTTTCAAACACCTCTATTATAGGGATAATTTCCATTCAGAGTTTCAAGTAGTCTCTGGGTAGGGAGATAACCACAGTGGCCTTTGCAAGAGTCCTTATGCTGCAATTCCTCCAGCAGAAATCCCTAGATATTTTGGAAAATGGGTTGTCCTGCATCGTGTTCTCCAGCTCTAGAAATACAGCCCCAGGCAAGCACACCACCAAAGAAAAGGATAGTTTTATTTAGGCGTCCTCACAGGTGTGTCTTTCCAGAATCAGAGGGCAAAGGAGGAGGACCCATGCACTCCAGGACAGAGTAAAGGACCTCAGAGGCCTCCCTTTAATCCCTTTCCTGTAGTCTCCATTGGTGTCTCTTTAGAAATATGGGACCTCCAACAGTGCAAGAGGGTGGACCTCACCCCAGCCAGAAGAGTGAGGTGACCCTGCACCCATCCATGAATATCTACCAAGGTATCTCATGGTCCTATGAAGACTGGGTCCCTGAAAACCAGAGGCTTTGTACAGTGTGCTGGAATTACAAAGAGAAATAGACACATTATAGACAGGTAGACAATATGACTGACCATCAGAAAAATGCAAGCAGAGAACACAATGAGACATCACATCACATTCACTGGAAGAGCTGTCATTGAAAAGACAAGATATAAGAAATGTTGCTGACAATGTGGAGAAAAGGGAACCTTTGGGCTCTGTTTTTGGAATCGCCCATTAGTACAGTTGCTATGCAAAACATATGTTGGTTCCTCAAAATTTAAAAAGGAACTACCCTATGATTGAGCATTTCCACTTCTGGGACCATATCCCTAGAAAAGAGAAGATATGGCTAGGAAATGCTTTCGCCTCCATGATCAGGAAGGACTATTTTCATCAAAAAAGACATGAATACATCTGTAACTATAAGTGATGAATGGAAAAACAAGTGTTTGCTGTAGAATGGGATAGGACTCAGCCATATAAAAGGAAATCCTGCTACAGGTGGTAACGGTACTGGACTTGGAAGGCATTATGCAAAGTGAAATGAAAGAGACAGAGAATGGCACATGTATATTCCCTTAAGTGCAGAATCTAAAACAAAACAAAAAAATAAAAATAAAAAAATAAAACAAAACAAAGAAAACAAAAGCTAATTTAGAAAAAGATACCGGATTGAGGTAACCAGAATAGTGGTTGAGGGAAAGGTGAAAAGGTACAAACTTTCAACTTTAAGATAGAGAACAATAGCGATTCACAGTACAACATGACAACTACAGTGAATACTGCTTTATAGTGTATCTGTGAGTTGGTAACAGAGTCAATATTGAGAGTTCTCATCATAAGGAAAATCGTTTTTTATTTACTATATTTTGTCATCTATCAGAGATGACAGTGTTTAACCAAAATTATTCTGATCATCGTGTTACAATATAGGATGGTGAAATAGTTATGCTATTTACCTTCAACACACAAGGTACTCTATGTCAATTATATCAGTAAAACTGGGGCCAACATTATTGTAATATTCATAATGAGGATTGGAAAACTTGGCTTGGTAAAAGTGATGGAACCTAAACAAATCTTTAAACAGCAGACCCTGTCAGTAGCCAGCATATTAGGATAAGGATAAAAAAATCCAACCATTTGCCTAAAAAGAAACAATTCTGATTTCAAAAATCATTGAATGAAAATTGAAGAGGATGCAATGGAATTTTCAATTTGTGTAAGATTTTAAAAATTGATGGAGAAATAAATTGACCCTGAAAACTACCTTCTCAAAAGCTCTTTTATGCTTTGGAAGTTTCTGATTTTAAGTCTTTAAGTACTTGAAGAAGAATATGCCACAGCCTGTTGGCTCTCAGGAAGCATTCGGTTTCACCATGGAGATAATTTGGGATTGCCTCCCCCAATTCCTTGGAATAGAGTGTCAGTGCCCATGGAGAGTGATACTAGCAAGTTCTGGCCATCAGATGTCCTCCCCTTTGCCTTAGTTCTCCTTGTCCGTGCACACACACATACACACATCTATCCATGTATGCAAACACACTATCATGGCTCACACAATCGTTAACAATGTATACCCCACATCATATGACACTAAGGCCATAGGGGCCCAAGAGCACCCCTTGATCAACCTGATGACCTACACTCAGCAGAGTAAACAATTCAATCAGGAGAATGAGAAACTAGACAGCCATCCAACAACTACTTCTTTGTCTTGTTTCTTAACACAAAACTTACTTTACTTTAGTGGCAAAATGCCCCCCAAAATACCACATTTCTCGAGCATCCCAGCAGCCAGAGTGTCTAACAAAACATAAGTGCAAGTGGCTAGGTGGAATGACAGACAGTGTATGAAGGGATAGTGGCAGCTGCTCCTCTTGCCTTTCCCTACTTGCTGTTGTTTGTTGCTTAGAACAAAGAGGTGAAGGGTGTAGCTGCAGCCTTTTTCTTGGACCAAGAAGATTTAAAAGACTTGAACCATGGAACCAGTGCCAACCACCATGTATTTTTGGAGTTTTATTACATGTCAAACGTGAATATACTTCAGTCAGTGTATACAATTAAATCTGTGTTTCAAGTTCTATTACTAAGAGATGGATGTAGATCATAACTATTACAGAAGATCAAATGAATGAGAGAAGGAAAAAAAACACCCTGGAGGGTGCTCTCAGAAGGGAAGGAGATTGTGGGATTATCAAACAAAAGAAAGTTGACCAAAGAGGAAGATTTCCTTCTCAGAAATAGAAACCAAGGCAGAGGAAGAGGAATGGAAGTTTGTGAGCCAAACTGAGGGGCAAACGGAGAAGCAGCATCTCTCATATGGGGTTAGGAAAGTCCATGTGGTAAATGAGTGAGGCATCAGATTCTAGGTGAGAATGGAGATTTTGGAAACATCGTCCAGAGGAAGGTCACCAGGAGAGCTTTTCCAACTCAGACACAGGGACAGAGTCGATGATGAGGCTGGTATGTGTAGCACCTCACACACATGTGGCCCATTGAGCCCCTTGTTCAGGAGTCTCACTGGCCATATAGTCCCCCAGCTCCAGCACAGCCACCTCTCTCCACTTACTGTGTGTGGTCTGCCCTGAGAACATATGCCAAGAAGAAAGCAGAACCAGAAAAACCGAGGTCAATTCCCAGCTCCTCAGAGCACCTGACGGGAAATGTTCCACCTTTCTCTACTTGAGCAAACGGAAGTAACATACATAGAGTGTTGCCAGGAGGAGCACCTATTGAATGTGCATGACGCACTAAGTACTGGCAGACTCAGCATGACAACAGTAATAACCCTTGTGGAGCTATCTGAAGAGGAACTGTAAAAGCATTAGGGATGTGATATATACTTAACTCTGAGAAACAATTGTTACTAGAATGCAGTTTCCAGCTGGCATCCTCTGGTCAGGCTTTAAGCCGTATCACATATATGTGTGCATGTGTATGTCAACTAACCTAATTTGAACTTTGAGAAAGAATTTATCACAGGAAGCGGGATTTACCCATACTCTTGTGTATTGACCTTAGAAAATATCTCAAAAGGGGCATCCCTGGGTGGCTGAGCAGTTTACCACCTATCTTAGGCTGAGGACCTGTTTCTGGAGTCTCAGGATTGAGTTCCACATCGGGAATCTGCATGGAGGCTGCTTATCCCTCTGCCTCTCTCTCTCTGTCTCTCATGAGTGAATAAATAAAATCTTAACAAAAAGAAAAATAAACTATCTTAAAAGTCTGTGTCAAAGCATAAGGCAAGTGCTAACAATTTAACCATGAGTCAGAAGAGTTAATAGAAGGCAGTTTGATACTAGCATCTCATTTGACAAAGTAGACAGCATCAGGCTCAGGATTAGGGTTAGGATTTAGGGTTTAGGGTTAGAGCAAGGGGTCAAGTTAGGGGCTAATGTTATGGTCTAGGTTTAGGGTTAGGGGCCACGGTTAGGGGCTGGGGTTTAGATTTGTGTTAGGGGTTCGGGTTCAAGATAGGGGATGGGATGGCTCAGAATAGAGGTTCGGGTTGAAGTTGGGGTATGGGCTGGATCGGGTTTGGGTTATGGGTTCAGGTACAGGCTTGAGATTAAGTTATGGATTCAGGTCAGGGCTCAGGTCAGGGTTCCGGTCAGGTTTAAGGTCTGATTATTGTTAAAATTAGGATGAGTGTTAGGGTTCAGGTTAGGATTAGTGTTAGAGTTAGGGTTCTGGTTAGGGATTGGTTTAAGATTTGATTAGGTTTTGGGTTAGGGTTCCGTTTAGGGTTCAGATTTGGATTAGGGTTCGGGTTAGTATTTGGGATAAGAGCCGGGTTAGCGTTAGGGTTTCACATAGGGTTAGGGTTAGTGTTTGCTTTAGGACTTGGTTTACAGATAGGTTTCGGGTTAGGGTTGGGTTAGGGTTAAGGTTCATGCAAGGCTCAGATTAGGGTTCAGGTTAGGGTTAAATTTAGGGGGTAGGGTTTGGGTTCGGAATCGGATTCAGGTCGGGTAATGGTTAGGATAGGTTTTTTGTAAGGGATCTACTGGTGTTTGGGTTAATGTAAGGGTTCCAGTTATTGTTAAGATTCTGATCCAGGTTCGTGCTATCTATAGGTTTAGTTCGGGTTCTGTTTAGGAACCCAATCTGCTGCGTCGTTTGACTCATTACCTCTTCACAGGAAGTCCTCAAGATGAAGCCATCCTAATGGAAATCAAAGGTTCTATTAGATTCTGGGTCCTGAGACTCGGTCTCTTCCCACAAACCCTGTAATCTCCCAATGTGTTATGTGGAGACATCAAGGTTCTCCTTTTGGATCCAAACACCAATTAAAGTTTTAATTGATCTATTACAAAATATTGAAGGGTATTTATTAATTTCTTGGAGACAGAGAAAGAATAAGCAGGTTGAGAAAGAGAGGGGTAGTGAGAAGCAGGATCCCTGCTGAACAGTGA
This sequence comes from Canis aureus, assembly GCF_053574225.1. Lineage (NCBI taxonomy): Eukaryota > Metazoa > Chordata > Mammalia > Carnivora > Canidae > Canis > Canis aureus. The sequence continues at coordinate 4,500,721 of NC_135650.1, read as the reverse complement.
GCCCAATGTAAAGCTCAAACCAAAGATTCTGAGATTATGATCTGTCTTGAAGGCAGAGGCCTAGATGACTGAGCTGCCCAGTGCCCTTACTTGATCTTTTCAACCATCCTAATTGTACAAATGTGGGTGGATCCATTCATCCCATGAGGCAGCCATGATGATATCACATTATTAAACTATGGACATGCTTGCCTACGAAGTGTAGAGTGATTGACACTCTGATTAGACTTGAGACAGAGACACTGTATCTACTGTATTCCTTCAATGACCTTACTGACTATAAATCTGTCTCCAATACCAGGTGCTTAATCTATAGTACTGGAAGAAGGAATCCCAACCAGCACTTTCTATATACTGAGTGGACCTTGAACTGCTCTGCCTTCCCCCAGTGACCCCTTCTCTGGGCACATAATAGAGAGGTAGCAGGACCAGTTAGATGGAATCCCAGAAGTCTGTTGCAAAACAGGAAAACTGCCTACTATCCACATGCTTCTGTAAACCTAGAGTGACACAGGGACATGAGGGTTGATGTGGATATCTTCTTCGCTGGGGAGAGAAAACTGCTACACATGAATTTGCTCAGAAGTCCTTTCTATAGGGCCAGGCACCAGATAAATCTATGCCATGTTTTCCTAGAGGATTTCCCACAGGAGCCCCATGATGTTCAGACTCTTACCACAGCACATTTCAGAGGAGGAAAACTAAGTTCATAGAGGTGCAGTGAACTTTCCAAAACATACTGGTAGTAGAGCTGAGCCTCATCCCCTCTGCTGTATATAGGGTAGTCACTCACCTGTGAAACTGCTGACCCAGGACATGTTCAGCTGTGATGAACTCATGATAGATACATGAAATGATTGGGTTCTTTAAGATGCTTCTATCCTGGAAGGATGTCAGGAGGGACTGTACAAAATTATTCATTCTGCTTTCCTTGAGTCTTAGCATGGTCCAGGCCTCATCCAGGGACAGGGTTGATTTCTCTTAACTGGAGAAACAAGGAGTGGCACTGTAGTCAGCTTCAAAACCACAAACCACTGGGGATATCAGGGTCTGGTGCTCAGACCAGAGAATCCCATCCCCTCGGGAAGTTGTGCAGGACAAAGGACTTCAGTACCAACACTGGAAAAGATTCCAGGCTTCAAAGTACCATTGGTTTTAAAGGACAAATGGTAAACCATTGGTAACTTCAATACATTCTTTTTGCTGGCAACAGCATTTCTCACAACTAATATATTTTAAGAAGATCAGTATGCCATTTAGTTATCAGTAAACATCCCCACTGCAGATAGAACACAGAGGGTTAGAACCTCAAATGCTGTTCAAGATCACATACCTTGGGCTTGAGAAGAGACCAAAGCATGGTCTGCATGGCATTTTTTCCCTAAACTGACATAGTTTGGTCTGTTTCTGACATAGGCACAGAAGGGTCAGGGGAGAACCACTTTCTTCTGCAGGCTCCAGGGGAGTCAATTGTTTCTAGTCTGGATCTTGGTTTGCCCGGATCATCTCTGGGTCTTGAGTTTGATCCAAATGTGACCTGTTCTCACCCCAGGCCAGCAATCAATGTAGTTGGTCGACTGAAGCACCTGTGCAAAAGATTTTTCAGGCTTCCAACACCTGGCAGCTGGTTTATGCCCAGGAAGGTCATTTTCCTTTCATCTGTCCACTACACACGCAAACACACACAGACTCACAGAAACACACAGAAACACACATACACACACTGACACACACACAATGTGGGGTAAGAGGTGTGAGCTCGCTCAGCTGAGATTCCAGTGTGGTCTGCTCTCCATTGAGCTACCCCAAGCTGCCTTGGGGTACCTGTTGGTGTACCCTGACAGATATCCAAAAGCTCAGAGAAGGCCAAGATGACATCAAAAGAGACATACAAATCTCTCCCTCTGCCTCTCCTGAGCCCACAGCACCTGAAAGTCAGACAACAGCAACAGAACATCATTTTTATATAAATTTATTTTTATTGGTGTTCAAATTGCCAACACATAGAATAACACCCAGTGCTCATCCCATCAAGTGCCCCCTTCAGTGCCCATCACCCAGTCACCCCCACCCCCACTCACCTCCCCTTCCGCCACCCTTAATTCGTTTCCCAGAGTTAGGAGTCTCTCATGCAACAGAACATCTTGTTCATTTGACTGTCTCCAATTATGTGAGTTGGAATGCAGGAAGTTTTAGAATGCAGGGTCCCCGATACCATTTGTGGGTCTGTCTCAATCATTTGTGGGCCTGTCACCAAGGAAGTTAAATCACTCTTCTCAAGATTCCAGCATCTGGGCCTCTTCCTTCATTCAGACAACCCAGAGTCCCTTTTTGGCAGATGACTGATTACCCCATGTCATTTCCTTAACTGTACAACATAAGCCAAAAATGCCATAGCCACAACTCTCTGAAAATGCAAGTAAGGTCCTACGTTTGAGGAGATGGAGCTCAATTCAGACTATTATTTCTATGCTCGCTTTCCCAGTTCTGTGTCCTATGTACCCATTCTGTCTCTCACATAGTCCCCAGTTTCCCAATATGCACGGTGGTAGAATCAGGCTAGAATCTACTTCCTAGGGATACCCTCAGGTGTCTATGCATGATATTTATAATGCGTGTGGACTGGTATCCAGTTAACCTGAAGCGCCAATTGAAGGATGGAAGACTGACAAGAAGGGGTGGGATGTGGCATGGAGTACCACTTGAAAGTGGCCTGGGTTCCAACAATGTAATATTACAATGGTCACTTTCCCTCTGGCCTCATTTAAATGGGGGCCCCATCATGGGGTGGAAATGTTCCAAGATGAAGAAATGGTTATCTTCTGTCCTAAAACTTCCAGCTTGTTTCCTATTAAATTTAGAATGAGACACTGTTGCCTCATTAGAGTCTCTGAGGGCCACAGCCTTCACGATGGCTCCCAGCGATCCAAACCTGTGACATATGTATCCCTGTGTAAACCTGAGGTGTTTAGTGACTGGCTTCTTACCAATAAGATACAGCACAGAACTATGGCATGTCACATCTAAGTTCCAATTAGAACTATGGTTAGTGTTAAGATTAGTTTTAGGGTTAGATTTAGGGGTAGGATTTAGGGTGAGGGTTGGGGTAGTATTAATCATTAGGGTTAAGGTTAGGGTTAGTGTTAGGGTTAGGTTAGGAATAGGGTTAGGGCTATGATGAGTGTTAGGCTGAGGGTTTAGGGTTAGGGTTTAGGATTTAGGGTTAAGGTTTAGGGTTAGGGCTTAGGGTTAGGGTTAGGGTTAAGGATTGGGTTCTGATTCGGGTCAGGTTAGAGTCAGGTTAGGTTTCTGGTAAGGGTCGACTAGTTTTCGGGTTAGGATTTGAATTAGGTTTTCCAGTTTGGGTTAGGGAACCAGTCCGGATTCATGTTAGGCTTAGTTTTGGGTCAAGGATCCAGTTCAGTTTGGATTAGGGGTTAGGAGTTAGGTTAGGGTTTGTGTTCAGGGTAAGGTTAGGGTTCAGGTTAGAGTTTAGGGTTAGGGTTGGGTTCAGGTTGTGTTAGGTTTGGGATAAGGTTCTAGTTCGGGTTCAGGTAGGGGTTAGATTTTGTGTTAGTGTTTGTGTTCAGGTTGGTTTGTGTTCAGGTTCAGGGTGAGTTTGGGTTAGAGGTTAGCATTAGGGTTTGCTTTCATGTTCGGGTTATAGACCCAATATGCTGCTCCCTTGAGCTCATTTGTATCTTCAAGGAAGCCCCCAAATGAAGCCATCCCTATGGAAATCCAGATATCTATGAGATCTGGTTCTCTGAAAGTCACTCCCCAGCCACAAGTCATGAAGTCTCCCAATGTGCTCAGTGGAGTCATCAAAGTTCTCCTCCTGGATCCATACACATTCAACGTTTTCCTTGTCCTTTTACAAAAAAAATTAAGGATATTTATTAACTTGTTGGAGAGAGAGAAAGAATTGATAGTTAATAGTCTAAACCTTCAGCTTTATTAGTCTTTTTTAGGGCTTCCTTGACTTTTCTTGGCCATTTACATATCCATATGAGTTTTATTTATTTTTTATTTTTTCCATAGGAGTTTTAGAATTAAAACATGCTGGGGTTTTGATTGTGACAATATTGAATCTGTAGATTAATTTTGGGGCAATTTATGTCTTTACAGTATTAAATCTTAGTGTCTGTAAGCAGGGTGAGCAGCAAATGGGAGAGGAGGAGCAGCATCCCCACAGAGCTGGGAGCCCAATATAGGGCTCAAACACAAGACCTGAGATCGTTACGTTACCTGACCAGGAGGCAGAGACCAAACTGACTGAGCTGCCCAGTGTCCCTACTGATTTTATTGTCCATTCTAATGGGCAACATGTGGGTGGATCATTCATCCCATGCAGAAGCCATGAATATGTCACATCTAACCAACCATAAACATGCCTGCCTACGATGTGTATGTTATTCGCTGTCTGACACTCTGATTAGACTTGGGACACTGTATCTACTGTATTTCTTCAAAGATCTTAGTGACTAAAAATGTGTCTGCAATAGTAGATGCTTAATCTATATTAATGTATGAAGGAATCCCAACCAGAACTTTTGATATACTGAGTGGAAGTTGAGCTGCTCTGGCTTCCCTCAGTGACCTCTACTCTGGGCACATAAATGACAAGTAGCAGGACCAATTAGATGGAATCTCAGAAGTCTGCAAACAGGTAAACTGCCTGCTTTCCATGTGCTTCTCTAACCCCAGGGTGCCACAGGCCCATGAGGGTTGATATGAAGAGCTTCTTCACTGGGGAGAGAGAACTCCTAACCATGAAGATGCACAGCAGCCCTTTATACAGAGCCAGGAACCAGATAGGTCTGTGCAATGTTTTCACCAAGAATTTCCCACAGTACCCCAGTGAGGTTCATCCTCTTACCACAGTACTTTTCAGAGGAGGAAACTGGAAGCTCAGAGAGGTGACATTCCCAAAACATAATGGTAGTAAAGGCGAGGCACACAACTGTGCTGAGAATGGGGTAGTCACTCCCCTATAGAACTGCTGGCCCAGAACCTGTTGGACTTTGGTGAACACCTGGTAGACACATGAAATGATTGGGTTGATTGAGAGGTTTCTCTTCTTAAAGGATGTTACCATGGATTATACAAAATTATCCATTCTGGCTTCCTTGAGCATTAGCATGGTCTAGGCCTCACCCGGGACAGGGTTGATTCCTATTTACACCAGAGACACAAAGACACTGTGTCAGCATTAGAACAAAAAATCAGTAAAAGACCAGGGTCTGACCTTCAGACCAGAGACCCTAATCCACTCTGGAAGTTGCGCAAGAGAAAAACTTCAGTGCGCACACAAAAAAGGTACTAGGCTTCAAAGTAAAATTTAAGGGGGGACATGTTAAATCATTGGTAACATCAAAACATTTTGTTCACTGAGCAAAAAAAAAACCATTTCTACCTACTAAGAGCTTTTACAGGACAAGTATTCATTGAATCATCAGGAAACAACCCCACTGCACATAGAACACAGAGGGTTAGAACACAAATCCTACTCAAGATCAAATATGTTGAGCCAGGGGAGGAGGCAAGATGGCAGAAGAGTAGGCTCCCCATATCACCTGTCCCCACCAAATTACCTAGATAACTTTGTTTATTTATTTATTTATTTATTTATTTATTTATTTATTTATTATTTATTACTTATTATTATTTATTTATTTATTTATTTATTTATTTATTTATTTATTTATTTATTTATTTATTTATGATAGACATAAAGAGAGAGAGAATGGCAGAGAAACAGGAGGACGGAGAAGCAGCTCCATGCCAAAGCCGAATATGGGACTCGATCCCGAGATTCCATGATCGTGTCCTGGGAGAAAGGCAGGTGATAAACCAATGAGCCACCCAGGAATCCCCTCCTAGATAACATTATTTTTTTTAATAACTTAATTTTTTATTGGTCTTCAATTTACCAACATACAGAATCACACCCAGTGCTCATCCCGTCAGGTGCCCCCTCAGTGCCCATCACCCATTAATGCCCACCCCCACCCCCCTCCCCTTCCACTACCCCTAGTTCATTTCCCAGAGTTAGCAGTTTTATGTTTTGTCTCCCTTTCTGATATTCCCACACATTACTTCTCCCTTCCTTTATATTCCCTTTCACTATTATTTATATTCCCAAATGAATGAGAACATACACTGCTTGACCTTCTCCGATTGACTTACTTCACTCAGCATAATACCCTCCAGTTCCATCCACGTTGAAGCAAATGGTGGGTATTTGACGTTTCTAATGGCTGAGTAATATTCCATTGTATACATAAACCACATCTTCTTTATTCATTCATCTTTCAATGGACAATGAGGCTCCTTCCAGTTTGGCTATTGTGGACATTGTTGCTAGAAACATTGGGGGGCAGGTGTCCCGGCGTTTCATTGCATCTGAATATTTGGGGTAAATCCCCAACAGTGCAATTGCTGGGACATAGGGCAGGTCTATTTTTAACTCTTGAGGAACCTCCACACAGTTTTCCAGAGTGGCTGCACCAGTTCACATTCCCACCAACAGTATAAGAGGGTTCCCTTTTCTCTGCATCCTCTCCAACATTTGTGGTTTCCTGCCTTGTTAATTTTCCCCATTTTCACTGGTATGAGGTGGTATCTCATTGTTTTGATTTGTATTTCCCTACAGCAAGTGATGCAGAGAATTTTCTCATGTGCATGTTGGTCATGTCTATGTCTTCCTCTGTGAGATATCTCTTCATGTCTTTTGACCATATCAAGATTGGATTGTTTGTTTCTTTGGTGTTGAGTCTAATAAGTTCTTTATAGATCTTGGAAACTAGCCCTTGATCTGATGCATCATTTGCAAATATCTTCTCCCATTCTGAAGGTTGTCTTTTAGTTTTGTTGACTGTGTCCTTTGCTGTGCAAAAGCTTCTTATCTTGATGAAGTCCCAATAGTTCATTTTTGCTTTTGTTTCCTTTGCCTTCATGGGAGTATCTTGCAGGAAGTTACTGTGGCCGAGTTCAAAAAGGGTGTAGCCTGTGTTCTCCTCTAGGATTTTGATGGAAAGTTGTCTCACATTTAGATCTTTCATTCATTTTGAGTTTATCTTTGTGTATGGTGAAAGATAATGGTCTAGTTTTATTCTTCTGCATGTGGATGTCCAATTTTCTCAGCACCATTTATTGAAGAGACTGTTTTCTTCCAAAGGATAGTCTTTCCTCCATTATCAAATATTAGTGGACCATAAAGTTCAGGGTCCACTTTTGGGTTCTCTATTCTGTTCCATTGATCTTTGTGTCTGTTATTGTGCCAGTACCACACTGTCTTGATGACCACAGCTTTGTAGTACAACCTGAAATCTGGCATTGTGATGCCCCCAGATATGGTTTTCTTTTTTAAAATTCCCCTGGCTATTTGGGGTCTTTTCTGATTCCACACAAATCTTAAAATAATTTGTTCTAACTCTCTGAAGAAAGTCCATGGATTTTGATAGGGATTGCATTATTATTGGCATATAGATGTTCATAATATGTTTTTAAAATAGTTTGTATTTCCTTGGTGTTGGTAGTGATCTCTCCTTTCTCATTCATGATTTTATTAATTTGAGTCTTTTCTCTCTTCTTTATAATAAGGTTAGCTAATGGTTTATCTATCTTATTAATTCTTTCAAAGAACCAACTCCTGGTTCTGTTGATCTGTTCCACAGTTCTTCTGGTCCGATTTTATTGAGTTCTGCTCAAATCTTAATTAAATCTCTTCTTCTGCTGGGTGTAGGGTTCATCTGCTGTTTTCTCTCGAGCTCCTTTATGTGTAAGGTTAAATTTTGTATTTGAGTTCTTTCCAGGTTTGAATGGATGCTTGTATTGCGATGTATTTCCCCCTTAGGACTGCTTTTGCTGCATCCCAAAGATTTTGAACAGTTGTATCTTCATTCTTATTAGTTTCCATGAATCTTTTTTAAATCTTCCTTAATTTCCTGGTTGAGCCTTTCATCTTATAGCAGGATGGTCCTTAACCTCCACGAGTTTGAGGTCCTTCCAAACTTCTTGTTGTGATTAATTCTAATTTCAAGGCCTTATGTCCTGAGAATATGCAGGGGATGACCCCAATTTTTTGGTATCAGTTCAGACCCAATTTGTGACCCAGCATGTGGTTTATTCTGGAGAAAGTTCCATGTGCACTTGAGAAGAATGTGTATTCAGTTGAGTTTGGATGTAAAGTTCTGTAGATATCTGTGAAATCTATCTGGTCCAGTGTATCATTTAAAGCTCTCGTTTCTTTGGAGATGTTGTACTTAGAAGACCTATAGTGTATAGAAAGAGCTAGATTGAAGTCACCAAGTATAAGTGTATTATTATCTAAGTATTTCTTCATTTTGGTTAATAATTGGTTTAAATATGTGGTAGCTCCCACATTCGGGGCATATATATTGAGGATTGTTAAGTCTTCTTGTTGGATATATACTTTAAGTATGATATAGTGTCCCTCCTCATCTCTCACTACAGTCTTCGGGGTAAATTTTAGTTTATCTGATATAAGGATGCCTACCCCTGCTTTCTTTTGAGGACCATTTGAATGGGACATGGTTCTCCAACCTATTATTTTCAGGCTGTAGGTGTCCTTCTGTCTAAAATGAGTCTCTTGGGATCCCTGGGTGGTGCAGCGGTTTAGCGCCTGCCTTTGGCCCAGGGCGTGATCCTGGAGACCCGGGATCGAATCCCACATCGGGCTCCCAGTGCATGGAGCCTGCTTCTCCCTCTGCCTGTGTCTCTGCCTCTGTCTCTCTCTCTCTCTGTGTGACTATCATAAATAAATTAAAAAAATAAAAAATAAATAAAATGAGTCTCTTGTAGACAGCAAATAGATGGGTACTGCTTATTCATCCAGTCTGAACCCCTGCGTCTTTTGATTGAGCCATTAAGCCCATTCACATTCAGAGTTACTATTGACAGATATGAGTTTAGTGTCATCATGATATCTATTCAGTCCTTGTTTTTGTGGATTGTTCCACTGAACTTCTTCTTAAAGGGGAATTTTAAGATTCCCCATTAAAATTTCTTGCAGAGCTGGTTTGGAGGTCACATATTCTTTCAGGTCCTGCCTGTCTTGGAAGCTCTTTATCTCTCCTTCCATTTTTAGTGAGAGCCTTGCTGGATAAAGTATTCTTGGTTGCATGTTTTTCTCATTTAGGACCCTGAATATATCCTGCCAGCCTTTTCCGGCCTGCCAGGTCCCTGTGGAGAAGTCTGCTGTTACCCTAATATTCCTCCCCATAAAAGTCAGGGATTTCTTGTCTTTGCAGATTTAAATATCTTCTCTTTATCTTTGGAATTTGCAAGGTTCACTATTAAATGTCGAGGTGTTGAACAGTTTTTATTGATTTTAGCGAGGGAGATCTCTACTTCCTGGATCTGAATGCCTTTTCCCTTCCCAGATTAGGAAAGTTTTCAGCTGTGATTAGTTCAAGTATGTGTTCTGGCCCTCTGTCCATTGGGTGCCCTCGGGAACACCAATGAAATGTAGGTTTTTCTTCCTCGGGTTGTCTTTTATTTCCCTTAATCTGTCTATGGTCTTTAATTGTCTGTCTCTATTTTCCTCAATTTTCCTCTTTGCCCTCAACTTCTATTCTATGTCACTCACTCATTCTTACACGTCGTTAACCCTCGTCATTAAGACTTCTAGTTTGGATTGCATCTCATTCAATTGATTTTTAATTTCTGCCTGATTAGCTCTAAATTCTGCAGTCATGAAGTCTCTTGAGTCCTTTATGCTTTTTTCTAGAGCTATCAGTCGCTGTATAATAGTGCTTCTGAATTGGCTTTCTGACATTGAATTGTAATCCAGATTTTGTAACTCTGTGGGAGACAGGACTGTTTCTGATTCTTTCTTTTGAGGTGAGGTTTTCCTTCTAGTCATTTTGCTCAGTGCAGAGTGGCCAAAAACAAGTTTTATTGGGAAAAGGAGAAAAAGAGAGGAGAGAAAGAAGGAAAGAAAAGAGAAAAAGAAAAAGAAAAAAGGAAGAACAAAAGGAAAAAAGAGAAGAAAAAGAGTCAGAAAAAGAAAGAAAGGGAAAAAGGGGGGGAAGCAATCAGAAATAAAAAAAAACACGAGGGAGTATCTTCTGTTTGTATACCTTAAGACCCTTGACTTCCTCTGGAACTTCTCCCTCTAACTGGTCTTCTGGGGGAGTGGCCTGTTGTGCTGGTTTTCAGGTGTTAGCACTTGGGGGAGCTGCTCTGCCCCCTGCCTGATGCAGGGCTTAGTGGGAGTTTTTTACCCCGTGAGGCCCCAGGAGGAACAACCCCAGTGGCAGTGGCCAGCTCTGGAAACCTGAATTCAGCCCCCTCAGTAACTCTGGAGCTCTCGGTCTGCAGGGCCAGGAGGCTCTGGGGCAGGGCCACTGATCTGCTTAGCTCAGGGCAGGAGCGTCCTTGCTGTCCTGGGCCCTCCTGGCCTGTGCATGTCCTGGGGGAGGCCGGATCCTGGGCTGTGTCCCAGCGCCCTGTTCTCCGGGGCCTGCACTGTTGGGTTCGCACTCCCGGCCACGCAGCCGCCTCTCCGCAGAGCCACCACCCGAGCCTCTCTGAGCTGCTCCTGGCCGCGCAGCCGCCTCTCTGTGGAGCCACCACTGGAGTCCCTCCAACCTGCTCCCAGAGCCGCGCAGCCCCCTCTGTATGGAGCCTCTTTCTCTGCCCGAGCCCCTCCAAGCTGCTCCCAGGTCAATGTGTGCGTGCTGTAGCCTTTAGGCAGCTGGGTGCACTCTCCTGGGCATGCAGGTGTCTGTTGGTGTCCCAGGGAGCCTGAGGTCATCCCTGCCCTCCTGGGGTCCTGTTCTAACTCCCTGCGGGCGCCTTTCCGCCGGGAATTTGGTGCTGCTCCTGCCTCCCTGGGACGGAGCTCTCCTGTCCTGGGGGCACTTGCCCCAGCCTTAGCCCAGCTCCTCGCAAGGCTCCTCCCCCTTGGAGGGCTTTTGTTTCTTTATTTCTTTTTCCCCGTCTTCCTACCTTGATAGAAGCGTGAACTCTTCTCACTGTAACATTTCAGCTGTTCTCTCTTTAAATCTCAGGCCAAATTTGTAGATTTTCAGAATGATTTGAAGGTTATCTAGGTAATTTGGTGGAGACAGGTGATTTGGGGACCCTACTCTTCCACCATCTTGCCCCTCCTCCCCTAGATAACTTTCAAATCATCCTGAAAACCCATGAATTTGGTCTGAGATTTAAAGAGAGAACAGCTAGAATGCTAAAGTGAGAAGACTTTGTGCTTTTATCAAGGTAGGGAGATGGAAAAAATAAATATAAAAGCATCCAAGGGGAAAGGCCCCCTCGAGGGGCTGGCCTGCCTAAGGCCATGCCGTGAGTGCCCCCCGGACAGGAAAGCCCTGACCTGGAGAAGCAGGAGCTTCATCAATCCTCCTGGACTGAAAGGTACTTGCTGAGAGTTGAAGATTCCAGGGAGTTGGAGCAAGATCCAAGGAGGGTCAGGGATGCTCTCAGAATCCGAGGGATACTAACAGAGGACCTGCATCCCGGGAAGAGAGCACCACACACTGTGGCCAAGCTCCTAAAAAGGCTGCAGTGCTGGCCCAGCAGGGTCTGGGAGCAGCGTGGGCAGTGGCTCCGGTGGTGGCTACACGTGGAAGGGGATGCATGGCCACAGGAGCACAATTCCAGTGGCACAGGCCCCGGATCCCAGGAGGCTGGGGGACACAGCACAAGATCCTGTGCTCCCTCTGGAACAGGCAGAGGCCAGGAGGACTCAGGACAGCAAGATGCTCTTGCCGCTGGTTGGCCCAGAGCTGTACAGATTGTTGGCCCCTGCTCCCAGAACATCCAGGCCCCTGTGGGCTGGGACTTGTGGTGGTTAATATGGGAGCTGCCTCAAGAACTGGAGAGCTGGCCACTGCCACTGTTGTTCCTCCTGTAGCCTCACAGGATAAACAACCCCTACTGAGCCTCACAGTGGCTTTACAGGATAAACAGGATAAACAACTCTCACTGAACCATACACCAGACAGGAGGCTGAGCAGCTCCCTCAGGTGCACACACCTGAGAAACAGTACAGCAGGACGCTCCCCCAAAGACCAGCTAGAAGGACAGGGGAAAAGCAAATTATTGATGAAGCAGCACTGGAAAGTTCCAGGGGAAGTCGAGGGATTTACAGTATATAAAATCAGATACTCCCTCTGTTTTTAGTTCTCCATTTGCTCCCCCCTCCACTTTTTTATTCATTTTCTTCTCTTTTATTTTCTTCTCTTTTCACTTCTCTTTTTTTCTCCTTTTTCCAATACAATTTTTTTGGCCACTTTGGACTGAGAAAAATGACTAGAAGGAAAAACTCATTTCAAAAGAAAGAGTCAGAAACAGTCCTCTCTCCCAGAGTTACAAAATTTGGATTACAATTAAATGTCAGAAAGACAATACAGAAACACTATTATAAACCTACTGGTGTCTCTAGAAAAAAGCATAAAGGACTCAAGAGACTTCATGACTGCAGAATTTACATCAAATCAGGTAGAAATTAAAAATCAATTAAATGTGATGCAATCCAAAATGGAGGCCCTAACGACGAGGGTTAATGAGGTAGAAGAATGAGTGAGTGACATAGAAGACCAGTTGATGGCAAAGAGAGAAACTGAGGAAAAAGAGACAAAACATCATGAGGATAGGGTAGGGGAAATAAATGACAGCCTCAGAAGGAAAAACCTATGGTTAATTGGGGTTCCCGAGGGTGCTGAAAGGCACAGAGGTCCAGAATATGTATTTGAATCAATCATAGCTGAGAACTTCCCTAACTTGGGAAGGGAAAGAACCATTCAGATCCAGGAGATAGATTCCCCCATAAATTCAATAAAAACTGCTCAACACCTAGACATGTAATAGGGAAACTTGCAAAATCCAAAAATAAAGAGAAGATCCTTAAAGCAGTAGGAGACAAGAGATCCCTAACTGTTATGGGGAGAAGTATAAGGGTAACAGAAGACCTCTCCACAGACAACTGGCAGGCCAGAAAGGGATAGCAGCTTACATTCAGGGTCCTAAATGAGAACTTACACCCAAGAATACTCTATCCAGCAAGGCTCTCATTCAGAATAGAAGGAGGGAAAAAAAGAATAGAAGGAGAGATAAAGGGCATCCAAGATAGGCAGAAAAAAAGAATATGTGACCACCAAACCAGCTCTGCAACAAATATTAAGGGGGGATCCCTGGGTGGCGCAGCGGTTTAGCACCTGCCTTTGGCCCAGGGCATGATCCTGGAGACCCGGGATCAAATCCCACGTCAGGCTCTTGGTGCATGGAGCCTGTTTCTCCTTCTGCCTATGTCTCTGCCTCTCTCTCTCTCTCTCTGTGTGTGACTATCATAAATGAATAAAAATTTTAAAAAAAGATTACAAAAAAAGAATACTATACATAGCAAGGCTCTCATTCAGAATAGAAGGAGATATAAAGGGCATCCAACATGGGAAGAAACTGAAAGAATATGTGACTGCCAAACCAGCTCTGCAATATATATAAAAGGGTCCCCCATACAAGAAAGAGGAAGTCCAAGGAAACAAATCCAAGGAAACAAGATCTGAATAGGTATCACGATGACACTAAATTCATATCTTTCAATAGTAACTCTGAACATAAATGGGCTTTATTACCCCATCAAAAGGTGCAGGGTTTCAGCCTGGATTAAAAGCAAGACCTATCTATTTGCTGTCTACAAGAGACTCATTTGAGACGTATGGACATCTGCAGCCTGAATAGAAAAGGTTGGGAAATCATGTACCTTTGAAATGGTTGTCAAAAGAAACCAGGGGTAGCCATCCTAATACCAGGTAAATTAAAGTTTATCCCAAAGTCTGTAGTGAGAGATCAAGAGGGACACTATATCAAACTTAAAGTATCAAAGGCCTTAAAGTCCAAGGACAGGAGGACCGAACAATCATGAATATTTATGTCCCGAATGTGGAAGATGTGAAGTATATTAATTAATTAATACACTTAATTAATATTAATTAATATACTTAATAGCTAAAATTAAGACATACTTAGATAATACACTTATACTTGGTGTCTTGAAAATAGCACACTCCATAATCGACTGATGTTCTAAGCATAACATCTCCAAGGAAACAAGGGTTTTAAGTGATACACTGAACATGATGGATTTCACAGATATTTACATAAGTTTACATCCAAACGCAACTGAATACACATTTTTCTCAAGTGCACATGGAACTTTCTTCAGAATAGACCACATACGGGGTCAAAAATCCAGTCTGAACAGATACTAAAAGATTGGGGTCGTCCCCTGTGTATTCTCAGACCATAAGGCCTTGAAATTAGAATTAAATCACAACAAGAAGTTTGGAAAGATTTCAAACACGTGGAGGTTAAGGACCATCCTGCTAAAAGATGAAAGGGTCAACCAAGAAATTAAGGAAGAATTAAAAAGATTCATGGAAATTAATGAGAATGAAGATACAAACATTCAACATCTTTGGGATGCAGCAAAAGCATCCTAAGGGGGAAATACATCACAATACAAGCATCCATTCAAAAACTGGAAAGAACTCAAATACAAAAGCTAACCTTACACCTAAAGGAGCTAGCGATAAAACAGCAAATATATCCAACACACAGCAGAAGAAGAGAATTAATAAAGATTCAAGCAGAACTCAACGAAATCGAGACCAGAAGAACTGTAGAACAAATGCACAAAACAAGTCATAAATCAGGTCTTAATCGATACCAAACGTTTGGGATCATCCCTGCATGTTTTCAACCATAATGCTTTGAAACTAGAAGTAACCACAAGTAACCAAAAGAAACTAGACCTAATTCACAACAAGAAGTTTGGAAGGATTTCAAACACTTGGAGTTTAAGGACCATTCTAAAAGATGAAAGTGTCAACCAGGAAACTAGAGAAGAATTGAACAAATTCATAGAAACTAATGAGAGTGAAAATACAACCATACATAATCTTTGGCATACAGCAAAAGAAGTCATGGGGGGGGGGACATCCATAGCAATACAAGCTTCCATTCAAAAATTGGAAAGAACTCAAATTCAAAAGCTAACCTAGCACTGAAAGGAGCTGGGGAAGAAACAGCAAATAGATTCTTCACTCAGAAGAACAAGAGAATTAATAAAGATTTGAACAAAACTCAATGAAATACAGACCAGAAGAATTTTGGAACAGAACAAAAAAACGAGGAGTTGATTCTTTGAAAGAATTCATAAGATAGATAAACCATTAGCCAGACTTATTAAAAAGAAAACAGAAAATACTCAAATTAATAAAATCATGAATGAGAAAGGAGAGATCTCCAACAATACCAATGAATTGTAACCAATTTTAAACACTTGTAATCAGCAGCTATATACCAAAAAATTAGGCAAATTAGAAGAAATGGGCGCATTTCTTGAAAATATTCAACCACCAAATTGTAAGAGGAAGAAATAGAAAACCTGAACAGGTGAATAACCAGGAAGGAAATTGAAGCAGTCATCAAGAACCTCCCAAGACAAAAAAGTCCAAGGCCAGATTCTATCAAACATTTAAAGAAGAAACCATACCTATTCTAGTAAAGCTGTTCAGAAAGATAGAAAGAGATGGAGTACTTCCAAACTCATTCTATAAGGCCAGCATCACCTTGAAAGCCATCTACAAAAAGGCCACAGAAGATATCATTCTTAATGGGGAAACACTGGGAGCCTTTCCCCTAAGATCAGAAACAAGACAGGGATGTCAACTCTCATCACTGCTATTCAACATAGTACTGGAAGTCCTAGCCTCAGCAATCAGAAAATGAAAAGAAATAAAAGGTGTTAAAATTGGAAAAGAAGTCAAACTTCCCTCTTAGCCAATGACATGATACTCTACATAGAATACCGAAAAGACTCCACCCTAAGATTGCTAGATCTCATACAGCAATTCGACAGTATGACAGGAATACAAAATAAATGCCCAGAAGTCAGTGGCATTTGTATACCCTAACAATGAGACTGAAGAAAGAGAAATTAAGGAGTCAATCCCACTGAAATTGCACCCAAAAGCATAATATACCCAGGAATAAACCTAATGAAAGAGATAAAGGATCTATACCTGAAAAACTCCAGAAGACTTCTGAAAGAAATTGAGGAAGACACAAAGAGGTGGAAAAATGTTCCATGCTCATGGATTGGAAGAATTAATATTGTGAAAATGTAAAAGTTACCCAGGGCAATTTACACATGTAACGCATTCCCTATCAAAATACCATGGACTTTCTTCAGAGAGATGGAAGCAATCGTCTTAAGATTTCTGTGGAATCAGACACTCAGGGAAAGATGGCAGAAGAGTAGGGTCCCCAGGTCACCTGTCTCCACCAAATTACCTAGAAATCCTTCAAATAATCCTGAAAATCTATGAAATTGACCTGAGATTTAAAGCGAGAACAGCTGGAATGCTACAGTGAGAAAAGTACATGCTTCTATCAAGTAGGAAGATGGGAAGAAAAAATAAACAAAAGGCATCCAGGGGGGAGGAGCCCCGCAAGGAGCCAGGAAAAGGTTGTGGGGCAAGTGTCCCCAGGACAGGAAAGCCTCGTCCTGGAGAAGCAAGAGCTTCACCAATCTTGCCTGACAGAAAGACGCTCACAGGGAGTTAAGGCAGGATCCCAGGAGGGGCGGGGATGTCTTCAGGCTCCTAGGGGCATTAACGGAGCACCTGTGCCCCAGGGACAGCACACCACATGCTGCTGGCTGAGCTCCCTAAAGTGCTGCAGCACGCACATGGCTGGACCCGGGAGCAGCTTGGGGAGGCTCCTGCAGAGGCTCCACAAGGAGGAGGCTGCGCAGCCGGGATAGCGAATCCAACAGTGCAGGCCTGGGAGCACAAGGTGCTGCGGAAACAGCCCAAGATCCGGCATTCCCCCCAGGACAGGCAGAAGACAGGAGGGCACAGGACAGCAAGGACACTCCTGCCCCAAGCTGAACAGATGAGGGTCCCACCCCCAGAGCACCCAGGCCCCTGCAGACTGAGAGCTCTGTAGTTACTGCAGGGGCTGAATCCAGGGGTCCAGAGCTGGCCTCCATCACTGTTGTTTTTCCTCCTGGAGCCTCACAGGATAAACAACCCCCACTGAGCTTCACAGTGGCCTCAGCTGATAAACAGCTTAAAAATCTTTCACTGAGCCCTGCACCAGGCAGGGGGGCTGAGCAGCTCCCCTGAGAGCATTCACTGAGCCCTGCATCAGGCAGGGGGCTGAGCAGCTCCCCTGAGAGCTAACACTCCTCACTGAGCCTCACAGTGACCTCAGCTGATAAACAACTTAAAAATCTTTCACTGAGCCCTGCACCAGGCAGGGGGCTGAGCAGCTCCCCTGAGAGCTACCACCTGAAAATCAGCACTGCGGGCCCCTCCCCAGACGACCAGCTAGACAGACAGAAGAAAAAAAATTATTCACCAAGCAGCACTGGAAAGTTCCAGGGGAAGGGGAGGGATTTACAGTATATGAAATCAAAGGATATTCCTCCGTGTTTTTTTGTTTTTTTATTTCTGTTTGCTTCCCCCCTTATTTTTTTCTTTTCTTCTCTCTTTTTTCTTTTTTCTCTTTTTTCACCTTTTTTCTCTTGTTTACTTTTTCTTTCCTTCTTTCTCTTCTCTCTTGTTGTCCTTTTCCCATTACAACTACTTTTTGGCCACTGCACTGAGCAAAATGCCTAGAAGGAAAACCTCACCTCAAAAGAAAGAATCAGAAAGTGTCCTCTCTCCCAAAGAGTTACAAAATCTGGATTACAATTCAATGTCAGAAAGCCAATTCAGAAGCACTATTAAACAGCTACTGGTGGCTCTAGAAAAAAGCATAAAGGACTCAAGAGACTTCATGACTGCAGAATTTAGATCCAATCAGGCAGAAATTAAAAATCAATTAATGATATGCAATCCAAACTAGAAGTCCTAATGACAAGGGTTAACGAGGTGGAAGAACAAGTGAGTGACATAGAAGACAGGTTGATGGAAAAACGGAAATTGAGCAAAAAAGAGAAAAACAAATAAAAGATCATGAAGAAAGATTAAGGGAAATAAGCAACAGCCTGAGGAAGAAAATCTACATTTAATTGTGTTACCTAAGGGTGCCATAAGGAACAGAGGGCCAGAATATGTATTTGAACAAATCATAGCTGAAAACTTTCCTAATCTGAGAAGAGAAACAGGCATTCAGATCCAGGAAAAGAGAGATTCCCCCATAAAATCAATAAAAACCATTCAACACCTTGACATTTAATAGTTAAGCTTGCAAATTGCAAAGATAATGAGAAGATCCTTAAAGCAGCAAGAGACAAGAAATCCTTGATTTTATCAGGAAGAGTATTAAGGTAACAGCAGAGCCCTCCACAGAGACCAGGCAATCCAGAAACGGCTGGCAAGATATACTCAGGTCCTAAATGAGAAAAAAAAATGCAACCAAGAATACTTTATCCAACAAGGCTTTCATTCAGAATGGAAGGAGAGATAAAGAGCTTCCAAGACAGGCAGGAACTGAAAGAAGATGGGACCTCCAAACCAGCTCTGCAAGAAATTTTAAGGGGGACTCTCAAAATTTGCCTTTAAGAAGAAGTCCAATAGAACAATCCACAAAAACAGGGACTGAATACATATAATGATGACACTAAACTCATATATTTCAATAGTAACTCTGAATGTGAAGGGCTTAATGGCCATATCAAAAGGTGCAGGGTCTCACACTGGATAAAAAAGCAGGACCCATCTCTTTACTCTCTACAAGAGACTCATTTTAGACAAGATCCCTACAGCCTGAAAATAAAAGGTTGGAGAACTATTTACCTTCAAATGGTCCTCAAAAGAAAGCAGGGGTAGCCATCCTTATATCAGATAAACTAAAATTTACCCCGAGGACTGTAGTGAGAGATGAAGAGGGACACTATATCATATTTAAATTATCTATCCAACAAGAGGACTTAACAATCCTCAATATATATGCCCTTAATGTGGGAGGTACAAAATACATCAATCAATTAATAACCAAACTCAAGACATACTTAGATAATAATACACTTATATTTGGTGACTTCAATCTAGTGCATTCTACACTCAATAGGTCTTCAAAAATAATATCTCCAAAGAAATGAGAGCTTTAAGTTATACACTGGACCAGATCAATTGCACAGATATCTACAGAACTTTACATTCAAACACAAATGAATACACATTCTTCTCAAGTGCGCATGGAACTTTCTCCAAAATAGACCATATATGGGGTCACAAATCCGGTATGAACTGATACTAAAAGACTGGAGTCATCCCCTGTGTATTCTTATTTTTTTTTAAATAACATACAGCATTTTTATTTTTTTATTTTTTTAAAGATTTTATTTATTTATTCATGATAGTTACACAGAGAGAAACAGAGAGGCAGAGACACAGGCAGAGGGAGAAGTAGGCTCCATGCAGGGAGTCCGACGTGGGATTCGATCCCGGGTCTCCAGGATCGCGCCCCGGGCCAAAGGCAGGCGCCAAACCGCTGCGCCACCCAGGGATCCCCCCTATGTATTCTTAGACCATAATGCCATGAAATTAGAACTAAATCACAACACGAAATTTGGAAGGACTTCAAAGACATGGAGATTAAGTACCATCTTGCTAAAAGATGAAAGAGTCAACCAGGAAATTAAGGAAGAATTTAAAAGATTCATGGAAACTAATGAGAATGAAGATACAAACGTTCAACATCTTTGGGATGCAGCAAAAGCAGTCTTAAGGGGGAAATACATCACAATACAAGCATCCATTCAAACACTGGAAAGAACTCAAATACGAAAGCTAAATTTACACCTAAAGGAGCTACAGAAAAAACAGCTAATAGATCCTACACCCAGCAGAGAAAGAGAGTTAATAAAGATTCGAGCAGAACTGAATAATATCGAGACTAGAAGAACTGTGGAACAGATCACCAGAACCAGGAGTTGTTTCTTTGAAAGAATTAATAAGATAGATTAACCATTAGCCAGCCTTATTAAGAAGTGGATGGAGAAAACTCAAATTAATAAAATCATGAATGAGAAAGGAGAGATCACTACCAACACCAAGCAAATGCAAACAATTTTAAAAACATTAAAAACAGCTATATGACAATAAATTAGGCAATCTAGAAGAAAAGGACGAATTCCTGGAAACCCACAAACTACCAAAACGGGAACAGGAAGAAATAGAAAACTTGAACAGGCGAATAACCAGGGAGGAAATTGAAGCAGTCATCAAAAACCTCCCAAGACACAAAAGTCCAGGGTAAGATGGCTTCCCAGGAGAATTCTATCAAACTTTGAAAGAATAAACCATACCTACTCTACTAAAGCTGTTTGGAAAGATAGAAAGAGATGGAGTACTTCCAAATTCGTTCTATGAGTCCACCATCACCTTAATTCCAAAATCAAAGACCCCCCAAAAGGAGAATTACAGACCAATATCCCTGATGAACATGGATGCAAAAGTTCTCAAAAAGATACAAGCCAATGGGATACAACAGTACATTAAGAAATTTATTCACCCTGATCAAGTAGGATTGATTCCTGGGACACAAGGCTGGTTCAACTCTCATAAAACAATCAATGTGACTCATCATATCAGCAAGAGAAGAAACAACAACCATATGATCCTCTCAATAGATGCAGAGAAAGCATTTGACAAAATACAGCATCCATTCCTGATCAAAACTCTTCAGAGTGTAGGGATACAGGGAACATTCCTCAAGATCTTAAATCCATCTATGAAAAGCCCAGAGCAAAAATCATTTTCATTGAGGAAGCACTGGGAGCCTTTCCCCTAAGATCAGGAACAAGACAGGGATGTCTACATTCACCACTGTTATTCAACATAATACTGGAAGTCCTCGCCTCAGCAATCAGACAACAAAAAGACATTAAAGGCATTCAAATTGGCAAAGAAGTCAAACTCTCCCTCTTCACGGATGACATGATACACTAAATAAAGAACACAAAAGCCTCCACCCCAGAATTGCTAGAACTCATACAGTAATTTGGCAGTGTGGAAGGATACAAAATCAATACCCAGAACTCAGGGGCATTTCTATACACTTACAATGAGACTGAAGAAAGAGAAATTGAGGAGTCAATCCCTTTTAGAATTACACACAAAAGGATAAGATACCTATCAATAAACCTAACCAAAGAGGTAAAGGAGCTATACCCTAAAAACTATAGAACACTTCTGAAAGAAATTGAGGAAGATACAAAGACATGGAAAAATATTCCATGTTCAGGGATTGGCAGAATTAATATTGTGAAAATGTCAATGTTACCCAGGGCAATTTACACGTTGAATGCAATCCCTATCAAAATACCATGGACTTTCTTTTGAGAGTTAGAACAAACTATTTAAAAATTTGTGTCGAATCAGAAAAGACACGAATAGCCAGGTGAATTTTAAAAAAGAAAACCATATGTGGGGGCATCACCATGCCAGATTTCAGGTTGTACTACAAAGCTGTGGTCATCAAGACAGTGTGGTACTCTCACAAAACCAGACACATAGAACAATGGAACAGAATAGAGAATCCAGAAGTGGACCCTGAACTTAATGGTTCTCTAATATTCAATAAAGGAGGAAAGACTATCCATTGGAAGAAAGGTAGTCTCTTCAATAAATGGTGCTGGGAAAATTGGACATCCACATGCAGAAGAATGAAACTAGACCACTCTCTTTCACCATACACAAAGATAAACTCAAAATGGATGAAAGATCTAAATGTGAGACAAGATTCCATCAAAATCCTAGAGGAGAACACAGGCAACACCCTTTTTGAACTTGGCCACAGTAAATTTTTGCAAGATACATCCACGAAGGCAAAAGAAACAAAAGCGAAAATGAACCATTGGGACTTCATCAAGATAAGAAGTTTTGCACAGCAAAAGATACCATCAACAAAACTAAAAGACCACCTACAGAATGGGAGAAGATATTTGTAAATGATGTATCAGATAAAGGTCTAGTTTTCAAGATCTATAAAGAACTTCTTAAACTCAACACCAAAGAAACAAACAATCCTATCATGAAATGGGCAAAAGACCTGAACAGAAATCTCACAGAGGAAGACATAGACATGGCCAACATGCACGTGAGAAAATGCTCTGCATCACTTACCATCAGGGAAATACAAATCAAAACCACAATGAAATGATGCTGGCCTGATAGAATGAGTTTGGAAGTACTCCATCTCTTTCTATCTTTCTAAACAGCTTTAGTAGTATAGGTATGATTTCTTCTTTAAACGTTTGATAGAATTCCCCCTGGGAAGCCATCTGGCCCTGGACTCTTGTGTCTTGCGGGTTTTTGATGACTGCTTCAATTTCCTCCCTGGTTATTGGCCTGTTCAGGCTTTCTATTTCTTCCTGTTCCAGTTTTCGTAGTTTGTGGCTTTCCAGGAATGCGTCCATTTCTTCTAGATTGCCTAATTTATTGATGTATAGCTGTTCATAATATGTTTTTAAAATTGTTTGTATTTCCTTGGTGTTGGTAGTGATCTCTCCTTTCTCATTCATGATTTTATTATTTTGAGTCTTCTCTCTCTTCTTTTTAATAAGGTTGGCTAATGGTTTATCTGTCTTATTAATTCTTTTAAAGATTCAACTCCTGGTTCTGTTGATCTCTTTCACAGTTCTTCTGGTCTCGATTTCATGGAGTTCTGCTTGAATTTAATTAACTCTCTTCTACTGCTGGGTGTAGGGTCTGTCTGCTGTTTCTTCTCTAGCTCCTTTATGTGTAAGTTTAGCTTTGGTATTGGAGTTCTCTCAAGTTTTTGAATGGATGCCTATATTGCAATGTATTTCCCCTTTAGGACTGCTTTTGCTGCATCCCAAAGATATTGAACAGTTGTATCTTCATTCTCATCAGTTTCTATGAATCTTTTTAATTCTTCTTTAGTTTCCTGGTTGACCCTTTAATCTTTTAGCAGGATAGTCCTTACCCTCCACGTGTTTTTAGTCCTTCCAAACTTCTTGTTTTGATTTCGTTCTAATTTCAAGGCATTATGGTCTGAGAATATGCAGGGGACAATCCCAGTGTTTTGGTATCGGTTCAGACCCGTTATGTGACCCAATATGTGGTCTATTCTGGAGAAAGTTCCATGTGCACTTGAGAAGAATGTGTATTCAGTTGAGTTTGGAAGTAAAGTTCAGTTCTGTAGTTATCTGTGAAATCGATCTGGTCCAGTGTATCATTTACCTCTCTCGTTTCTTTGGAGATGTTTTGCTTAGAGGACCTATCGAGGGTAGAAAGAGCTAGATTGAAGTCACCAAGTCACCAATTGTATTATTATCTAAGTATTTCTTCACTTTGGTTGTTAATTGTTTAAATATTTGCCAGCTCCCACATTTGGGCATATATATTGAGGATTGTTAAGTTCTCTTATTGGATATATCCTTTAAGTATGATATAGTGTCCCTCCTCATCTCTCACTACAGTCTTCGGGATAAATTTTAGTTTATCTGATATAAGGATGGCTACCCCTGCTTTCTTTTGAGGACCATTTGAATGGTCAATAGTTCCCCAACCTTTTATTTTCAGGCTGTAGGTGTCCTTATGTCTAAAATGATTCTTTTGTAGACAGCAAATAGCTGGGTCCTGATTTTTTATCCATCTGACATCCTGCACCTTTTGATAGGGTCATTAAGCCCATTCACGTCAGAGTTACTATTGACAGATATGAGTTTAAAGTCATCATGATACCTATCCAGTCCCTGTTTTTGTAGATTTTTCCATTGGTCTTCTTCTTAAAGTGGAATTTTAAGATTTCCCCTTAAATTTTCTTGCATAGCTGGTTTGGTGTCACATATTCTTTCAATTCCTGCCTTTCTAGGAAGCTCTTTATCTCTTTTTCCATTCTGAATGAAAGCCTTGCTGGGTAAATTATTCTTGGATGCATGTTCTTCTCTATTAGGAACCTGAATATAACCTGCCAGCCCTTTCTGGCCTGCCAGATCTCTGTGGAGAAGTCTGCTGTTAGTCTTATATTTCTTCCCCAAAATTTAGAGGTTTCTTATCTCTTGCTGCTTTAAGGATCTTCCCTTTATCTTTGGAATTCAGAAGCTTTACTATTAAATGTCAAGGTGTTGAGTGGTTTTTATTGATTTTGGGTCAGGGGATCTCTTTATTTCCTGGATCTTAATACCTGTTTCCCTTCCCATATTAGGAAAATTTTCAGCTATGATATTTTCAAATACATATCCTGGACCTCTGTCCCTTTTGGCACCCTCGGGAATCCCAATTAAATGTAGCTTTTTCTTCCTCAGGCTGTCACTTATTTCCCTTAATCTATCCTCATGATCCTTTAATTGTTTTTCTCTTTTTCCCTCATTTTCCCTCTTTTCCTTCAACTTGTCTTTTGTGTCACTCACTGGTTCTTCCAGCTCATTAACCCTCATCGTTAGGACCTCTAGTTTGGATTGCATCTCATTCAATTGATTTTTAATTTCTGCCAGATTAGCTCTAAATTCTGCAGTCATGAAGTCTCTTGAGTCCTTTATGCTTTTTTCTAGAGCCACCAGTAGCTGTATAATAGTGCTTCTGAATTGGCTTTCTGATATTGAATTGTAATCCAAATTTTGTAATTCGGTGGGCGAGAGGATTGTTTCTGAATCTTTTGAGGTGAGTTTTTCCTTCTAGTGATCTTGCTCAGTGCATAGTGGCCAAAAATAAGTTGTATTGGGAAAAGGAGAAAAAGAGAGAAGAGAAAGAAGAAAAGAAAAATTAAAAAAATAAAAATAAAAAAAGAGGGAAAAAGAGAAGAAAGAAAAAACGGTGTGTGTGTGTGTGAAGCAAACAGAAATCAAAAAAACAAAAACAAGTGGGAGTATCCTCTGATTCTGTATACTAAATCCCTTGACTTCCCCTGAATTTTTCCAGTGTTGCTTGGTCAATAATTTGGTTTTCCCTCTTTTGGTCTTGCTCGTCTTCTGGGCTAGGGGCCTACTGTCCTGATTTGCAGGTGTTAGCACTTGGGGAACTGCTCAGCTCCCTGTCCAGTTCAGGGCTCAGTGATAGATGTTTAACCTATCTATTCGGTGAGGCCACTGTAAGGCTCAGTGGGGTTTTTGTATCCTGTGAGGCCCAGGAGGAACAGGAACAGTGGTGGTGTTCAGCTCTGAGCCCAGGATTCAGCTCCTGCAACTATAGAGCTCTCAGTCAGCAGAGGCCTGGATGCTCTGGCAGCGGACCCCTGACCTGCTCAGCTTGGGGTCACCCGGCAGCAGGAGTGTCTTTGATGTCCTTCACCCTCCAGGTCTCTGGCTGTCCTGGGGGCAGCACCAGTTCTTTGGCTGTGTCCCTGGCACCCTGTGCTCCCAGGCCTGTGCTGCTGGAATTGCACTCCTGGCAACGCAGCTGCCTCTGTGCAGAGCCTCTGCCCGAGCCACCCATGAGCTGTTCCTGGGGCCATGCAGCCCCCTACATATGGAGTCTCTGCTCTGCTGATTCTGAGCTGTTCCCAGGGCCATGCACCCCCCTCATGTGGAGCCACCACTTGAGCCAATTTGGAGCTGTTCCTGGGTCCAGCCGTGTGCAGGCAACAGCCCTTTAGGGAGTTAGGCTGCAGGGCGTGGCACCCTCTCCCTGGGACACAGGTGATCTGTTAGTGTCCCAGGGAGCCTGAGAGCATGCCCTGCCCTCCTGGGATCCTGCTCTAAATCCCTGAGAGTGCCTTTCTGTCCGGGAAGATTGGTGAAACTCCTGCTTCCCCAGGATGGGGCTCCCCTGTCCTGGGGGCACTCCCCCTGGCTTTAGGCCAGCTCTTCGCAGGGCCCTTCCCCTTGGATGCCTTTTGTTTCTTTATTTCTTTTTTCCCCCATCTTCCTACCTTGATAGAAGCATGAACTCTTCTCACTGTAGCATTCCAGCTCATCCCTCTTTAAATCTCAGGCTGAATTCATAGTTTTTCAGGATGATTTAAAGGTTACCTAGGTAATTTGGTGGGGACATTTGACTTGGGGTCCTACTCTTCCACCATATTGCCCTGCCTCCAAGGATAACACTTCCTATGGAGTCAGGATTCTAGGACGCTCTGCACATTACTGCTAGCGAGGACCCCACGAGCTCCTGATCTCTCAGCCACACCCTAAATTAGGGTTGAAACTCACATAGCCCACAACCACAACCACACCCCCTCAATTAGGGAAAACCATTGTCATAAGAATTGTCGAGCTGCAACAGAGATCCAAGTTGTACCATTAGGAAGCCTTGCAAATAGAAAGAATGGCATAGACTGGAATCACCTGAGACACAAGTCCCCAGTCCACTGACTCTCTCAAGGGTCAGTGAGAAACAATTCTGGAGACTAAGGCTCAGTGTAGTGGCCCCCGGCATTTCTGCATTCTTATGTGTGTCCATACTGCCAACAGCCAGGACCACAAGTGCTCCTTTTAACTAATCCTCATCCAACCTGGAGCTCCAACATGACTCAGCCCAAACCTCTGCCTGTGAAATGCAGTCAATTGGGTTAGTTGGACATATGTCAGAAGGCTCAGCAAGCCACATCCATGGAAAATGTGCCATTCAAAAGACCAGTGGAGAGAGAGAGGACAACAAATCAAAAGAAAATGCGGGGACAGCTGTGTGGTTGAGGGTATGGATTCGGCTCAGGCCATGACCCAGGCTCCCAGGAATGAGTCAGTCACTTGGCTCTTGGCGTGGAGCCTGGCATTCCCTAGCCTGTGTCTATACCCCAGCTCTATCTTTCCTGTTAAAATAGTGAAGACTTTTATTTATTCTCTATATTTATCTATTATCTATCTATCATCTATTTATCTATGTATCTATCTATGTCATCTATAATCTATCATCTATCTATTGTGTGTATTTATTTATTTATTCATTATTTATGCAAATAAAAGAATCAATGAATAAATAAAAATAAAGGCCACCCAGAACTATGCCTCATATTTCCCAATGTCTGGAACTGACACTCAGAGATCGAGCCTCACATTAAAATTTTCTCTCAATTCAGCATTCCAGGATGGACTTGATAGTGCCTCTTCATAAATCACATGAGTTCTTGAACCCTAATGCACACACTTATTAGAGCTACAAAGTAATGCATGAACTAATATTCATCCAAAAGTCTGGGAGTTTGAGATGTCAGAATGAATGGATATGTGTTTATCCGTGTGACAGATGGACTTCGTGTCTTTTGGAAAACTGGAAATTAGAGCAAGAGACAGTGAAAGGGCCCTGGGCCCTGAGCCCTAAGTTTCTCAGTGCCTGTACAGAAAAGCCATTTGGGCTCTGACATGATACAGTCAACTATGCTGGCTGAAGTCCCTGAGGAAATTTGGCTGCTGGACCGACCTGAGAAGCTTCCACCTGCAACATTCATGGAAATCGAGCCATTTGGAAAATCAGCCCCTCAGAGTGAGGACACCAAATTCAAATGACACCCAGAGTTGAGCCCCAGGTTCACAGTCCATTGTACACAAACCCATCAAATGAGCCTCAACATAATGGCTGCCCTAAACTCTGGATCCCAGCATGGACTCTGCACAGCCTCCATCTA
Organism: Canis aureus; assembly: GCF_053574225.1. Classification (NCBI taxonomy): domain Eukaryota; kingdom Metazoa; phylum Chordata; class Mammalia; order Carnivora; family Canidae; genus Canis; species Canis aureus. The sequence continues at coordinate 4,473,193 of NC_135650.1, read as the reverse complement.
GGCCCAAAGAGCCCCTGCCTCCAAACACTACCCTTCAATGAAGTTTGAAAGTGATGTTGCCCACAACCAGGGTCCCAAAACCCAAGGGATATAGGGTGCCAGAGCCTCAGATCAGGATCAAACAGAAATGTAGGTGAAAAACATGCCATTTGCAAACATGGCCAATACAGCACAGCCAACAGAGGGAAAGACAGCCGGACCTGACTTTCACGTTCAGTGACCCACTGGAAGCTGGCCCTGTGACACAGACCCAGTATCACGGTCATCCTCCATTCAAAGGGTCTCCACATTGCCTCAAGCGGGGTCTCCCCAAACTGTGGATCAAGCTCTTTAAAGCACAATCGTGCTCGGAATGGCACAGACCAATAATCTCGCTAAAGACTTGAAGACTTTAAGGAATTGCCCTTGCCTAACTGAAAACACAAGTCTCAGCCCACAACAGTGATGCAGTGACTGACAAGAAAACGCAGGCAGTGAGACAGCATGACACTTCACAAGGAATCCCGGAAGTGCATCCCATGTTTAACGACATCTGGTCAAACAACCTCAGATTGAGCTTCAGGCTCAAGGTCATCCTTAATTCAACCTTGCAGGGTGGTCTCCACACTTCCTCCATCAGGAACACACGGGTGCCTCCACCATAATGAGAACCCTAAACAGGTCTCTGAAATGACCTTGCTTGCAATATTGATGGAGAACTCCAAAATATGGGATGCCACACTGACCCTAGAAGTGTCTACCAGCATAGGGGGACGTTGTACCTTTGGAATAATGACTAACAGACCACAAATGGAAATGAACACCAGATCTGAGCTGCAGTTTCAAGGACCACCCGCAAACGCAAAACCTGAGTTTCAGCCGAGGACTAACACTTCTTATTTAGTCAGGATTCAAGGAAGCTCTCCACATTACTGCTAGCTGGAATTCTACAAGCTCCTGTACTCTCCACCTAACCATAAATTAGGTTTGAAACTCATGTAGCCCAAACCGCACTCCCACCCCCTCAATGAGGGAAAACCTTTGTCGCAAGAAGTGTCGAGCTGCAACAGAGATCCAAGTCGTACTATTCGGAAGCCTCGCCAATAGATAGAATGACACAGACTGGAAGTATCCAGACACCAGTCCCCAGTCCACTGACTCTGCCGAGGGTCAGTGGGAAACAATTCCGGAAACTAAGGCTCAGTTTAACAGCTCCCATCATTTTCACATTCTTACACGCACTCCAAACTGCCCACAGCCAGGTCCATAATGGCCCCTGCCAAGTAAACATCTTCCTACCTAGAGTTCTGGAAGGGCGCAGCACAATACTTTACCCATTAACGCCATGGTATTGGGATTGATGAGGCACGCCAGGAGTGTTGCCAAGCCACATAGTTCTTAATTGTGTGATTGTAGGTCAAGCCCATAACGTGAGTCCAAAATATCAAAAGCACCCCTTGCCGGTTATCGTCTACCATTCAACATTCTAGCATGGTCTCCGTACTTCCTCCATCAAGGACCCATAGACCTTGCACCCGAACTGGAACACTAATCTTGCTTCTGAAATTACCTTTCCACTATCTTGATGGAGAACTTCATTGCCAGACCACCCCCCCAAAATGTTGACCCAAAGCATAGCAGAATTTGTTCCATTTTGAAGAATGGCCAATAGAGAGAGTACAACAAACACAAATGAAAGTGGAACTGAGCCCACAATGTCCCTGTTGAAGCATAACCAGAGGATCAGCTCCTTTTTTACCCTACCTGTAGATTCAGCATTCCAGAAATCTCTCTACACTGCCATTTCTCGAACCCACAGGACATCCTGTCCCTGAGCCTATCCCTCAATTAGGATTGGAACTCACCCATCTACCATCACACTTGATCCACAAGTATTTGGGATGCCCTGCCTCACAAGATGTGAGGACTTTCAAGACAGATGGAAATCATGACATTTGGAGCCCTGGCCAATGGAGACAAGGCCACAGACTGGAAACACCCTGGGACCAGAATCTCAAGGCCACCTATTCTCCATAAACAGTTCCTGAGGCTCAAGCTCAGGATAATTGTTCCTATCATTTCAGCATTCTGAGATGCTCTCCATAGCCCCCAGCAAAGATGCCAAGTACTTCTGCATTAATCTTCTGTCAGGTAGATCTCGGAAAGAATGCAGCACAATACTTTGCACGTGAACCCCATTGAATTGGGATCGCTGAGCCACATCAGGAGTTTTGGCAAGCTAAAATTGGAAATTGTGCCATTGGAAGACCGGCCTATGAGGTGACCCCAAGAAGTCAAAATCAGGTCAAGGGATGCCTGGAATCCTTGGTGGTTATCATCTACTGTCATCTCAGGACATGATGCCCTGAATCAATCAGGGAACCAATCAATCAGGGAATCCCTGAATTGATTCCTACAATGGGCTCTCTGGATGCTGACAGCCTCTCCCTCTTCCTGTGTCCCTGCTCTTCATTCTCACTGTCTGTCCTGAATAATTAGAGAAAAACTTTAGTTATTGATTTATTCAAGTCTCAATAACTCAAAATAAATGGCCACCTGGACTCGAGCCCCATAATCCATGGAACCTTGGACTCACAACCTGAAACCATGCCTCAGGCTAATGGTTGCTCCTGATTCAGCATACCAGAACCCTCTCCACACCGCCAGTAACTAGGATCTCATGAGCTCCTTTACCCAAAGCCTAAAACTAAATTAGGTTATTAATTCAACTATCCCAACATCACACACATCCTCATCCCCATCCAGGAATTTTGGATGCCAGTCCTAACAGGAATGGTCCAGCTGAGACACACACTGAAGTTGTGCCATTGGGTGCCCTGGCTAGTGGGGACAAGGCACAGACTGGAAGCACCCTGGACACGAGTTCCAAGTGCACTGATCCTCTGTTAATAATTCCTGAGATGAAAGTTCGTGGTAATTGACCCTGTCATTTCAGCATGCCTAGATCCTCTCCACACTGTCCCTGGCAAGGAACACAAGTGCAACTGCCAACTGACACTCATCCTATCCTGGAGCTCCAACATGGCCCAGCCCAATTAGCTCCCTGAGAAACCCACGGAATTTGGGTTTGTGGACAGACATTGAATATGAAGGCAAGCAAGATATAGGAAAAATAGTTATTGGAAAGACCACCCAATGGAGTGAGGCTGTCAAAGCAAAGTAAAGCTGGATGACGCCTAGATGCCTCAAAGTTGAGTGTCTCCCTTCAAAATAGGGTATGGTCATGGAATCGCAGGAGTAAGTTTCACTTAAGTCTCTTAGTGTAAAACATGCCTTTCCATCTCCCTCTATTTCTCAAAATCGCTCTCACTCCCTATCAAGAATAAATAACAAAAATCTTTTTATTTATTTATTTGTATTTATTTATTTATTTATTTATTTATTTATTTATTTATTTATTTATTTATTATGTTAGTCGTTCAAGAAAAATGAAAGGGCACCCACGAAGGGGTCCCACGTTCAATTATGCCTTGTACTCACACCCTGAAACCAAGTTCAGCCTCATGATTGCTGTCAACTCAGCATTCCCAGATGGACTCTCCACTGCCTACACCTAGCACCCCACGTGATCTTGTATCCTAACTCGTATCCTGATTTGAGCTCTGTAATCAACGCATAATCAATTGTGCCCCCAAAACTAAAAATTCGGGATGTCAGAGTGAAGGCTAAAGTGTTCAACTGCTCCAGATTTGGACATCGTGCCTCTTGGAAAATTAGACATTAGGGAGTGCATGGGAGTCTTAAAGGACCCTGGGACTGGAGCCCTAATTTGAGCAGGTCCTGAGACTGACCTCAAGGCTATGGGTACCCACAATTCAGGTTTCAGAGGCCACATCAACCCTATGCAAGTGATGAAAGGACTGGCTCCTGCACACAATCGTGAAGCCTCATTTGTTCTCTGATGTCATCCAGCCTACTATGCTGGCCTCTAACACCAAGGTGTTTGGGCCACCCATTCCACCTGTGAAGTTTTGGTCTGCCCACAGATGAAAATTATGTCATTTCGAAGACCAGCCCCTTAGAGTGAGGACGACTAATGGAAATGACAACAGGAACCTGGCCTAATGTTCACCATCCCCTTACATACAACAATGATATTGGGTCTCAGTTGAACACTGCACAAAACTTAGGATTCCACCATGGACTCCACGCAGACTCAACCTAGGCCCCAGGAGCTCCTACATCATAATGCTAAACTTCAATGAATGTTGGAATTGAAGACCATAATCAGGGCCACAAAACCGAAGAGATGTGGGATACCAGAGCTTCCACAAAAAGATCAACCTGAGATGTAGATAAAACTCACTGTTTGGACACACGGTCAATAGAGCGAGCCCGATAGACAATGAGACAGCCGAACCTGAACGTCATGCTCAATTAACCACTGCAAACTAGCCTGGAGAATGAGCCTAGGACCACAAGTCTCAGCCCGCCACACAGATGCAATGAGTACCAAGAGAAGACAGGCCTTTTGAGAGAACATGACACGTTGAAAGGACATCCGGGATTGTGCCCCATGTTCAGCCACCACTTGGATGCAAATCCTCAGATGGAGTGACAGCTTAAAGGCCACTCAGATTTCAAAATTCCAGGCTGGTCTCCACACCTCCACCATCAAGGACTCATAGATGCTTCACATTAACTGGAACCCTGAACTTGGGTCTGAAAGGGCCTTGGGCACTATCAGGACTGGGAACCCACAAAATTTTTGGTACCAGAACAAGCCATGAGGGTTGGCCGTAATCATAGTGGAATGCTGTGCCATTTGGAAGCATGGCTACTAGAGAGAGTATTAGAAAAATGGAAGTGGAACTGAGCCCTACATACAATGACCCCGTGGAAACATATCAAGAAGATGAGCTCTGTTCTGACACTTCCTGTCAATTCAGTATTCTGGAATGATCTCTCAACTGCCATTTTCTTGAACTTCCAGGAGATCCTGTACCGTGAACCTAACCCTAAATTAGGATTGGAACTCACCCAGCCAACATCAAACCTCCTGCCCCAGGTATTTGGAATGCCCTGCTTCACAAGGAGTGTGGAACTGCAACACAGATGGAAATCGTGCCAATTGAGCCCTGGCCAATGGAGACAGGCCAGAGATAGGAATCACCCTGGGAATACCGTAAAGGCCACTGACACTCTAAAATTCCTGAGGCTAACGCTCAGGTTACTGGGCTCTGTCATTTCAGCATTCCTAGACCCTCTCCATACTGCCCCCAGTGAGGACACAAAGTGCTCCTGCCAATTAATGCTCTTCCTCCCTGGAGGTCTGAAAGGACACAGCACAATACTTTGCCCATTAACCCCACAGAATTGGGATGGCTGAGCCACACCAGGAATGTCCGGAAGCCACAGAGTTGGGAATTGTGCCATTGCCATTGGAAGACCGATCTGTGAGATGAGGACAACAAGCAGAGCCCCGAAAACCAAGGATGAGGGATTCTACAACATCCCAGTAGGGTCAAAATGAAGCGAAGATGGAAAACGCACCTTTCTGAAATATGGCCAATAGAAGGAGCTCTACAGAGGGAGAGACAACCATATTCAACCCTCACATTCACTGAACAGCAGGAACATGGCAATGAGACTGAGTCTAGGGATCATATTCCACTCAGCATTCTAGAGCATCTCCACAATTCCTCTGGCAGGGTCCACACAAACCCCGGATCAGCTCCTTAATGCCCAATAGAGCTCGGAATGACACTGTTCAATAATCTCACGGAAGACCTCAAGGAATTTTTTTCACTGTTCTGACACCATAGGTCTCAGCCTGTAACACAGATGTAATGAGTGCCAAGAGGAGACAGGCCAGTTGAGAGAACATGACACATCGATATGACTCCTGGAAGCAAGTCCCATGTTCCAACACATCTTGGTCAAAATTCGTCAGACTGACCTTCAGGCTGAAGTCCAACCTTAATTCAACATTCCACGGTGATGTTCACACTTCCTCCATCAATGACACATGGGCTCTTCCTCCTTAACGGGCAACCTAATCTGCGCCCTGAAATGACATTGCCCACAATCTTGGCAGAGAAACCCCCTCATTTACGATGTCATACCGACCCACGGAGTGATGACCCACAGCAGAAAGGGACATTGTGCTATTTGAGGAATGGCCAATAGAGAGAGAACGACAAATAGAAATGAACATCGGATATGAGCTCTGGTTTCAACGACCCCCTTGAACACGAAACCTGAGTTTCAGTCAATGACTAACATGACCTCTCGATTCAGGATTCCAGAACGCTGTACACAGTGCAGCTAGCTAGGACCCTATGAGCTCATGAGCCTTCAGCTGACCCTGTATTAGGGTTGGAACTCAGCTAGCGACTATCACACCCACACCCCTGGAATTTCGGAGACCATTTGACACAAGATGCATCATGCTGCAACACAGACAGAAATTGAACCATTTGGAACCCTCAAACAATAGAGAGAACAGCACAGACTGGAAGCACCCTTGGACATGATTCCCCACTCCACTGAACAGAGTCAGTGCATAACAATCCCAGAGATCAAGTGTCAATGTAATGACCCCTGTAATTGCAGCATTCCTAGACCCTCTCCACACTGGCCCCAACAATGACCACAAGTGCTTATGATACGTATTCCTCATCCTACCTGGAGCTCCAACATGTGTAAATCAAAAACTCTGCCTTTGACACCCAACGAGTTGGGATTGTTGGACCTATGCCAGAAAATTCAGCAAGTAACATACATGCAGAATGTGCCATCGGGAAGACCAGTGGATGGAGAGATGCGGGCAAATCAAAGCAAAACCTGGGATGCTGAGTACATCAGCGGTTGAGTGACATCTTTCTGTTCAGGCCATGACCCCATATTGCCAGGGTCCTGTTCCACATCTGGAACTTAGCGTATAGCATGCCTCTCACTAACCTGTGTTTATGTCCCTTGCTCTATCTTCATGAATAAATAGAAAAAACCTTTATTTATGTATTTATTTATACACATCAATCATTCAATTAATCAAGAAAAATAAACCGACACCCGGAAGGGAACCACATGCTCCTCGATGCCTTTGACACACCCCTGGAGATTGAGCCTCAGGTTAATTTTTTATCTCATTTCATCATTCCACTATGGGGGCGACACGGCTGTGGAGGCCAAGAAAATTATGACCATTCAAGTTTAACACTGGCACAAGTACAGCCATTATAGCTTTGGCAGCCATCTCAGGCTACTGTGACCAGGAACTGAACTCTACCTTACCCCAGCTACAGGCAAAATCACAAGCAAGCCCTTATTGGAATAAGGAAGAAAGAGCTTGTGAGACCTCTTTACTGGAGATTATCACACCCCCACCCTTAATGAAAATCTCCACCTTTCCCCTAAACCAGCCCATAAAAACCTAGCTGTAACTCACCTTAGGGTCCAGGTCCCTGCTTCTCTGTGTCAGGTATACTTGGACCCAAGCTCGAACTTGCTAATAAACCCTCCTATGCTTGCATCGGTGTCAACTCTTTGGTGATTTCTTGGATTTACAATCTTGGTCACATTTGGGGGCTCGTCCAGGATCCAAGAAACCCCCAGGACCCCCTCCGGAGGTTTCCATGCCTGGGGAGTACTCAACTTTTTCCACCTTTTGTGTGCACATTTTCCGAGAGCTCTAATCTGTATTTTTACCTGTAGGAATTCCAATCTGTGTTAGATTGACATTGGCTTAGGCGGATGCACAGGCAGGTCATTGACTCATTGACTGGGGATCTTGGGAGACATCCCTTGCCCCCACATAGAGGATGAAGTCCACATCTGGGTGGTCTTGGGAGATGTCCCTTGTCCCTGCCAGGAGGACAGAAGTCCTTATCTGTAAGGAGGACGAAGTCCTCATCTGTAAGGAGGACCGACTGCCAGCCCATTGGTTTACTTTCTGTTTTGTCTCCGCGGCCGCACTGGAACTTTTGTCTGTGTTACTGTGTCCTTGTTAACTGTGCATTTGTCTGTGTTACTGTATCTTTGTTAAGTGTCACAACTATCTGTGCCTTGGTGTAGACTGGGGACATAATGGGGCAGACACAAACAACCCCCCTGTCTCTTATGCTCTCCCACTTCTTGGAAATTAAGGAAAGAGCTCATAATCTGAGAAGAGACATATGGAAACGGAAATTTCAAATTTACTGCTTATCCGAATGCCAACCTTTGACGTGGGATGACCCCAAAAAGGGACTTCCACCTACGTATTATCTTACAGATGAAGGCAGTGATTTTCAGGGAAAACCAATGGCCACGCTGACCAGGTGCCCTACATCCTGTTCTGGCAGGACATGATCGAGAATCCCCCTCCTTGGCTAAAACTATTTTTACCCCCCAAAGCAGGACCTACCATGATTCTAGCCCTACAAAAGGCTGAGAAGGAGACTGACTCTAAGACCAAAAACCCTCTTTACACAGTCTTGCAGGATTCCTACCTGGAGGACCTGATTCTCCCACTGCCCTACCCGATGCCCCCTCACCCTTCCGCCCCTCCATTAGAGGCACCAGGGGATGCAGAATGGGCACCACTCCTCCCTGATAAGAGAGTTCCTATACACAGGCCAACAGCAAGGACACGCAGACAGACTCATGGGTGGCCCACCCCCTAATGCAAGGCTGGCCGACTCCACCACCTTTCCTCTCCTTGCCATGGAGCCTTCCGATGAGACTGGCAGACAGCCAATGTTATATTGGCCATTCTCCACCAGTGATTTATATAATTGGAAAACCCAGAATGCGAAATTCTCTGATAATCTGAAAGATCTAATTGGGATTTTAGATACTGTTCTCTTTACCGACTAGCCTACTTGGGATGACTGGCAACAGCTCTTGCAGTTCTCTTCACCACCGAAGAGAGAGAAAAAATGCAGATGGAAGCCCAGAAGTCTGTCCTGGGAGAGGACAGACAGCTAACTCAAAACACGGACCTCATAAACGCTGCCTTCCCCTTATCCCACCCCACCGAGGACTACAACTTGGCTGAAGGTAAGGAGAGACTCTGGGGCTACCGCAAGACTCTAATGACAGGTCTCAAGGCTGCCGTGTGCAAGCCTACCAATCTGTCCAAAGTATATGATGTAAGACAAGGTAAGGATGAGAGTCATAGAGAGAGAATCATAGAGGTTTTTGGACAGTACACCCCTATGAACCCAGAAGCCCCAGAAACAAAGGCTGCCATTATCATGGCTTTTGTTAACCAGGCCACTCTAGGCATCAAAAGAAAATTGCAAAGAACAGACACTAGGAGAGAAGAGCTTGCAGGACTTAATAGTAGCAGAAAAAAGTTTATAATAATAGAGTAAGTCTGGAAGAGCAACAAACTAAACTAAGCAACCGGCAGACCCAAAACCTGGCCAAGATCCTGCTGGCCACAACCATGGATGACCCACAGGAAAAACGGAGGCACCTCAAGAAGCTGGCTTCAGGGACAGGTAAGGAGGATGGCCCTGGTCCCCATCGGGGGTGCTCTAGACTGAACAAAAACCAATGTGCTTATTGTAAGGAAGAGGGCCACTGGGTGAAAGACTGCCCTAATAAAAAAACCTAAGGCCCCTGCCAAGATCTTGCAGATGGAGGACCTGGACGACAAGGAGTTGGTGTTCGGCACCCCTCCTGGGCCTAGTGTAACTCTCAGAGTGGAGGGGCAACCCATTGAATTCCTACTGGAAAATGGGGCACAACACCCGGTTTTATTACAATCCCAAGGGAAATTGGCAAGCAAGACCTCATGGGTGCAAGAGGCTACGGGCACCAAACAGTACTCATGGACTACCTGAAGAACTGTGGATCTCGGCATGGGCCGGGTATCCCACTCCTTCATGGTCTTCCTGAGCTGTCCCTACCCTTTGAAAGTTTGGGACTTCCTCACCAAGATGGGGGAATAAATTCGCTTCCACCTCGAAGGGGCAAAATATCCTAAACAAGGAGGGACACCCAATTCAGGTGCTTGTCCTGAATTTAGAGGACGAATATCATCTCCACCAAATGCCCTTAGCCCCAGTGACTGACATTGACCGTTGGCTGCAGGAATTTCCCCAAGCATGGGCAGAAACTGGTGGAATTGGGTTGGCCCAGCACCGACCAGCCATATATATAGGACTAAAGCCAGGGGCAGACCCTGTCAGGGTCTGACAATACCACATGTCTCTCATAGCACATATGGGAATCGAACCCCACATATGGCGACTTTAGGGCTCAGGCATATTGAGGCCTTGCCAATTGGCATGGAACACTCCCTTGCTGCCAGTGCAGAAACCACACTCTAATGATTACAAGCCAGTCCAGGACTTGAGAGAAGTCAGTAGGTGAGTAGAGGATATGCACCCTATGGTCCCAAATGCATACACCCTCCTCTCTACCCTGCCTCTGGACAAAACTTGGTATACACAATTAGATTTAAAAGATGCCATGTTCAGCCTGCCTTTAGCACCCAAGAGCCAAGACTTTTTCGGCTTTGAATGGACGGATCCTGAGAAAAGCATCAATGGCCAGCTCACCTGGACTCGACTTATCACAAGGATTTAAAAATTCACCGACCAGGAAGCCCCCCGTGGTGCAGCAGTTTAACGATGCCTGCAGCCCAGGGCGTGATCCTGGAGACCCTGGATCGAGTCCCATGTCAGGCTATCTGTATAATGCCTGCCTCTCCCTCTGCCTGTGTCTCTGTCTGTCTCTCTGTCTCTATTAATAAATAAATAAAACCTTTAAAAAACAAAATAAAAATAATAAAAATAAGAATTCACCAACCATCTTCAATGAGGCCTTACACTAAGACTGGGGTGAGTTCTGTTCTAAGCACCCTCATTTGACCTTATTGCAATATGTAGATGATATCCTGTAGGCGGCAGAGGACCAGGGCACATGCCTACAAGGAACCAAGGACTTGCCATAGACCATAGCGGCTCTAGGATACCATGCCTCAGGAGAAACAAACAAATAAACAAACAAACAAACAAACAAACAAAAAACAGATCTGCAGAACAAAGGTGAGCTACTTAGGGTAAAAATTAAAGGGTGGACAAAGATCGTTGACAGATTCCCGGAAGGAAACTGTCCTGAGGATCCCACAGCCACAAACAGTTCACCAGGTATGTGAATTCCTGGGGTCATCAGGGTTCTGTCGATTGTAGATTCCGGGTTTTGCCGAGATGGCCAGACCCCTCTATGAGGCCACCAGGCACCAGCAAAATTTTGAATGGACAGAGCTCATGAACAAACCCTTTAATGACTTTAAACATGCCTTGCTGTCTGCCCTGGCTCTTGGCTTGCCTGACCTAACCAAGCCCTTCTAACTGTATGTGGACGAGAAAGATGGGAGTGGCAAAAGTGGTCCTTGTCCGGTACATCAGTCCCAGGAAGAGACCCATAGCCTGTCTCTCCAAAAACCTGGACAGGGTGGCGGCTGGATGGCCCCCATGCTTAAAAATTATTGCCGTGGTGGCCAACATGGTCAAAGATGCAGACAAGCTGGCCATGGGGCAAGAACTGTATGTTAACACGCCAAATGCTATTGAAGAGGTACTCAAACAGCCTCCAGACCACTGCATCAGCAATGCCTGTCTGACCCATTATCAGATCCTACTGCTAAACCCCACAAGAATTTTATTCAACCCACTGATAAGCCTGAACCAGCAACGCTACTCCCTAACCCAGACTGGGATCCCCCACTCTGCGTGCCTGTCAAGAAATTTTGACACAGGTGCACGGATTCAGAGTCGATCTCCAGGACCAGCCACTTCCTAATGTAGATGCCATGTGGTATACAGATGACAGCAGTTTTGTCCAAGAAGAAAACATACACAGGGGCGGCCATAACCACAGAAACAGAGAATATCTGAGCAGAGCCATTAGTAGCTGGAACATTAGCTCAACAAGCACAACTGATCACACTGGCCAAGGCACTGACCATGGGAAAAGGTAAACGAATAAATATTTACACCGACAGCAGGTATATTTTTGCCACCGGTCACATCCACGGAGCTCTTTATAGAGAAAGAGGGCTTTTGACAGCAGAGGGAAAAAGCATTTATAAACAAAACAGAGATCCTTGAATTCCTGAAGGCCCTCTGGCCATCATCCATTGTCCACGACACGAAAAAGGCAGATACACCCGTAGCTAGGGGAAACCGGGTAGCCGATTCAAAAGCAAAGGAGGCAGCCATTTCACCGACTCACCCAAGATTGCTAGAACTCATACGGCAGTTTGGTAGCATGGCAGGATACAAGATCAATGCCAGAAATCAGTGTCATTTCCATACACTGACAATGAGACTGAAGAAAGAGAAATTAAGGCGCCAATCCCATTGACAACTGCACCCAGAAGCGTAAGATACCTAGGAATAAACCTAACCGAAGAGGCAAAGGAGCTATACCCTAAAAGCTATAGAGCACTTCTGAAAGCTATCGAGGAAGACACAAAGAGATGGAAACGTATTCCATGCTCATGGATTGGCAGAATTAACCTTTTGAAAGTGTCCATGTTACCCAGGGCCATTTACACGTTTAATGCGCTCCCTATCAAAATACCATGGACTCTCTTGAGAGAGTTAGAACATGTTAATTTAAGATCTGTATGGAATCAGAAAAGACCGCGAATAGCCAGGGGAATTTTAGAAAAGAAAACCATATCTGGGGGCATCACCACAATGCCAGATTTCAGGTGGTACTACAAAGCTGCGGTCATCGAGACAGTGTGGTACTGGCACAAAAACAGACACATGGATCAGTGGAACACAATAGAGAACCCAGAAGTGGCCCCTGAACTTCATGGTCACCTAATATTCGATAAAGGAGGAAAGACTATCCACTGGAAGCAAGACAGTCTCTTCAGGAAACGGTGGCTTAGAAAATTGCACATCCACAGGCAGAAGAATGAATGAAACTAGACCACTCTCTTCTTGCACCATACACATTTCGAGATAACTCAAAATGGATGAAAGATCTAAATGGGAGACAAGAGCCAATCAAAATCCCAGAGGAGAACACAGGCAACAAACGCCTTTTTGGAAATCGGCCACAGTACCTTCTTGCCAAGATACATCCATGAAGGCCAAAGAAACAAAAGCAAAAAGGAACTATTGGGACTTCATCAAGACAAGAAGCTTTTGCACAGCAAAGGATACCATCAACAAAACTAAAAGACAACCTACACAGTGGGAGAAGATATTTGCAAATGACGTATCAGATAAAGGGCTAGTTTCCAGGATCTACGAAGAACATCTTAAACTCGACACCAGAGAAACACACAATCCGATCATGAAATGGGCAAAAGACGTGAAGAGAGATCTCACAGAGGAAGTCTTACGCATGAGAAAATGCTCTGCATCACTTGCCATCAGGGAAATACAAATCAAAACCTCAATGACATACCACCTCACACCAGTGAGAATGTGGAAAATAAACAAGGCAGGAGACCACAAATGTTGGAGAGGATGCGGAGAAAAGGGAACATCTTACCCTGTTGGTGGGAATGTGAACTGGTGCAGCCACTCTGGAAAACTGTGTGGAGGTTCCTCGAAGAGTTGAAGATAGACCTGGTCTACCACCCAGCAATTGCACTGCTGGGGATTGACCCCAGAGTTTCAGATGCAATGAAATGGCGGGACACCTGCACCCCGATGTTTCCAGCAGCAATGTCCACAATAGCCAAACTGTGGAAGGAGCCTCGGTTTCCATCGAAAGATGAATAGCTAAAGAAGATAGATGAGGTTCACGTACACAATGGAATATTACTCAGGCATTAGAAACGACAGATACCCAGCATTTGCTTCCACGTGGATGGAACTGGAGGGTATTACGCTGAGTGAAGTGAGTCAATCGGAGAAGGACAAACAGTGTATGTTCTCATTCGTTTGGGGAATATAAATAATAGTGAAAGGGATTCTAAGGGAAGGGAGGAGAAATGTGTGGGAAATATCAGAACGGGAGACAGAACGTAAAGACTCCTAACTCTGGGAAACGAACAAGGGGTGGTGGAAGGGGAGGAGGGCGTGGGTAGGTTTAGTGGGTGACGGGCACTGACAGGGACACTTCACGGGATGAGCACTGGCATGTGTTATTCTGTATGTTGGTAAATGGAACACCAATAAATAAATAAATTTATTATTAAAAACATAAATAATGAAATGATAAACATAGTAGGAAGAGCTATACGCCAATAAGTTAGGCAATCTAGAGGAAGCGGACGCATTCCTGGAAGGCCACAGACTACCAAAATTGGAAAGGGGAAGAAATAGAAAACGCGAACGGGCCGAAAACCAGGGAGGAATTTGAAGCAGTCATCAGAAAACTCCCAAGACACACAGGTTCAGGGCCAGATGGCCTCCCAGGGGAATTGTATCAAACCTTTAAAGAAGAAACCATACCTATTCTACTACATCTGTTTCGAAACACAGAAAGAGAGGGAGTACTCCAAATTCGTTCTTTGAGGCCAGCATCATCTTATTTCTTTTTTTTTTTTATGCATCACCTTATTTCCAAAACCAGACCAAGACCCCACCGAAAAGGAGAATTAGAGACCAATATCCCTGATGAACATGAATGCAAAAGTTCTCAACAAGACACTGGCCAATAGGATCCAACAGTACATTAAGAAAACGAACTGTTCACCATGAGCAAATAGGATTCATCCCTGGGACACAAGGCAGGTTCAACACGTAAAAAAATATATACAAAAAAATAAAAATAAAAAGTCAATGTGATTCATCATATCAGCAACAGACGAAACAAGAACTGCATGATTCTCTCGTTAGACGCAGAGAAAGCATTTAAGAAAACACAGCATCCATTCCTGATAAAACTCTTCAGAGTGTAGGTATAGAGGGATCATTCCTCAACATATTCAAAGCCATGTACGAAAAGCCCACAGCAAATATTCTCAATGCGGAAGCACTGGGAGCCTTTCCCCTAAGATCAGGAACAAGACTGGTAGGTCCACACTCGCCACTGCTATTCCAGAAGAGTCCTGGAAGTCCTAGCCTCAGCAATCAGACGACGAAGAGACCTTGAAGGCCATCAAATTGGCAAAGAAGAAGTCAAACTCTCCCTCTTCGCCGAATGACATGACAGTCTACGCAGAAAACCCAGAAGCATCCACCCCAAGATTGCTAGAACTCATACGGCAGTTTGGTAGCATGGCAGGATACAAGATCAATGCCAGAAATCAGTGGCATTTCCATACACTGACAATGAGACTGAAGAAAGAGAAATTAAGGCGCGAATCCATTTGACAACTGCACCCAGAAGCGTAAGATACCTAGGAATAAACCTAACCGAAGAGGCAAAGGAGCTATACCCTAAAAGCTATAGAGCACTTCTGAAAGCTATCGAGGAAGACACAAAGAGATGGAAACGTATTCCACGCTCATGGATTGGCAGAATTAACCTTTTGAAAGTGTCCGTGTTACCCAGGGCCATTTACACGTTTAATGCGCTCCCTATCAAAATACCATGGACTCTCTTGAGAGAGTTAGAACATGTAATTTTAAGATCGGTATGGAATCAGAAAAGACCGCGAATAGCCAGGGGAGTTTTAGAAAAGAAAACCATATCTGGGGGCATCACCACAATGCCAGATTTCAGGTGGTACTACAAAGCTGCGGTCATCGAGACAGTGTGGTACTGGCACAAAAACAGACACATGGATCAGTGGAACACAATAGAGAACCCAGAAGTGGCCCCTGAACTTCATGGTCACCTAATAGTCGATAAAGGAGGAAAGACTATCCACTGGAAGCAAGACAGTCTCTTCAGGAAATGGTGGCCTGGAAAATTGCACATCCACACGCAGAAGAATGAATGAAACTAGACCACTCTCTTCTTGCACCATACACATTTCGAGATAACTCAAAATGGATGAAAGATCTAAATGGGAGACAAGAGTCCATCAAAATCCCAGAGGAGAACACAGGCAACAAACGCCTTTTTGGAAATCGGCCACAGTAACTTCTTGCCAAGATACATCCATGAAGGCCAAAGAAACAAAAGCAAAAAGGAACTATTGGGACTTCATCAAGACAAGAAGCTTTTGCACAGCAAAGGATACCATCAACAAAACTAAAAGACAACCTACACAGTGGGAGAAGATATTTGCAAATGACGTATCAGATAAAGGGCTGGTTTCCAGGATCTACGAAGAACTTCTTAAACTCGACACCAGAGAAACAAACAATCCGATCATGAAATGGGCAAAAGACGTGAAGAGAGATCTCACAGAGGAAGTCATACGCATGGCCAACATGCACATGAGAAAATGCTCTGCATCACTTGCCATCAGGGAAATACAAATCAAAACCTCAATGACATACCACCTCACACCAGTGAGAATGTGGAAAATAAACAAGGCAGGAGACCACAAATGTTGGAGAGGATGCGGAGAAAAGGGAACCCTCTTATCCTGTTGGTGGGAATGTGAACTGGTGCAGCCACTCTGGAAAACTGTGTTGAGGATCCTAGAAGAGTTACAGATAGACCTGGTCTACGACCAAGCAATTTCATTTTGGGGATTGACCCCAGAGTTTCAGATGCATTGAAATGGCGGGACACCTGCAGCCCGATGTTTCCAGCAGCAATGTCCACAATAGCCAAACTGTGGAAGGAGCCTCGGTTTCCATCGAAAGATGAAGGGCTAAAGAAGATAGATGAGGTTCACGTACACAATGGAATATTACTCAGGCATTAGAAACGACAGATACCCAGCATTTGCTTCCACGTGGATGGAACTGGAGGGTATTACGCTGAGTGAAGTGAGTCAATCGGAGAAGGACAAACAGTGTATGTTCTCATTCGTTTGGGGAATATAAATAATAGTGAAAGGGATTCTATGGGAAAGGAGGAGAAATTTGTGGGAAATATCAGAACGGGAGACAGAACGTAAAGACTCCTAACTCTGGGAAACGAACAAGGGGTGGTGGAAGGGGAGGAAGGCGGGGGTGGGGTGAGTGGGTGACGGGCACTGACAGGGACACTTCACGGGATGAGCACTGGCATGTGTTATTCTGTATGTTGGTAAATGGAACACCAATAAATAAATAAATTTTTTATTAAAAAAATAAATAATAAAATGATAAACATAGTAGGAAGAGCTATACGCCAATAAGTTAGGCAATCTAGAGGAAGCGGACGCATTCCTGGAAGGCCACAGACTACCAAAATTGGAAAGGGGAAGAAATAGAAAACCCGAACGGGCCGAAAACCAGGGAGGAATTTGAAGCAGTCATCAGAAACCTCCCAAGACACGCAAGTCCAGGGCCAGATGGCTTCCCAGGGGAATTCTATCAAACCTTTAAAGAAGAAACCATACCTATTCTACTACATCTGTTTCGAAAGACAGGAAGAGAGGGAGTACTTCCAAATTCGTTCTTGAGGCCAGCATCACTTTATTTCTAAAACCAGACCAAGACCCCACCGAAAAGGAGCTTTAGAGAACAATATCCCTGATGAACATGGATGCAAAAGTTCTCAACAAGACACTGGCCAATAGGATCCAACAGTACATTAAGAAAACGAACTGTTCACCATGAGCAAATAGGATTCATCCCTGGGACACAAGGCTGGTTCAACACGTAAAAAAAAATATATAAAAAAATAAAAATAAAAAATCAATGTGATTCATCATATCAGCAACAGACGAAACAAGAACCGCATGATCCTCTCGTTAGACGCAGAGAAAGCATTTAAGAAAACACAGCATCCATTCCTGATAAAACTCTTCAGAGTGTAGGGATAGAGGGATCATTCCTCAACATCTTCAAAGCCAGGTACGAAAAGCCCACAGCAAATATTCTCAATGCGGAAGCACTGGGAGCCTTTCCCCTAAGATCAGGAACAAGACAGGGAGGTCCACACTCACCACTGCTATTCCACAAGAGTCCTGGAAGTTCTAGCCTCAGCAATCAGACGACGAAGAGACCTTGAAGGCCATCAAATTGGCAAAGAAGGAGTCAAACTTTCCCTCTTCGACGAATGACATGACAGTCTACGCAGAAAACCCAGAAGCATCCACCCCAAGATTGCTAGAACTCATACGGCAGTTGGTAGCATGGCAGGATACAAGATCAATGCCAGAAATCAGTGGCATTTCCATACACTGACAATGAGACTGAAGAAAGAGAAATTAAGGCTCCAATCCATTTGACAACTGCACCCAGAAGCGTAAGATACCTAGGAATAAACCTAACCGAAGAGGCAAAGGAGCTATACCCTAAAAGCTATACAGCACTTCTGAAAGCTATCGAGGAAGACACAAAGAGATGGAAACGTATTCCACGCTCATGGATTGGCAGAATTAACCTTTTGAAAGTGTCCGTGTTACCCAGGGCCATTTACACGTTTAATGCGCTCCCTATCAAAATACCATGGACTCTCTTGAGAGAGTTAGAACAAGTTATTTTAAGATCTGTATGGAATCAGAAAAGACCGCGAATAGCCAGGGGAATTTTAGAAAAGAAAACCATATCTGGGGGCATCACCACAATGCCAGATTTCAGGTGGTACTACAAAGCTGCGGTCATCGAGACAGTGTGGTACTGGCACAAAAACAGACACGTCGATCAGTGGAACACAATAGAGAACCCAGAAGTGGCCCCTGAACTTCATGGTCACCTAATATTCGATAAAGGAGGAAAGACTATCCACTGGAAGCAAGACAGTCTCTTCAGGAAATGGTGGCCTGGAAAATTGCACATCCACAGGCAGAAGAATGAATGAAACTAGACCACTCTCTTCTTGCACCATACACATCTCGAGATAACTCAAAATGGATGAAAGATCTAAATGGGAGACAAGAGTCCATCAAAATCCCAGAGGAGAACACAGGCAACAAACGCCTTTTTGGAAATCGGCCACAGTAACTTCTTGCCAAGATTCATCCATGAAGGCCAAAGAAACAAAAGCAAAAAGGAACTATTGGGACTTCATCAAGACAAGAAGCTTTTGCACAGCAAAGGATACCATCAACAAAACTAAAAGACAACCTACACAGTGGGAGAAGATATTTGAAATGACGTACCAGATAAAGGGCTAGTTTCCAGGAATTACGAAGAACTTCTTAAACTCGACACCAGAGAAACAAACAATCCGATCATGAAATGGGCAAAAGACGTGAAGAGAGATCTCACAGAGGAAGTCATACGCATGGCCAACATGCACAGGAGAAAATGCTCTGCATCACTTGCCATCAGGGAAATACAAATCAAAACCTCAATGACCTACCATCTCACACCAGTGAGAATGTGGAAAATAAACAAGGCAGGAGACCACAAATGTTGGAGAGGATGCGGAGAAAAGGGAACCCTCTTACCCTGTTGGTGGGAATGTGAACTGGTGTGGCCACTCTGGAAAACTGTGTGGAGGATCCTAGAAGAGTTACAGATAGACCTGGTCTACGACCCAGCAATTGCACTGCTGGGGATTGACCCCAGAGTTTCAGATGCATTGAAATGGTGGGACACCTGCACCCCGATATTTCTAGCAGCAATGTCCACAATAGCCAAACTGTGGAAGAGCCTCGGTTTCCATCGAAAGATGAATGGCTAAAGAAGATAGATGAGGTTCACGTACACAATGGAATATTACTCAGGCATTAGAAACGACAGATACCCAGCATTTGCTTCCACGTGGATGGAACTGGAGGGTATTACGCTGAGTGAAGTGAGTCAATCGGAGAAGGACAAACAGTGTATGTTCTCATTCGTTTGGGGAATATAAATAATAGTGAAAGGGATTCTAAGGGAAGGGAGGAGAAATGTGTGGGAAATATCAGAACGGGAGACAGAACGTAAAGACTCCTAACTCTGGGAAACGAACAAGGGGTGGTGGAAGGGGAGGAGGGTGGGGGTGGGGTGAGTGTGTGACGGGCACTGACAGGGACACTTCACGGGATGAGCACTGGCATGTGTTATTCTGTATGTTGGTAAATAGAACACCAATAAATAAATAAACTTTTTAATAAAAAAATAAATAATAAAATGATAAACATAGTAGGAAGAGCTATACGCCAATAAGTTAGGCAATCTAGAGGAAGCGGACGCATTCCTGGAAGGCCACAGACTACCAAAATTGGAAAGGGGAAGAAATAGAAAACCCGAACGGGCCGAAAACCAGGGAGGAATTTGAAGCAGTCATCAGAAACCTCCCAAGACACGCAAGTCCAGGGCCAGATGGCTTCCCAGGGGAATTCTATCAAACCTTTAAAGAAGAAACCATACCTATTCTACTACATCTGTTTCGAAAGACAGGAAGAGAGGGAGTACTTCCAAATTCGTTCTTGAGGCCAGCATCACTTTATTTCTAAAACCAGACCAAGACCCCACCGAAAAGGAGAATTAGAGACCAATATCCCTGATGAACATGGATGCAAAAGTTCTCAACAAGACAATGGCCAATAGGATCCAACAGTACATTAAGAAAACTAACTGTTCACCATGAGGAAATAGGATTCATCCCTGGGACACAAGGATGGTTCAACACGTAAAAAAAAAAAAAAAAAAAAAAAATATATATATATATATATATATATATATATATATATATATATATATAAAATATCAATGTGATTCATCATATCAGCAACAGACGAAACAACAACCGCATGATCCTCTCGTTAGACGCAGAGAAAGCATTTAAGAAAACACAGCATCCATTCATGATAAAACTCTTCAAAGTGTAGGGATAGAGGGATCATTCCTCAACATCTTCAAAGCCTGGTACGAAAACCCCACAGCAAATATTCTCAATGCGGAAGCACTGGGAGCCTTTCCCCTAAGATCAGGAACAAGACAGGGAGGTCCACACTCGCCACTGCTATTCCACAAGAGTCCTGGAAGTCTTAGCTTCAGCAATCAGACGACGAAGAGACCTTGAAGGCCATCAAATTGGCAAAGAAGAAGTCAAACTCTCCCTCTTCGCCGAATGACATGACAGTCTATGCAGAAAACCCAGAAGTATCCACCCCAAGATTGCTAGAACTCATACGGCAGTTTGGTAGCATGGCAGGATACAAGATCAATGCCAGAAATCAGTGGCATTTCCATACACTGACAATGAGACTGAAGAAAGAGAAATTAAGGCGCCAATCCCATTGACAACTGCACCCAGAAGCGTAAGATACCTAGGAATAAACCTAACCGAAGAGGCAAAGGAGCTATACCCTAAAAGCTATAGAGCACTTCTGAAAGCTATCGAGGAAGATACAAAGAGATGGAAACGTATTCCATGCTCATGGATTGGCAGAATTAACCTTTTGAAAGTGTCTATGTTACCCAGGGCCATTTACACGTTTAATGCGCTCCCTATCAAAATACCATGGACTCTCTTGAGAGAGTAAGAACAAGTTATTTTAAGATCGGTATGGAATCAGAAAAGACCGCGAATAGCCAGGGGAATTTTAGAAAAGAAAACCATATCTGGGGGCATCACCACAATGCCAGATTTCAGGTGGTACTACAAAGCTGCGGTCATCGTGGAGTGTGGTACTGGCACAAAAACAGACACAATGATCAGTGGAACACAATAGAGAACCCTGAAGTGGCCCCTGAACTTCAGGGTCACCTAATATTCGAAAAAGTAGGAAACACTAGCCACTGGAAGCAAGACAGTACTTCAGGAAATGGTGGCCTGGAAAATTGCACAACCACAGGCAGAAGAATGAATGAAACTAGACCACTCTCTTCTTGCACCATACACATTTCGAGATAACTCAAAATGGATGAAAGATCTAAATGGGAGACAAGAGTCCATCAAAATCCCAGAGGAGAACACAGGCAACAAACGCCTTTTTGGAAATCGGCCACAGTAACTTCTTGCCAAGATACATCCATGAAGGCCAAAGAAACAAAAGCAAAAAGGAACTATTGGGACTTCATCAAGACAAGAAGCATTTGCACAGCAAAGGATACCATCAACAAAACTAAAAGACAACCTACACAGTGGGAGAAGATATTTGCAAATGACTTATCACATAAAGGGCTAGTTTCCAGGATCTACGAAGAACTTCTTAAACTCGACACCAGAGAAGCCAACAATCCGATCATGAAATGGGCAAAAGACGTGAAGAGAGATCTCACAGAGGAAGTCTTACGCATGAGAAAATGCTCTGCATCACTTGCCATCAGGGAAATACAAATCAAAACCTCAATGACATACCACCTCACACCAGTGAGAATGTGGAAAATAAACAAGGCAGGAGACCACAAATGTTGGAGAGGATACGGAGAAAAGGGAACCCTCTTACCCTTTGGTGGGAATGTGAACTGGTGCAGCCACTCTGGAAAACTGTGTGGAGGTTCCTCGAAGAGTTGAAGATAGACCTGGTCTACGACCCAGCAATTGCACTCCTGGGGATTGACCCCAGAGTTTCAGATGCAATGAAATGGCGGGACACCTGCACCCCGATGTTTCCAGCAGCAATGTCCACAATAGCCAAACTGTGGAAGGAGCCTCGGTTTCCATCGAAAGATAAATGGCTAAAGAAGATAGATGAGGTTCACGTACACAATGGAATATTACTCAGGCATTAGAAACGACAGATACCAAGCATTTGCTTCCACGTGGATGGAACTGGAGGGTATTATGCTGAGTTAAGTGAGTCAATCGGAGAAGGACAAACAGTGTATGTTCTCATTCGTTTGGGGAATATAAATAATAGTGAAAGGGATTCTAAGGGAAGGGAGGAGAAATGTGTGGGAAATATCAGAACAGGAGACAGAAGGTAAAGACTCCTAACTCTGGGAAACGAACAAGGGGTGGTGGAAGGGGAGGAGGGCGGGGGTGGGGTGAGTGTGTGACGGGCACTGACAGGGACACTTCACGGGATGAGCACTTGCATGTGTTATTCTGTATTATGGTAAATGGAACACAAATAAATAAATAAATTTATTATTAAAAACATAAATAATGAAATGATAAACATAGTAGGAAGAGCTATACGCCAATAAGTTAGGCAATCTAGAGGAAGCGGACGCATTCCTGGAAGGCCACAGACTACCAAAATTGGAAAGGGGAAGAAATAGAAAACCCGAACGGGCCAAAAACCAGGGAGGAATTTGAAGCAGTCATCAGAAACCTCCCAAGACACACAAGTTCAGGGCCAGATGGCTTCCCAGGGGAATTCTATCAAACCTTTAAAGAAGAAACCATATCTATTCTACTACATCTGTTTCGAAAGACGGGAAGAGATGGAGTACTTCCAAATTCGTTCTTGAGGCCAGCATCACTTTATTTCTAAAACCAGACCAAGACCCCACCGAAAAGGAGAATTAGAGAACAATATCCCTGATGAACATGGATGCAAAAGTTCTCAACAAGACACTGGCCAATAGGATCCAACAGTACATTAAGAAAACTAACTGTTCACCATGAGCAAATAGGATTCATCCCTGGGACACAAGGCTGGTTCAACACGTAAAAAAAAAAAAACAAATATATATATATATATATATATATATATATATATATATATATATATATATATATATATATAAAATAAAAAATCAATGTGATTCATCATATCAGCACCAGACAAAACAAGAACCACATGATCCTCTCGTTAGACGCAGAGAATGCATTTAAGAAAACACAGCATCCATTCATGATAAAACTCTTCAAAGTGTAGGGATAGAGGGATCATTCCACAACATCTTCAAAGCCTGGTACGAAAAGCCCACAGCAAATATTCTCAATGCGGAAGCACTGGGACCCTTTCCCCTAAGATCAGCAACAAGACAGGGAGGTCCACACTCGCCACTGCTATTCCACAAGAGTCCTGGAAGTCCTAGCCTCAGCAATCAGACGACGAAGAGACCTTGAAGGCCATCAAATTGGCAAAGAAGAAGTCAAACTCTCCCTCTTCGCCGAATGATATGACAGTCTATGCAGAAAACACAGAAGCATCCACCCCACGTGACCCAGGTCTTAACAACCACACTACCTGATTCAGGGGCACCGACCCTGCCCGACACTCCCAAGTATACTGATCCTGACTTACACTGGATCAAACGCTTGCCTATAATTCAATGCTTGCATGGCTGGTAGAGGGCCATAGACTCCAGCATTATTCTGCCAGAGGAACTAAGATGACGAGTCCTCTTCAAAATGATCAGAGTACTCATATGGGAACAAGGAAGATGGAGGACCTCATACGACATGCAAAGATCACTTTTAAGCACTCTCGAGGAAAGATTGAGCAGATTATGGCAAGCTATTGCGCATGCCAGTTAACTAATGCCACTGCCTGCCCATGGATCTAACCCAGGTACCCGGCTCCGGGGGGCCTCCCAGGAGCCTACAGGGAAGTGGACTTCACTGAGGTAAAACCTGGAAAATACAGATACAGGTATGTACTAGTGTTTGTAGATAGTTTTCAGGGTGGACGGAGGCATTTCCCACCAAACATGAAACAGCACAGACCGTGACCAAAACACTGCTGGAAGACATCTTACCAAGGTATGGTTTTCCTGTTGAGACTGGATCAGACAACGGACCGGGATTCAATTCTAAGGTAACACAGGGAGGGGCACTAGTACTTGGGGCAGTTTGGAAATTACATTGTGCATATAGGCCCCAAGGTTCAGGACAGGTAGAGAGGATGAACAGAACATTAAAAGAGACCTTAACTAAATTAGCCCTGAAGACCTGCAGGGACCGGATGACTCTTCTCCCCTACAGAGGGCACGAAACTCCCCATATAAGATGGGATTTACCCCCTAGGAGATCATGTCGATATTCTTCCACCTATTATCCCCAATTTAAAACCTGAGGTGATTGTTGAGTTTGATGACCACCAACTTCCTTTCTCCCTCCAAATGTTACAAAGATCCCATGAGCAGATATGGCCTAAGCTGAAGGCCCTCTATGAAACTGGACCACCGCCTGACTCCCATCGTTATCGACCAGGCGATTGGGTGTATGTGCAGAGACATCAACAGAGGACACTCCAACCTTCAGGAAAGGAACCTACATTGTGATCCTGACCACGCCCACTGCTCTCAAGGTCAATGGAATAACTTCCTGGGTCCAATGCCAGCCAGCTGATCCACACGCCGTCCTCCAAGACTTTGTTCCAAAATAGAAAAGCCAACCAGACAAGGACAATCCCCTAGAGCTAAGACCACTTTCTTTCTCTTACCCCACTAATGTTGTTTCATCCTGTCGCTCCCTGCTTTGCTACACACACACACACACACGGACAGGGTACAAGTTCCACTGGAGGAAAAATGGCAAGGACCGACATTTTCCCCTTGTAAAAGGCCTTCATACTGGTCAAAAGACCAGTGGTCACAATGGTCAAAAGACCACTTCCACTGTGATTGCATGCAGGAGGAACGTGAGCCTTGGGTCCTGCGTGTCCCTGGCTCACTCACTGCTGAGGAAGAGGAAGGAGAGCAACACTTAAGCTAATGTGTAACTGGTTAGTCGGCAAGTGGTAGAAGGAACATGCAAGGGAAAATGGGGGGGGGGGCGGAGAGACGTGCAGGCCACACGAAGATGCCCAGAATCCCAGGTGGGCAGTGACAGGTGAGATGAGGAAGGCAAGAAACGCTGTTTAGGATGCAATGCAATGGAGAGTATTAATGGAAATAGTTTTGCTCTGCACTAGCATATTGAATTATGTAAATGATGGTATGAATGCTCAGCCAGAGGTGAGATCAGGGAGTTGACATAAGGTCTGTTCATTAAATGGGTGAGTCTGGTGCCATTTCTTTTAATGAAGTTGGAATCAAAATTGAAAAGATCAGACCATAAAAATAACTTCACTCGCTTACCTTCGGGATTAAAAATGTACACCCAATTCAGCCTTGCTTTTGAAGTCTTTTTTTTTTCTTTAATTTTTATTTATTTATGATAGTCACACACAGAGAGAGAGAGAGGCAGAGACACAGGCAGAGGGAGAAGCAGGCTCCATGCACCGGGAGCCCGACGTGGGATTCGATCCCGGGTCTCCAGGACCGCGGCCTGGGCCAAAGGCAGGCGCCAAACTGCTGTGCCACCCAGGGATCCCTGAAGTCTTAAGGTTTAAAAATATGGGAGCATCTTAATTGTAGAGAGGCTTTTGCAAGCAAGGGAGTCTTAAACCCACAGTATCATGTTTTCCATTAAAAAAAATAGACGTTCCCTTGGGTGACTACATTTTAAACATGCAAATCCATGTGCTGCCTTAAATGAAGAATGCTGTTTTATACTGACCACTCAGGGATAGTCTGAGAATCTATAGCAAAGGTCAGGGAAGATTTGGCTAAACATAAACGAGAATGAGAACAACAACAATGTTTGTTCAAATCCTGGTTCAGTCGTTCCCCCTGGCTCACTACCTTGTTATCCACCCTAGCCAGACCCCTCATTATCTTCCTTCTCCTCCTTCCCTTAGGGCCATGCATTATCAATAGATTAGTTACTTTTGTCAAAGACAGAATCAGTACAGTCCAGTTTATGGTACTTAGACAACAATACCAACCACTAAACCGTGTTACTGAGACCAACCTTCTTTAGGTTCCACTGAGAGGAGTAAATGTGGAGGCCAAGAAAATTAGGGCCATTCAAATTTAACATTGGCACAAGTACAGCTGTTGTTGCTTTGGAAGCTGCCTCAGGCCACTGTGACCAGGCTACTGTGGCCAGGAACTGAACTCTACCTTACTCCGGCTACAGGCAAAATCACAAAGCAAGCCCTTATTGGAATAAGGAAGCAAGAGCTTATGAGACCTCTACTAGAGATTCTCACACCCCACCCTTACTTAAAAACCCCATTTTAACCCTAGACCAGCTGTAACTCACCCTGTGGTCCAAGTCCCTGTTCCGCTATGTCGGGTATACTTGGACCCAAGCTCGAGCTTGCTAATAAACCCTCATGTGCTTGCATCAGTGTTGGCTCCTCAGTGGTCTCTCGGATTTGCAATCTTGGGTCCAAGAACTGCCTCTTCCTAGAACAACATGAGCTATTGAACCCTAATGCACACCCTGATTAGGACTCTAAAATAATCCATTAACTAATTTTGGCCAGCAAGCCTAGGAATTTGGGATGTCAGAGTGAACGTAGATGTGTTTCACTGATCTACAGTTGGACATTGAGCCTTTCGGGAACTGGAAATTATAGAAAACACTTTACAGTGAAAGGACCCCGATCCATTGGGCCTAAGTTTAACAGTCCCTGAGACCAACTTCTTTGCCACAGCCACCTACAATTCAGCACTTTGAGATGATCTCCACACTACCCCAAACAGGGCCTGGACTGATTCCTGCACCCAACCCCGAAGCGTCATTTTGTTCCCAAAATGATCCAGTCAACTATCCTGGCATCTGTCTAAGTAATTTCAGCCACCTGACCTACCACAGCAGTTTCATACTGCAACGTAGAGGGAAATTCTGACAATTGGAAGACCAGCCCCTTAGAGTGAGGATACCAAATGGAAACGACACCCAGAACCATCCCCCAGGGCGTGGTTCTCTTGCACCCAAACCCTTAGATTTGGCTTCATCCTAAAAACTGTCCTAAACTCTTGGTCTCATGCGGAATCCAGACAGACTACATCTAGGTCGCAGGAGCATTTTCACCCAAACGCCGAACTTAAATAAGAATTGGAAGTGGGGATCCCTGGGTAGTGCAGTGGTTTAGCGCCTGCCTTTGGCCCAGGGCGCAATCCTGGAGACCCAGGATCGAATCCCACATCGGGCTCCCGGTGTATGGAGCCTGCTTCTCCCTCTGCCTGTCTCTCTGCCTCTCTCTCTCTCTCTCTCTCTCTGTGACTATCATTAAAAAAAAAAAGAATTGGAAGTGAATTTGCCCACAACTAGAGTCCTGAAACCCAAGGGGTTTGGGTAGCTAGAGCGTCGGAGAAAGGTGAAACCAAAAAGTAGACAGACATCATTCCATTGGAACACATGACACATAGATCAAGGCCCACAGAGGGAAAGACAGCCAGGAATTTTCATCAGGTTAAGTGTCCCACTGAAAAATGGCACTGAGACTGAGCAGGATCATCTTCATTCTCAATCCAGCATTCCAGAGACTCTCCTCATTGCCTCAAGCAGCGTCCCCCAAACTCAGCATAAGGATCAAAAACATGCAGTTTCAACGACCCCCATGAATGCAAAACCTGAGTTTCAGCTGAGAGCTAAAACTTCCTCTCAGTTCAGGATTCCAGGACGCTCTCCATAATGCTGCTACCTAGTACCCTGCGAGATCCTGTACTCTCAACCTAACCCTAAATTTGGGTTGGAACTGAGGTAACCCACAAACATCCCCACACTCCCAGAATTTTGGAAATCCTTTGTCTCAAGAAGTGACGAGCTGAAATAGAGACAGAAATCGTACCATTCAGAACCCTTGCCAATAGAGAGAGCGGCACACACTGTAAGCACCCAGAGTCCCAAGTCCATTGAATTTCCTGAGGGTCAGTGGGAAGCAATACCGAAGACGGAGGCTCAATGTAATGGCCCTTGTCTTTTCTGCATTCTTAGATGCTCTCCACACTGCCCACAGCCAGAACTGCAAGTGCTCCTGCTAAATAACCCTCATCCAACCTAGAGCTCCGACATGACCTGCCCAAAACTCTGCCTGCGAAAACCAGTGAATTGGGATAGTTGGACAGCAAGCAACATCCATGGAAAATGTGCCCTTCAGATCAGTGTAGGGAGAAAGGATGAAAATTCAAAACTAAATCCAACAACAGCTAGGTCTCTCTAAGGTTGAGTGTATGCATTTGGCTCAGGGCATGACCCAGATTCTGAGGATTCAGTCTGTACTTTGGCTCTTGGATATAGCCTGCCTCTCCCAAGCCAATGTCTATGCCCCTACCTTTCTCTGTCGAGTCTGAATAGAGATTTTATTATTTATTTATTCTTTATAAATTTTTGTTTGTTTATTTGTTTGTTTATTTATTTATTTATACATACATACATACAAATCAATGAATCAATCAATAAAAAATTAGAGGCCACCCGGAACCCGAACCTGAAACCTAAGGCTAATCCTAACTCTAACTCTAAACCCTAATGCTAAACTCTTACCCTAAGCCCTAAACCCTACCCTAAATAAACCATAACCCTTTTCAACAGCCTAAATCCTAACCCTAACACTAACCCTAATCCTAACCTGAAACATAATCCGAACCCTAAACCTAACCCGAACACTAAACTTTCCCCAAAATCTAGACCTTGCCCGGAACCCGAACATGAACCTTGACCCTAACCCTAATCCTTACAGGAACCTGGAACAGAACCCTAACCTGAACCCGACCCCTAATCTGATCACTAACCCGGAAACTAGTCAAACTGTAAAATGAAATGAAACTCAACCCAACCTGATCTGAACCCGTACCCAAACCCAAACCCGAACACTAACCCAAAACCTAACCCTAAACATAGTCCTAACCCTAAACTCTAAACCCAAACCCTAAACACTAACTCTAACCCTCACTCTAAACACTAACCCCCCATAGCCCTAACACAAAACCCTAAACCTAACCCTAACCATAGTTCCAATTGTAACTTAGATGTGACATGCCATTGTGTTGGCTGTATCATATTGGTCAGAGGCCAGTGACTAAGCACCTTGGGTTAAACAGGGATACTCATGACACATTTTAGGATCGCTGGGATCCATTGTGAAGGCTGCGGCCCTCAGAGGCAAAAAAAGAGGCGACTGGGTCTCATTCTACTTATAACAGGAAACTGTTGGACAGTTTTACTACAGAAGATGACCATGCCTGCATCTTGCCTTGCAGCATTTCCAACCCATTGTGGTGCCCTCATTGAAATGGGGCCAGAGAGAAAGTGACATTGTGATATTAGGTTCCTGGAACCCAGGCTACTTTCAAGTGGTGCTCCATGCCACATCTCATCCTTTCTTCTCAATCTTCATTCTTTCAATTTGGGGCTGAGATATACAGGATTCCAGCACACACACGTTATAAATAATATCCATAGACACCTGACGATGTCCCTAGGAAGTAGATTCTAGCCTCATTCTACCACTGTACAGGTTGGGAAACTGGAGACTATGTGAGAGACACTGTGGGATAGATAAGACACAGAACTGGTAAATCAAGAAGAGAAAGTTCTAAATTCAACTCCGTCTCCTCAAAGGTCGGACCTTATTTGCATTTTTAGAGAGTTGTGGCTATGGCATTTTTGGGTCATGATGTACAGTTAAAGAGATGACACTGGGTAAGCAGTCATCTGGCACTTGATCTGCCAAGAAGGGGCTCTAGATAGGTCTTACATATGGAAGGGTGCCAGGTGCTGAAATCTTGAAAAAGTGACTTCACTTCCTTGGTGACAGGCCCACAACGGATTTAGCACTCTGAAACCAGGAACCTGTGTTCTGGAACTTCTCGCTTTCCAGCTCTCTTAATTGCAGACAGTCAAGAGAACAAAGTGTTGTGTGGTTGTCCTACTTTCAGGGGCTCTGAGCTCAGGTGAATCCAGAGGGAGAGATTTTCTTGTCACTGTCCATGTCAGTATGGCCCTCTTTTCCATAGCTTCAGGTTATGTGTCAGTTGAAATCAACAGGTACCATAGGGCAACTTGGGGCAGTCCACTGGAGAGCAGACCACACTGATCTCAGTTGAACAGGCTCACACCTCTTCGTTGTGTGTGTCTCTGTGTGTATATGTGGGAGTGTGTGTGTGTGTGTGTGTGTGTGTGTGTGTGTGTAGAGGAGAGAGAGGAGAGGAATATGCCCATCCTGGGGAGAAATGGGCTGCCAGGTTTGGAAGCCTGACACATCTTTTCTGTTCAGACACCAGGTGATAGCAGGCAAGATGAGAAGGTGAGAGTTGGGGACCAAGCTGAACTTCGAATATGTGAGTCATGAGTCCATTAGTCTCTCTCATATGGCTTCCTCCTTGCCACATGTAACTTCAGCTGTCCATGTGGCCTGAACTGGAGAACACAGTTTCTAATGGGAGTATCCCATTGCAGTGATGTCCAGGGAGGACCCTAATGTCTCTTGACCCTTTATATATGGGGCACTATAATTGCAGAGCTGCACCCAGGAGATCTTGGAGGACATGGACTGTGGTTTCAACTATTTAACTCCCTAGACAACTATCGGGTGCACCAGGCAAACAAGGATCATTGGTGTTATGAAGTGAGAATGGAAAAAGGGTTCTCCACGCAAATGTGGTACCCACACCAACTTGGAGATAAACCTGCAGCACTCCCATAATATTACCAGGTGAGTGTCCCAGAGGACAAAGAGATCTGAACCTCCACTCCTAGTCTCCAGTTACGTATGATGTGGAAAGTTACTCTTCACCTATGTTGAAATAGGGCAGAATATATGTCATGTTTTTGAGGAGTGGGAGTGGTTTGATTCACAAAAAGCAATGAGTGTCTTTCCATTTTATTACTATTTATATTATTTCATTAACGCATACCAGATATCCTGTGTAGAACCCAGTTCCACAGTCCCAGGCAGAACATCTCCGAGTCCTCACAAATCATCACAGTAATGAGGGTGATTTATTTCAAAGGGAAGGGTGGGATGAAGCCATTCTATATGTTTCTCTTATAAGGTGTCGTCTGTCAAAATATGTCAGATCATTGTAGGCCCAACGTATCATGAGCTGTGTCCTTATAGATCTTCATAATACGCCATAAATGAGGGCATCTGCCACAGTGATTGAGCCTTTGAAGGCCCTTGGCACTTGACCTGGTGCTATTTTGTTGCAATTTCTGCAGTGCTGCAAGGAATACCTTATGTGTCCCCACAGACTCTTTTAGTGGCTAGATCTGCCATAACCTGGAAGTCCAGGTTAGGGGGAAGGCCTCTGATGCCTCCTAACCCCAGTAGCTGGCTCTTTCAAGTTGGAGAGATCCACACAGATATCTTGGATGGGATGATTCAAGGGTTCAATTACTCCATCTCCCCTGATAAGCACAAGTGCATGAGGCCACCAACTACATCAATTGCTGGTGTGGGGTGAGAAGAGCTTACATTCATGGTCAAGACCCAAAGATGATCAGGGCAAGCCCAGAACCCAGACTAGAAATAATTGGCTTCCCTGGGGCCTACAGAAGAGATGGTTCTCCCTGACCCGTCCTCCGTATGTCAGGAACATCCAAGCTACATCAGCATAGG
Organism: Canis aureus; assembly: GCF_053574225.1. NCBI lineage: Eukaryota > Metazoa > Chordata > Mammalia > Carnivora > Canidae > Canis > Canis aureus. The sequence goes on along the minus strand of NC_135650.1, from coordinate 4,441,122 downwards.
AGAAAGACCATGTAGCCCATGCTTTTGTCAATTCTCAAGTCCAACGTATGTGATCTTCAGCACCATTTGAGGTTCAAACCCTCTGTGTTCTTTCTGCAATAGGGATGTTTACTGATGACTAAATGTCATACCGGTCATAGTAAAAGATATTAGTTGAGAGAAATGCTATTGTTGCTCAGGTAACAGATTGTGAAGTTACCAATGGTTTACCATGTCTTCCCTCAAACCAATGGTAGTTTGAAGCTTAGAACATTTTTCTGTGTGGACACTGAACTCCTCTGTCCTGTACAACTTCCAGAGGGGATGGGAGTCTCTGGTTTGAGCGCCATACCCTTGTCTTCCCACTGGTTTGTGGTTTTGAAGCAGATTACAGTGACACTCTTTGTGTCTCTGGTGTGAAAAGTGATCAACCCTGTCCCTGGGTGATACCTGGACAATGCTGACATCAAGGATGGCAGATGGATAATTTTGTACAGTCCCTGGAACCATCCATCCAGGATAAAATCTTTTCAAACAACCCACATATATTTTTGTATCTACCAGATGTTCACCAGAGCCCAACAGATCAGGAACCAGCAGTTCCACTGGTGAGTGACTACCCCACACACAGCACAGGGGATGAGGATTGCCCCTACTAGTGGTATGTTTTGGGAATGTCACTGCACCTCTCTGAGCTTCCTCTTCCTCCTGTGAAAAGTACTATGGTAAGAGGATGAACGTCATGGGCCTAGTGTGGGAAATCCTGCGAGAAAACGTGGAATAGACTTATCAGGTGCCTGGCCCTCTTGAAATGGCTACTGGGCATCTTCATGTGTAGGAATTCTCTCTCTCTAAGGAAGAAGCACTCCACATAAACCATCATGGGTGTGTGGCACGGTGCGTTTACAGAAGCACGTGGAAAGCAGGCAATTTTCCCATTTGCAAAGGACTACTGGGATTCCATCTAACTGGTCCGCTATTGTCCTTTATGTGTCAAGAGTAGAGTTGACTTGGGGAAGGCAGAGCAGCTCATGGTCCACTAAGTATATGGATGCGCTCATTGGTGTTTCTTCATCCAATCATATAGATTAAGCACCTAGTATTGCAGACTCATTTCTAGCCACTACGATCATTGAAGGAACACAGTAGATACAGTGTCTCGGTATCAAGTCTAATCAGAGTGTCAGTCAATCACTCTAAGGTTGTAGTTTGTTAGATGTGACATCTTCATGGCCGTCCCATGGGATGAATGGATCCATGCACATTTGGTCCAATAGGATGGACGATAAGATCAAGTAAGGGAACTGGGTGGCTCAGTCAGTTAGAGCTCTGCCTTCAGGGCAGGTCATGATTCTAGCAATCATGAGGGCGGGTCCTGCTTGTGAGCTCCCAGCTCAGTGGGGTGCCTGATTCTTCCACTCCTTCTCCTGCTCACTCTGCTTATTCTCACTCACTCCTTCTCCAAGAATTAATAAATATCCTTAAAATTTCTTGTAAAACATCAAGTAAACTTTGATTGGTCTTTGGGTCAAGAAGATCTTGATGGCTCCACAGAACACATTGAGATACTACAGGAGTTGTGGGTGGGGAGTGACTCTCAGAGCTCAGGATCTCATAGATCTCTTGATTTCCATTGGGAGGGCTTCATTTGGGGAGCTTCATGTGAAGAGGAAAATGAGTTAAAGGGAGGAGCAGATTGGGTACCTAACCTGAACATGAAACCTAATACTAACCCTAACCCCTTACACGAACTGTAACCCTAGCCTGAACCTGAACCCTAACCGGAAACCTAACCAGAACCTTAACCCTCACCCAAAGACAAACCCTTACCAGAACTCAAAACTCCAAACCCGAACCTGATCCAGATTACCCTAACGCTAACCCTAACATGAACACGGATCTGATCCCTAAAACGAATCCTACTCTGAATGTTAACCATAACCCGAACACAAACTCTAACCTGAAAACTGAGCCTAAACCAAACCCGTACCTGAGCCTTGACTATAACCCTAACCCTAACACGAACCAGGATAGGAACCCTAACCCAAACCAGAACCCTAATCCATAACTTGAAAGGAACAAAGGTCGAACCCTAACCCGATTGTAAAAGAATTGCAAAATCTAACCCGATTGTAACCCAACCCGAAACTGGCCCTGAACTCGATTCCCTAACCTAACCCTAAACCTAACCCTAAAGCGAAACGTAACATTGACACTAAACCGGAACCTAAACCGTAACTTAAACCCTAAACCCTAACTCATACCATAAACTTAACCGTAACACTAAACCGGATGATAAACTGTTACCTAAACCCAAAACCCTAACCCTAACCCTAAAACCTAAACCTACACTGTAACCCTAAACCCTAACACTAAACCCTAAACCTTAAACCTAAATCTAACCTGAACACAACCTGTATCCTAACCACCGTTCCAATTCGAACTTAAATGGGACATGTCATTGTGTTGGCTGTATCCTATTGGTCAGAAGCCTGTCACTAAACACCTTGGGTAATAAAGGGTTACTTATGCCACAGGTAACAATCGCTGGAAGCCATTGTGAAGGCTGCGGCCCTCAGAGGCAAAAATGAGAAAACTGGGTCTCATTCTAAATATAACAGGATAAACTTGGACAGTTTTACTACAGAAGATGACCATGTCTGCATCTGTAGGATCTCAACACCATCGTGGTGTCCCCGTTGAAATGACACCAGAGGGAAAGTGACCATTGTGATATTACATTGTTGGAACCGAGGCACATTTCTTCTTTTTTAATTGGTGTTCAATTTGCCAACTTATAGAATAACACCCAGTGCTCATCCTAACAGGTGTCCACCTCAGTGCCCGTCACCCAGTCACCCCCACCCCATGCCCACCTCCCTTTTTACCACCCCTTGTTGGTTTCCCAGAGTTAGGAGTCTCTCATGTTCTCTCTCCCTTTCTGATATTTCGCACTCACTTTTTCTCCTTTCCCTTTATTACCTTTCACTATTTTTATATTCCCCAAATGAATGAGACCATATAATGTTTGTCCTTCTACGATTAACTTATTTCACTCAGCATAATACCCTCTACTTCCATCCACATCAAAGCAAATGGTGGGTATTTGTCGTTTCTAATGGCTGAGTAATATTCCATTTTAAACATATACCACCTCTTCTTTATCCATTGATCTTTCGATGGACACCGAACATCCTTCCACAGTTTAGCTATTGTGGACATTGCTGCTATAAACTTTGGGGTGCTGGTGTCCTGGCATTTCATTGCATCTGTATCTTTGGGGTAAACCCCCAGCAGTGTAATTGCTGGGTGTAGGGCAGATATATTTTTAACGTTTTGAGGAACCTCCACACAGTTTTCCAGAGTGGCTGCACCAGTTCAATTTCCCACCAACAGTGCAGGAGGATTCCCCTATACCACATCCTCTCCAACAAATGTGGTTTCCTGCTTTATTAACTTTCCACATTCTCACTGGTGTGAGGTGGTATCTCATTGTGGTTTTGATTTGTATTTCTTGATGGTAGGTGATGAGGAGCATTTCCTCATATGCTTATTGGCCATGTCTATGTCTTACTCTGTGAGATTTCTGTTCATGATGTCTTTTGAGCATTTCATGATTGGATTGTTTGTCTCTTTGCTGTTGAGTTTAATAAGATCTTCATATCTTGGATAACTAGCCCTTTATCTGATAGGTCATTTGCAAACATCTTCTCCTTTTCTGTAGGTTAGTTTTGAGATTTGTTGACGGTAC